>NC_143229.1:4199741-4510372 GCF_030267445.1 Bombyx mandarina | reverse complement strand
TTCCCTGGCCCTTAAGGCCAAAAATATTAATTTTGCCAGCGCCCGTAATCTCGCCAACGGGATTCAAATAAAAGTAACGACACCCGACGACCATAGGGCCCTCTCAAGTTACCTCCGAAAGGAGCGTATAAGTTTCCACACTTATACGCTCCAGGAGGAGCGCGAACTCCGCGTTGTCATACGTGGAATCCCGAAGGAGCTAGATGCCGATCTCGTCAAGGCAGATCTGATAGAACAAGGCCTACCAGTAAATTCCGTGCACCGCATGCACACCGGCCGCGGTAGGGAGCCATACAATATGGTTTTAGTCGCCCTCCAGCCTACCCCCGAGGGTAAGCAAATTTTTAACATTCGGACCGTCTGTAGGCTCTCCGGTATTGCCGTCGAAGTCCCCCATAAAAAAGGCACTCCTAGTCAGTGCCATAACTGCCAACTGTACGGGCACTCTTCCCGTAACTGTCACGCGCGCCCCCGATGTGTTAAGTGTTTGGGCGATCACGCCACGGCCCTCTGCGCTCGCGACCAAAAAACCGCGACGGAACCGCCTAGCTGTGTCCTGTGCCGAACACAAGGTCACCCCGCGAACTACCGTGGATGCCCCCGAGCTCCAAAAATAAATCGCCGCGTCGCCTGTCAAAACCGCCTCCGAGCTTCCGGCCCAGACATCAAAGCCACGGTACCCTCTGTGCCGAAGGCTAAGCCTGCTTTCGTGCCGGCGTCGGTGCCCAGCGTCTCGGCTTGGGCTAAACCGTTGCCGTACACGAACACGGCTACAACTCTCTCCCCCGCGACTCGTCCCACCCCCGCGATACGTCCCTCCCCCGCGACCTGCCCTCCGACCGCGTCCGAAAATCTCGCTCTAGCGATTGACTTTTTTCAGTCGATCAACTTTGAGCGTGTTAACGCTTTGGGTGACGCCATTCGCGCCGCCTCCACTGCACAACATTTCATCGCCGTTGTGCAAGAATACGCTGACGTATACGCGTCGTTAAATACGTACGTCCTCCCCTCACTCCGCCGGTAATCAATGGCGTACATTAGTAGAATAAAACCCTTATCCGTAACAATAGGATTTTTTAACGCTTACGGTCTCGCAAATCAACGTGATCAGGTTTGTGATTTTTTGCGTGACCATCAAATTGACATTTTCTTAGTGCAGGAGACCCTACTTAAGCCCGCGCGCCGTGACCCTAAAATCGCGAACTATAACATGGTCAGGAACGACAGGCTCTCTGCCCGTGGTGGTGGTACCGTTATTTACTATAGAAGAGCCCTGCATTGCGTCCCGCTCGATCCTCCCGCGCTCGCTAATATCGAAGCATCAGTGTGCCGAATCTCACTGACGGGACACGCGCCGATCGTTATCGCGTCCGTTTATCTTCCACCGGATAAGATCGTTCTAAGCAGTGATATTGAGGCGCTGCTCGGTATGGGGAGCTCTGTCATTCTGGCGGGCGACCTAAATTGTAAACACATCAGGTGGAACTCACACACCACAACCCCGAATGGCAGGCGGCTTGACGCGTTAGTCGATGATCTCGCCTTCGATATCGTCGCTCCGTTAACCCCGACTCACTACCCGCTAAATATCGCGCATCGCCCGGATATACTCGACATAGCGTTATTAAAAAACGTAACTCTGCGCTTACACTCGATCGAAGTAGTTTCAGAGTTAGATTCAGACCACCGTCCCGTCGTCATGAAGCTCGGTCGCGCTCCCGATTCCGTTCCCGTCACGAGGACTGTGGTGGATTGGCACACGCTGGGCATCAGCCTGGCTGAATCTGATCCACCATCGCTCCCGTTTAACCCGGACTCTACCCCGTCTCCTCAGGATACCGCTGAAGCCATAGACATCTTAACATCACACATCACCTCGACATTAGATAGGTCATCGAAACAAGTTGTAGCGGAGGACTTCCTTCACCGCTTCAATTTGTCCGACGATATTAGGGAACTCCTTAGAGCTAAGAACGCCTCGATACGCGCCTACGACAGGTATCCTACCGCGGAAAATCGTATTCGAATGCGTGCCCTACAACGCGACGTAAAGTCTCGCATCGCCGAAGTCCGAGATGCCAGATGGTCTGATTTCTTAGAAGGACTCGCGCCCTCCCAAAGGTCTTACTACCGCTTAGCTCGTACTCTCAAATCGGATACGGTAGTAACTATGCCCCCCCTCGTAGGCCCCTCAGGCCGACTCGCGGCCTTTGATGATGACGAAAAAGCAGAGCTGCTGGCCGATACATTGCAAACCCAGTGCACGCCCAGCACTCAATCCGTGGACCCTGTTCATGTAGAATTAGTAGACAGTGAGGTAGAACGCAGAGCCTCCTTGCCACCCTCGGATGCGTTACCACCCGTCACCCCGATGGAAGTTAAAGACTTGATCAAAGACCTACGTCCTCGCAAGGCTCCCGGTTCCGACGGTATATCTAACCGCGTTATTAAACTTCTACCCGTCCAACTCATCGTGATGTTGGCATCTATTTTCAATGCCGCTATGGCGAACTGTATCTTTCCCGCGGTGTGGAAAGAAGCGGACGTTATCGGCATACATAAACCCGGTAAACCAAAAAATCATCCGACGAGCTACCGCCCGATTAGCCTCCTCATGTCTCTAGGCAAACTGTATGAGCGTCTGCTCTACAAGCGCCTCAGAGATTTCGTCTCATCCAAGGGCATTCTCATCGATGAACAATTCGGATTCCGTACAAATCATTCATGCGTTCAACAGGTGCACCGCCTCACGGAGCACATTCTTGTGGGGCTTAATCGACCAAAACCGTTATACACGGGAGCTCTCTTCTTCGACGTCGCAAAAGCGTTCGACAAAGTCTGGCACAATGGTTTGATTTTCAAACTATTCAACATGGGCGTGCCGGATAGTCTCGTGCTCATCATACGGGACTTCTTGTCGAACCGCTCTTTTCGATATCGAGTCGAGGGAACCCGCTCCTCCCCACGACCTCTCACAGCTGGAGTCCCGCAAGGCTCTGTCCTCTCACCCCTCCTATTTAGCTTATTCGTCAACGATATTCCCCGGTCGCCGCCGACCCATTTAGCTTTATTCGCCGACGACACGACTGTTTACTATTCTAGTAGAAATAAGTCCCTAATCGCGAAGAAGCTTCAGAGCGCAGCCCTAGCCCTAGGACAGTGGTTCCGAAAATGGCGCATAGACATCAACCCAGCGAAAAGTACTGCGGTGCTATTTCAGAGGGGAAGCTCCACACGGATTTCCTCCCGGATTAGGAGGAGGAATCTCACACCCCCGATTACTCTCTTTAGACAACCCATACCCTGGGCCAGGAAGGTCAAGTACCTGGGCGTTACCCTGGATGCATCGATGACATTCCGCCCGCATATAAAATCAGTCCGTGACCGTGCCGCGTTTATTCTCGGTAGACTCTACCCCATGATCTGTAAGCGGAGTAAAATGTCCCTTCGGAACAAGGTGACACTTTACAAAACTTGCATAAGGCCCGTCATGACTTACGCGAGTGTGGTGTTCGCTCACGCGGCCCGCACACACATAGACACCCTCCAATCCCTACAATCCCGCTTTTGCAGGTTAGCTGTCGGCGCTCCGTGGTTCGTGAGGAACGTTGACCTACACGACGACCTGGGCCTCGAATCAATTCGGAAATACATGAAGTCAGCGTCGGAACGATACTTCGATAAGGCTATGCGTCATGATAATCGCCTTACCGTAGCCGCCGCTGACTACTCCCCGAATCCTGATCATGCAGGACCCAGTCACCGTCGACGCCCTAGACACGTCCTTACGGATCCATCAGATCCAATAACCTTTGCATTAGATGCCTTCAGCTCTAATTCTAGGGGCAGGCTTAGGGACCCCGGTAACCGTACTCGTCGAACTCGACAAAGAGGTCGACGTGCAACCTAACCCATGCATCAGCCCGCTGAGTTTCTCGCCGGATCTTCTCAGCGGGTCGCGATTCCGATCCGGTAGTAGATTCATTCGCGAAACAATTGCTCTTGAGTTGTTAGGTCTCCTTCGGAGGCGCTCGGGCAGTTGTTAGCAAATCCCACCCCTCTTGGCTGAGCCTTAGCTCGCCCACCTGTCCTGGTGAAACTGGAAAGGCCTTCGGGCCACCAGTAAACTTTCAATCATAAAAAAAAAAAAAAAAAAAAAAAAAAAAAGTCGAAATTCGACTATAATTAATTGAAATTATAAGTTTGTACATTATTATGATTCTATTGTCAAAGATTATTATAGTTCGAGATTTCACCAAGACTACACTTTAGACAAATATTAATAAAGACAAACAATATTAATATATTGTCAATTTGACCACAGACTTTAAGGAATAACGAAAGTTTGACAATAAACAAATATTATGCATGCGCGCGTGTGTGTGTGTCAAATACATGGTAGTGTGTGTAATGTTTTCTTTATTAATTTATTGTATCTTTTATCCATTATTCTAAAAATATATTAGCATTGTGCACTTCTTCTCTATATTCTCTATAAGTGTGGAAAATTTCATAGTCCTCCGTCCGCGCAATTTTCGTAAAAAGGGATACAAAGTTTTTGTTTCACGTATTAATATATAGATGATAGCGATATATTATGAATTTCTTAAATTTGAAACTGGCTTATGATTCGAAAACTGTACCGCTATGCTCTGGTGCAATGGTCTGCTATGGTTAAACTGTCGATCAAAATATATATTTATATATTTTTGTCCAAATCAGATAAACGTTTTAAAATAATGGAATATTAGATTACTTTAAAAATGTCGTCAAACATCTTTGAACCTGATTCTATTCGATCGTAAACCTATTCGAGCGTTCTCATTAATTCGAAATGTCTGTCATATTTGTACCACTAAAATATGTACCGGGAATGCGACAACACTTCACACTTCAATTGACGCCTCGACAAATAGGTGTTGATGTGTGAAACGACTCATTTGACACATACTCCTGTATGAACGACGAAACAGAACAACCTGTTTTATAGCTACTATAAAAGCACTCAGAGTAATTTAAAATTAAATAAGTTTTAATTTAGATATTTCAAAATATCATACAGAGCCAATCAAGTTCAAGGTTTTCGTTTCAATAAAATGTGACATATATTTTTTTAGATATTTATTAATAAGCTAAAATAGCATGGAACTAAAATAACCTAAGCCTGGAACGCGTTATTAGAATCCCAATCTATAGGTTATTATCTAAAGGTCTATTATCCAAAAATGTACTTTCGTAAGATTGATATATTTTTAGGTACACGGTTGATCCATCTTCTTGTGCACTTGGTGTTAACTGATTAACTGAACTTATATACATATAACATGATTGACGCGACCCACTTGAGACATGAGGTTTAAGTCTAAATATTAAACAAATAAAGAGCTCTTCCATCAATTAAATCAAAACGTACAACTTCGACCTACGGCTTCGCAGTGCAAGTAGGATTATAATTATAAACAAGTACAGGTAACATGTTCATGCTTATAATACATCTTACTACCAGGAAATCACAATCGTTGATCGCAATACGTTAGTATAACACTCAGGAATTTCCTTGAGATATCTTTTGGAATCTCCTTTGGAATCTCCTTTTACGATACCAACTCCCACAGACAAGGTAGTACATGCTAGAGTAAAACCACACAGTATTTCCATAAAAGTATAACTTTGGTTTAAAAAAACAATACAGCGTATTGAACTGACATATTATGTAATATATGCTATACGAGAAAAAAAATTCAAAAGCTTTCCTAAAAAAATCGTATCATCTAAATATCTCACATATGCATGGCCATGCTTAGCTGAAACGAGTCGGCACTTAAAGTAAACTCTGCCAGGAAAATCGCACTATTTGTCGGTTGTTGTTTATAGATATTTTCAGTAAGGCTCTCTGGGATTTCAGAGTTACAGTATTCTTTGAATGGAGTTCGTTGTATTCAAGTATAATTCCGGGGTATGTGAAGTCTTTTAAAATTTATGATGAAACCTTTTTCATTCTGTATAAATATTAATATTTTTTGTTTTCTTTGAGAGTTATCCCCATCGATTTTGTCAACCTATTAAGAACTCGTCGCCTTAATTATAAAACACATATTTTACAACAAACTTTTAAGGTCTAAGGTTCCATAGTTTAAATTGTGAATACAAGTACTAGCGTATATTGTAATCTAGATGCAATACTCCCTTTTTTGCTCTGAAACTCAGTAACGTTGTCATTTAATAAAACCCTTAACAAATCGCGGCGGCCATAACGGAGGCGGCTATAAACAACACTCTTTAAAGCTACAAAGTCTTGTCCCGTGAAATGGGCTCGCTTCGTCCATTCACACCGATGATACAAAAATTGTTGCTTAATTCTTAAATATCTTGTATTTTTTTAGTGCAAACTAAAGGGACTGCTATGAATACGCACCTAATACTATATCAATGAATTATCAAGAAGTCACGCACAGCCTAGAAGTACATTTTGCGTTTTTGCCACCTCTTAGTTTCGATACCTTATTTTTCCTACTTTAATTATTCTACCTTCTCCTTATTTTGAATACTAGTGGCTATGTTCCTTTTTGTGGTGCGATAGCTGCTACCTGTTTCAACTGAGATTTCAAATGAGATTGACCTAGTTTCTCAGAATGGAGTGCAATATTCATACTGCATGCTTCAGCAGTCTATCGGTATATTACTGAAGTAACTATACTTTACTGGTGGTAGGACCGCTTGTGAGTCCGCGCGGGTGGGTACCACCGCCCTGCCTATTTCTGCCGTGAAGCAGTAATGCGTTTCGGTTTGAAGGGTGGGGCAGCCGTTGTAACTATACTGAGATCTTAGAACTTATATCTCAAGGTGGGTGGCGCATTTACGTTGTAGATATCCATGGGCTCCAGTAACCACTTAACGCCAGGTGGGCTGTGAGCACGTCCACCGATCTAAGCAATAAAAAAAAATACCAGCTAGATTGCCGGTATCAGCTAGTATATACAGGAAAAAAACAACATCGCAAAACTTATTCTAAAATAACAAACAACATTTGTAACAAAAAATTGTTAATATGATTAATTGGAGAATATTTGCCAATCGGCCCATTTTTGGCTATTACCATTGATAATAATTTATTCCAGTTACTTTACTTTTTCTAGATACTTCTTTGAATTGGTATTCTTAAGACTGTTTATACAAAACAAACAAATCTGTATTTTCCAATAAATAACACTCGTTTCTTAGTTTCTTAGAATGAATAATCCTTGTATTATTCATTCTAAAAAACCAAATCTAATTGGTTGTGTTTGAATCTCTCAAGTGTATCAATGAGCCCAATAAATAGCAAAATAAATATAAAGAATAATTATACTGAAGGTATTTTTACATACGGAATATTATTCTTGATTGGGTTATTTTATCTATATCTAGTCTAACGCGAACATTAGCAGAATCGTCAAATTACAATTTGGATAGTAGTCAATCTAGTAGTGGAATATATAAGGTACAGGAACTTGCTTTTCATGAAAGAAGGATTATTGGTGGGCCGGAAGACTTTCTAGTTTCACCAAAACAGGTGGGCAAGCACGGGCTCAGCCAGGAAGGAGGAGCTCTCTGAAGAGATACGGACTTATTTCTACATTCCGGCCAAACTTGAAGATGACTCATCTAAGAATACTTGCAGCATTTTTTTTTCCAACTTTTAATTTTATTAATATAAAAAGAGAAAACATAAATAAGTTGATTTAATTAGCTGTGTAGGAATAATCGAAATATAGTATACATAAATAAAGAATAAACTATTAAGCATATGCTTACTATGTTCAAGCAAAATCATGTGAACTTCACGAAAGACTTTTCCAAATCTAATCATTTATTTTCACCGTGCACTTCCAGTGTAACAGTTAGCTGTCCCGTGCGCCATAAAAAGAACGTTACCGCCATTATTATGGTTTAATGACGTCATATTTTCCACTATGTTCCGAGACTGCTGTTAAATGTATTGATATAACTCAAAATGTTTGCAGTTACTTTGGGGACTGAGCATAAAATTATGTTAGACTCGTTTGCTCAAAACATAAAGCATTTAGTGGCTATTACTTGTTATAGCTCTTTAGCTATAATACAGGGAAGAAATAGCTATTTATAATTAGGGGAGGCTCGTTTAATTATTGCGAAAAGTATACACTGCTTGTTATATTTAGAACTGGTGTTAATGAATGAGTGCTTATTTTTCATTACTTAACAATATTTGTTAAGTTTGAAAAAAAAACATTTTGTATCTCGTAAATTTTAATGCTTCTTGAATTATAGCATATTGGTTTGGTAATTATATTAGTTAATTATTTGCCTAACAAAAGGATATGGTATACTATAAATTCATTTTATTGAAGGAATGAAGCATAACTTTCAAATCCCAACTGCATTTATCTAATAGTTATTTAGTGGGCAAATAGTAATTCTCAAGATGGGTTCTTGGCATTAGCGTTGTCATGTATATCGGGTCCGGTAATCTCTTAACAACAGGTGGGCCGTGAGCCCTTTCACCTGTCTACGAAATACAAAAAGTAATATAGAAAGGACATAAGAGTCTATGCTATAAATTAGAGATACTATAAATTACAAAAACGTACTATGAACGGGAGGTAAGGAATTACTAGATGTTGTTAGCACAATAAGGCGCAGTCAAAGACTCGTATTTACTGATTAATTGTTGAACGGACTTTTATCGTAACGTTAACGTTTTGAAGTCGTCGTGGTCTAAAGGATAAGACGTCCGGTGCATTCGTATCTAGCGATGCAACGGTGTTCGAATCCCGCAGGCGGGTACCAATTTTTCTAATGAAATACGTACTTAACGAATGTTCACGATAAACTTCCGCGGTGAAGGAATAACATCGTGTAATAAAAATCAAACCCGCAAAATTATAATTTGCGTAATTTCTGGCGGTAGGACCTCTTGTGAATCCGCACGGGTAGGTACCACCGCCTTGCCTTTTTTCTGCCGTGAAGCAGTAATGCGCTTCGGTTTGAAGGGTGGGGCAGCCGTTGTAACTATACTGAGACCTTAGAACTTATATCTCAAGGTGGGTGGCGCATTTACGTTGTAGATGTCTATGGGCACCAGTAACCACTTAACGTCAGGTGGGCTGTGAGCTCGTCCACCCATCTAAGCAATAAAAATAAATAAAAAATAAAATTATTTTTAAAGCAGAAAGCTCATTGAAAAGCATACACATACGAGTATACGTTTATCGAAATTAAAACGACTGAATTTAAATTAATATCAAAGTATATACTACATACGTCAGAGTCGACCTCAAAAACGTTATTAGAGTTAAGAATGATGACGGTCGGAAAGGGTTGCCCAAAGGGAAACAATAAGGCTGGTTAAGGCACAAAGCAAATACATAAGTTTATTCTAAACAATTTGAATAGAATTTACTTTCAAGTACTAAATAATTAGTATCAATAAGACGTTGGTCAAAATCGTATACGATTTGAATTTAAAATTATCTATAGGTAAAAATCATTGAATAGATCAACAATAAAACAATATGAGACATTGTTAGGAATGTCTAAATTAAATTTCTTCTGAAAGAAAAGTATCAAGTATGTTCATGAAAACTTGGATTATTTAAGGTATATTTATTAAAACATTACTAAACAAACTAAAACGATTTTTATTCCCATCTAATTTCTAAAACATTTTCTTTTATAAATATAAAATGGTTTCCAGAAATCGGCGTAATTAAAGTTAAAAAAAATATTATTTATTTAATTAAATCAAAATACTTCGCCTTAATAATACATTATTTTTCACATACAGATTTAATCCTTTATATTAAATTATTTTCAAACGAGTATTCGAGCTTTTATTGGTTCTTATCTATTATTTTCCATCCAAGGTACTATGTTGTAGTTATTTATTTAAGACTGGAAAGGGCTCTTAAACAATAAACCAGACCATAAGCGACATGAATAAAATATAAGAGCTACGTGCCACAAGTGGGAACTCGTAAATACACCTATATTTATTTGTTTATTACATCATTACAAAATTAGCATAACCCACTAAGTTTCTCGCCGAATCTTCTCAGTGGGTCGCGTTTCCGATCCGGTGGTAGATTCTGCAAAGCACTGCTCTTGCTAGGGTCAGTGTTAGCAACTCTCCGATTGAGCCCCGTGAGCTCACTTACAAACGTTAGGGTGAAGCTGAAATAGCCTCTCAAGGCTATCAGCATAGGTAGGAAAAAATAAACAAAGTTAGATAGCAATTTTGCGTCTATGAATCGTCCTCGGCAGATTGTTCTTTAACAGTGAAATCATACAATACCTTCACAAAAAAAAAACTACAAACATGCACCGTTTCTAACAAAATTAAAAGTAATTATAGTTGAGGCTTTTTCTTGAATCGTAAAGATGCATATCAGTACTCGAGGCGTGAGATTTTAACGGTGAGTTAATTTTAATTGGTGCATACAAGGTGAACTTCACGAAACATGTTACGTCCTAATCGTTACAGGATTGGCAGTTGATAAGCGGAAAGATTGTACTCGTAAACGTATTAACTTCGTGGGTAGTCCGGACGAAGAGTTTCCGAAAAATGAATCATAAATGGCCGTAGATACATTCGGGTCAATTAAAATGAATAACTGACGAATCATGGTGTTCCCGGTTTTGTTTTAACATTGATTTTTAATGCAAAATTTGCTTCGTATATCAAACTTTGAGATCATTTGCCTTTTTTTTTTATCCTGCCTAAGCTGATAGCCTTGAGAGGTTATATCAGCGTCGCCTTAACTAGTAGGTGAGCACACGGGGCTCAAACCTGATGACGTTGCTAACACGAACCCTAGCAAGAGCAGTGCTTTGCAGAATCTACCACCGGATCGGAAACGCGACCCACTGAGAAGATCCGGCCAAAAACTCAGTGGGCTGTGTCTGAGGGTTAATTTACTCGTCGAGCCCGAACGACGGGTTCGACGAGAACGGTGACCGGTGCTTGAAGTACCTAAAAGCACCGTAAGTAGATTCATTTGACAATGACTCTTCTAATTGATCAATAGTAAATTTACGTTCGGTTGATGACAACGAAGTCCACGAGATACACAAACTTAAAATCATTTTCAACTTTAATAGTATAGCTTAAACGAAGACAGTTGCTAACCTCGATAAACCCATATACAGCATTTACGAAATCCCTAAAAATCAATGATCAAAACAATCCGGTTGGTAATCTAACGTATTCTATCGAATGAATATTAATTCTTAATGATAAACATTTGTGTTACCGGCTCGGGCAATCAATTCAATACAAAACAAAGCCGACTCGGTTACACGAATGCACATTTACATGCCACTAAGAACCTGATGAATGACGGTGGATATTTGATAAGAGCGATGCCGTCGTTTATATGAAACCTAATCGAATAATTGATTATAAGAGTGGAACAATAAAGTGATTAGTTCAACAAAAAGTAAGACAATGAATTATTATTCAACGGGTAAGCTCCTATTGTTGTAGTTTAGATGTACGTTTATCTGACGAGCCGGGTCGTTGACCGTTACGTTGATCATTTGTTTATTCGATCATCGAAGCTGATATTAATCTTCTAACGATGAGCAGTCAGATCGTAAGAGTAGATATCAAAAGGTTACCTCCCAAATTATATTTATAATTTGTCATTTGTCCACGATAGATATCGGAACGAGTCTTTTAGTACCGGAAATTATTTGTTAGTGCGGTCATTATCCTCATTACTCTTAATGCATTGAATGCATTCAATGAAGTTGTTAAATTTAATTAAAAAATAGATTCTATCAGTTTTAAATTTAGAATGTATAATGAATTAAGCAGTTAATAATATAAAACAAAGAAGGTAAGCGTTAATAATAAATGTTGAAAGTATCTAGAATCTTTATGACCTGCGGCCTACAAAATAAATGTTCTGTGAGCTTCAATGTTTTTGAATTTAAGGCAGATTAATTAAAATTTTGTAAGTCGTCGTGGCCTAAAGGATAAGACGTCCGGTGCATTCGTTGTTGCGATGCATCGGTGTTCGAATCCCGCAGGTGGGTACCAATTTTTCTAATGAAATACGTACTTAACAAATGTTCACGATTGACTTCCACGGTGAAGGAATAACATCGTGCAATAAAACTCAAAGCCGCAAAATTATAATTTGCGTAATCACTGGTGGTAGGACCTCTTGTGAGTCCGCACGGGTAGGTACCACCGCCCTGCCTATTTCTGCCCTGAAGCAGTAATGCGTTTCGGTTTGAAGGGTGGGGTAGCCGTTGTAACTATACTGAGACCTTAGAACTTATATCTGAAGGTGGGTAGCGCATTTACGTTGTAGATGTCTATGGGCTCCAGTAACCACTTAATACCAGGTGCGCTGTGAGCTCGTCCCCCATCTAAGCAATAAAAAAAATAATAATAAGAAGGTAATTAAATTTAAAAATAAAGCATTAATTTCATAAAATTTTATTTCCAATAGATTCCCAGTTTATTCAGCCACCTTGTAATTCATAGAAAATCTATCCTTTGTTTATATTTCTATTCTCCAAATCTTATGGATGTTGAAACAAAATGTAATTTTACATCTTCGATTATATTAAATATTATAACAGCATTAAATAAGCAATCGTACGGCCTAAGCTCCATTTAAGAAAGTATACAAGCAAGAAATCCTTATATCCTTAGCGCGCCTTAAGTGCCACAAACGAGAAAAATATATCAGTATTTAGTCCCACACCTAATAAGTTGTTCGACGCTAAGCGGATTACTTCTGCCGTGGTTCCGAGGCAATAAATTGTGGAATCTTTATAATTTTTAGTCACCAGCCGATTCCTTGATGTCATAAATTGAATATCGTTAAATATACGCCGACTCTAAATGCGGGCTTAAGTGGGTATTATTCGGCAAGATAAAGTCGTTAAATTTCCTCACGGGGTTCTCATTGACCAGGGTATGTGGTGGATAGTTGAGCCGTATAACTTTACAGCATAAATCCAATTTAATCCTATGGGCCCGGATCGAGGCTGGGCAGGTGTTTTAGGTATGTCAGCTCGAGTACAATATATATCTTAAAAACATACAAAACGAAATATCCAGTAATTCTGTTTAAATATGATAATACAAATTAAGAATGGCCTAGGAACTGATGTAACGGGTATAACTGAACAGAATATATTTGAAGATATTTCGCTCGTTGGAAGGGGGGATCCCCTTTAGCGTTTCTTCCAAAGACAGTATGGAAAACCACTAAATGACTGTCTTCCATCAAGCGTATATCAGAAGATAGATGGTCCAATTATCCTTACTAGTGGTCTCGCAGTAGTCGAAATTCGACTATAATTAATTGAACTTATAAGTTTGAACATTATTATGGTTATAGAACCATAATAATGTTCAAACTTATAACTTGATAATAGTATCAAAGACTTTTATACTTCTATAGTCACAGATTTCGCCAAGACTACACTATAGACAAATAATATTAAAGATAAACAATATTAACTTAATCTAAATTTGACTACAGATTTTAAGCTATAACAAAAGTTTGACAATAAACAAAGAGTATATGTGTGTGTGTCAAATACATGGTAGTGTGTGTAATGTTTTTTTAATGGATTTAATGTATTTTTGTGCATAATTTTAAAAAAAATATTAGCACTCTGCGCTTCTTCTCTATATTCTCTATAAGTGTAGGAATTTTCATACTCCTCCGTCCGCGCAAGTTTCGGCAAAAGCTGTACAAAGTTTTTGCTTCACGTATTAATAATATATAGATTTGTATTAATGTAAGATTATCTAACAATAAACGCCGTGTTGAGCAAGTGTCGCGCTACCTCCGGGTCAGAAAGCGTGGTGAGTCGACTGCGATGGACCCGTTAAGGCAGCGTTGCTGACTTGCTGTGGGACATAGGCTGTTTATGGCTTGTGTCCAGCTGTGTGAGTACGGAAGCTTCGAGACTGATAACTTAAAAGGCTGCAGTTTTGTAGGGCACATCTACCAAGATCTTCAACCGAAAAGATATTTTACTTGGTAGATCAACGGCTCAAATTGGTTCGAAATTTGTATGAGTATATTACATAAGACTATAGTTGTCACTTGCACATTGTATACGATATTATGGTTAGCCTCATTCAGGATTTGGCCAAATTCTATTCTTTGAGAGTTACCAAGAGTTTTTTGTAATTAACAAATGTTACTTCAAAAAGTTTTGGTACTTTTAATTTCCCAAACGTATTTTGTTGTTTATTGAATGTTAATATTTTACATAAGAATTTTCACAGTAACTAAATAAAATGATGAGTTCGTTCATATATTTGTCATTTATCTATTGAGCGACAAACTTACAGTACACCTGTTTATAATTAGTTACAAACCAACAAAAACCTCTACCCGTCTAAAGAGATAACATCTCACCTGTGCGTATCGGCTGTCCCACCCTTAAAGTCGGAACGCATGGCTGCACCGCGGTAGGTATGCTCAGGTGGGTGGTACCTACGCGTACTCATTATACGCCTCACCACCAATAAATTCCTTTTATCATTAATTTACTGTCCAAAACTCTTGAGCACTTACAGTTAGTTTATCCTAAATATTTCCGGTATTACTCATTCTTATTACAAAAAAAAAACAATAAAAGCTTACGTACCGGTCACTCAACTATAATCCCAAATGCATTCACATTAATTTTAATACTTACAAATACTTTAAACAAATAAACACTAAATATAATTTAGAATTAAAGGAATTATGGCAGGGTGTTTGTACTTTAGTAATAAACCAACGTGGTTCCCATTATAATGTAATAGTTGTAAAATGTATACTCTCGTGACTGCTTCCCGCAGAGTTGGGGGCTTTCGACGTTTGATACAAACTTTATAGCTTAATCTAAAACACGCTATACCAATAAATAAGTGGCTAAGGAACAAACTATACAAAAACCCTCTTCAATAGAAAAAATAAGACAACTAGAAGTTTTGTGACTTAATTCAACCAATAAAAATGCTTAGAGATTTTCTTTTTGTCTATACTCTGGTTCTTTTGTAAGCTCGAGACTATTCGTATTTAAATAGTTCGTTTGTTTCTTTTTCTTTTTTTTTGTTATCGTTTGTTGTAATTGACGAATGTTTTATTGAGTTACAAAGTTAGCGGGGCTTATATTCAGATATATGAAAACTGTTTGACAAAACGAATGACAAAGTTTGCGTAACAACGTAATTTGTTGATCGTGTAACTGAATAAGTTTATCACTGTTTTGATTTTGACTGAAATTTTTCAACGAGACACAAACGTTGGAACTGTGTACTATGGAGTATTTTTTTTTTTTGGTCAGGAGGAAATCGCCGGACTTCCGCCCTCCACTGGGAATGGAGGGCGGGGTATGTCGGAGTCGAACCGACTAAAACCTCCTGTCGCTCAACAACCCACGTCCGAGCCTCGCATGAGACAGAACTCATGAAAAGGCAAGGGGGGGAGAGTGAAGCGTTTAGTGCGGAGCACATCTCTCCCATCACCCTCCCCCTCGGGACGCCGGACCGGCGGTCGTCGGCGCCACGACCACCAGCCCTCTCGGTCGGCAGGCTGTCCGGTACTATGGAGTATAGGTAGAATAAAATAAAAATGGCAAGCAGATTGTGCTCTGCCCTGTTATTGTTGAGTTGATGGTAGTTAACCCAGGAACTGTGTTGTTTGTCGTGATCAATTGTAAAACTCTAAATGTCAAGACCATTACTTTCTCGCCCGTATTCTTGCGTTAAGCGCACGATGGCTAGTCACTACCGTAATAACAGTTTTTTTTTTAATAAATGTCTCCAACGCCTTAGGCAGTTTTTTTGCCAATGTCAAAGTATAAAAGGAAAATACTTAGAGAAAGAAAAAAAGTTAAAAATGTTGGCCACTACGCCATCTATTTGCATTATAAATATGAGATAAAACGTTTCATAACTTACTATTTTCTGCTGCGAAGTAGTCATGTGTTCACTCTTGAAGAGTGGAACAGTGTTTGGTGCCTTCGGTTTCAACGTAGGCTTCAAATTTATACAAGTCAAGTTTCATGTATATGAGCTTCAGTAGTCATTTAACAACTCTTTAGTTAACAACTTTTAAGTAGTCGCGTACAGTGCAATAAAATTAATTACACATTAAATCTATCCAGATCAACAAACAGTAAATAAGCACTTAATACATTCATTTATAATAATAGTCAAACAATACAGAGATGAATTTTCGAAAAATAAATACGAAACTAAATATCAAAAGTTAATAAAATTAACATTCAGAATATCACCAATAAAAGTCACACGACTCGGACTTTAACACTGAAATCTTCAAATCTTCTTCAAACGCGTCTGGATTCCTATTAAGACTAAAATTAATCCTACTCATTTCTTAAAACGCATCAAACACGAGTGATGACCCAAAAAGTATACTGTGACAGTGTAGTCGACAAGTCAAAACGGCAAAGTTCTAAAAATTGTTACAAATTAGAAACGATTCAATTCAAAACCTTCTATCTTCGGAATAAAGATACATTTTCTTGTAGCTCTGTTGGGCATAGGCATAAAAATGTTGGTAGCGTTAAAGATGTCACTCATTCAAAGTTTAACGATGGACCTAATAGCGTTTTTAAAGCTGTTCCCGAAATCCTTGAAACGTGACTCGAGCATCAACAAATTTAAAAATGAATATGTCGGCTTACTTTATAACAGCATTATGGTCCTTTGAACTTTTCGAAGCGATATCTTAGAATGTGCATTCAATTTGTAAGTCGGTTGTGAATTAGGATCTTGATTTGACTATGTCCTTTATAATCAGACGTGAGTTTTGTATTCAAGTATGCCTGCCTTGCTTTAAAATGCTGTGTGCCTTTTATTATATTTATATTGTTTCATTTCATAGGTGACTTTAATTTATAATTTACTAGGTGACCCGGCAAACTTTGTTCCGCCTTAGAGGCAATAGATGAGCAGACTTTTGATTTTATCATGGTCAATTTCTTATTTGGATAATTAGTATAAATTAAAATAGCAAGTATTTTAATGATACTTTATTGGCCATGTATTTTCGCTGGTATTATTATTATTGTATTTTCTTGTTCTTCTTCAATCGTTTCACTCGCAATGTTTCGAATCCTAGTTGCATTACGGCTTCGTCGGGAAAGATTTGATAGTGCTGGTCGCGGCAAGGCTTTCTTAATGATTACCTATCTCGGCACAATAAATAGAAATTCAAAACAAACAATCAACCGGTCAACTTCAAAATTCTACTATGATTAACCATAGACTACATTACGTTTATCTGTCAGTTGCGTTTTGTTATTCCATATCAGTTGCGTTTTGTTATACCACATTTTATGTCACATCCCACAGAAACGTGATAAAAAGTATCCTATGTCCTTCTCCTGATCCTGAACTACCTCCCCACCAATTTTCAGCCAAATCAGTTCAGCCGTTCTTGAGTTATAAATAGTGTAACTAACACGACTTTCTTTTAT
This sequence comes from Bombyx mandarina, assembly GCF_030267445.1. Lineage (NCBI taxonomy): Eukaryota > Metazoa > Arthropoda > Insecta > Lepidoptera > Bombycidae > Bombyx > Bombyx mandarina. The sequence goes on along the minus strand of NC_143229.1, from coordinate 4,492,882 downwards.
ATATATATAGATAATTTGAATGACAATTCAAATACAATGTATAATCTTATTTGAAATGTCATAAAATGCAACTGTTTATTTTTAATTAAAAAATTTGCAATCCATAGTGTGAATAATTTCGTGTTTAAATTTATGTTCTTGTTAATTTTTCCGGGGTTTTTTAAATTAGCCACGTGATAAGCACAAATACAAGATCTTTGACCTACAATGATTTGATATGTACCGTATTATTAATTTGAAATTGTATGTTCTATTTTTAACCGAAATTGCTTCATTAGAACCAACAAAAACATAAGACGTACCATTAACTTTGAATAAAAAAACAATTTACATTTTTAGTTCGAATCATTATAATGTCTTCTACAAAAAAAAACACCTTTACAATATGTAACAATTTGGTTAGTAAAAAAGAAAAGGGTTTACAGCGTATTATCAGCTCAACGACCAATCACTATCAAATGGGCCGTATGTTCGTCTACGCATTAAGGTAATAAAGGAAAAAAAAACGGAAATAGCATAGGACAAGATTTAAAAAAAAAATTGCTTGACGGGTGGACAAGCTCACGGCCTATCTGGCGTTAAGTGATTACTGGAGCCCATATACATCTACAACGTAACTGCCGCCACCCACCTTGAAATATGAGTTCTAAGGTCTCAGTATAGTTCTAACGGTTGCTCCATCCTTCAAACCGAAACGCATTATTGCTTCACGGACGAAGTAGGCAGGGTAATGGTACCTACCCGTGCGGACTCACAAGACGTCCTACCACCAGTAATCATGCAAATTATAATGGTGAAGGAATAACATCGTGTAATAAAAATCAAACCCGCAAAAATTATAATTTGCGTAATACTGATGGTAGGACCTTTTGTGAGTCCGCGCGGGTAGGTACCACCACCCTGCCTATTTCTGCCTTGAAGCAGTAATGCGTTTCGGCTTGAAAGGCGGGGCAGCCGTTGTAACTATACTGAGACCTTAGAACTTATATCTCAAGGTGGGTGGCACATTTAGGCCGTAGATGTCAATGGGCTCCAGTAACCACTTAACACCAGATGTGCTGTGAGCTTGTCCGCCCTTTTAAGCAATAAAAAAAAGTAAATAAAATAATAAAATTTTTATGCAAAATCAAAAGCAATAAAGCAAATTGATCCACATTTTTTTTTCGGGTCAATGAACAATATTTTTCATTCGTCATACAGAAACGCGTGCTCCGCATACTGCGGTATGTGGAAACGGTTTTCTGTAATTCCGCATCTCTCATAAGAATTTACGCTGAAAACGTTAAACAAATAACGTTTTATTTTCATAGGAATTTCGGATTTTATTGCTGTCGTTTCATTTCCCGCTTCTCGGAATAGTTCCTACGTTAAAATAGACGTATTTACTTTTTATCTGCACTGAGGGAAAAAAAAATATAGACCGCTACGGCAAAAAGGTATTGTTTTACCGCTTGTTTTGTATTAGATTTTTTTGGAAAATCTTAATACTTGATTTAATTTAGTTTGTGTGTTTTCTGTAATTTATTCTATTTTTGGTTTGGATGAAATAACAGCCTAGTGTTACTGAGGCCTGTAGATATCGCAACGTGAACGCCTTAATTCTTTTTTTTTTGTTTTTTTTTTTCTACCTATGCTGATAGCCTTGAGAGGCTATTTCAGCGTACCCTAGCTTGTGTAGGTGAGCTCGCGGGGCTCAAACCGGAGAATTGCTAACACCGCCCTAGCAAGAGCAGTGCTTCGCAGAATCTACCACCGGATCGGAAGCGCGACCCACTGAGAAGATCCGGCGAGAAATTCAGCGGGCTGTGTCTGTGGGTTAATTCGCTCGTCGAGCCCTTCGTCGCAAGCGACGGGTTCGGCGAGTACGGTGACCGGTGCTTGTATTGCCTAAAAGCACCGTTAATGGATCAGGAGGATCCGTGATGACACGCGCCTTAATTCAATTTGATATGTGCGGTCAAAGTATCAATTGTGCAGAATGTCGGCTGTTCCTTTGATAACCAAACGTATGAATTATTCGCGCGCAAAAGAGACCAATTTGTGGTAACTACCCGACCGGCTAATTCGTTGCCAGTAATATTTATTAGTATCTGTGCGTGTTTCATTTTATAGTTAAAGTCGTTCATGAGCAAGTGCTCATACTCGACCCTGTAGACCGAATAGTAAACAGTCGACGTCGCCCAAAGCACGTCATTACGGATCCTCCCGATCCGTTAACGGTGCTTTTAGGCACCACAAGCACTGGTCACCATAATAATAGCCATAACACCATAAATAAGTAGTCTTGAATGTCTGATACTTAGTTTACTTTTGTTTGACCGCATCATGCCTCTTAATGATCTCAGAATGCGAATAAGTTTTGAGCGATCAAGAAAGACGGCCACAGAAACGAATATAATGAAGGAAACCGCTAAACAAATTCACTGTCTTTTTCGACATAACAATTTTTTATTTATTTAATCTACTGTAATATAATGACAGTGTCTTGAATTCGACTAACGATACTGAGACTTTAGTACTCATATCTCAAGGTGGGTGGCGGCCTTTATGTTGTAAATGTATATGGGCTTTTTTTTTTTTTTTTTTTCGGGCCGGGGGCCGAACCTCCTGCGAGGTCCCCGCGCCTAGGGGGCGCGCGGGGTATGTGAGACTCAACGATCTGCAGGTGTTGAGAGCAGATCGCGGGCCCAAGGATTTTAGGGCCCACCCACTAAACGACTCCCCTGCACTCTTACACCCGACGTCCGATCTCCGTCCGGGGTCAGAACCCGTTCAGAGTAGGGGGGTTCCCGCGGTCAACACTACAACCAGACACGCGGCGCCACCCCGAGGACGCCCGACCGACGGGTCGTCGAGGCGATAGTCGACGACCAACGACGTCGGTCTCCGCGGTACGGCGGCCCTACCAGGCCGCCCGGGCGGTGCCGCTGGTGTTCCGGGATACCCCGCTGGGCCAGAACCAGCCTGCCGGGTCGGAACGCGATACACCGCCGACCGGGTTGCTCTTCAACAGTATGTTCGGCGACGACAGCGACGACGAAAATGCGGACCGCATCGCAGTCCGCAGCCGCCGACGCGCCGTCCCGTCTTCCTGGTGCCAGCGCGCTAGAGTGACGGTAGCGTGCGGTGCAGCCTCAACCCCCTTAGGTCGCCCCGTGACCATCACCGGGAGGAGACTGCCTCCTCATAGGGGCTGGAGCTGGACAAACGCCCTCCTCCGAACCCCGGCTCGACGGCGGCGGCACGGTGCCGAGAGGGAAGAAGAGCTCTCCCTCTCCCGTTCCGCCGCCTCCTTCTGCGAGATGGTGGACTCGCAGAAGTCGAGCATCGCCTGCCAGGACTCGTCGCTGCCGAGTATCGTAGCCACGACGGTCGGAAGCGACAAGTCCGGTCCTATTTTTGCAACGAGGACGCGGCGCTGCTCCGCGAAAGCGGTGCAGTACGCGAGCGTGTGCTCCGCCGTGTCCTCGTTGCAGCCACTGCAGTGGTGGCACTTCGGCGTCGGCTCCCTCCGGGCGACGAGGTGCAGGTAGCGACCGAAACAGCCGTGTCCCGTGAGCACCTGCGTCGCTCGGAAGGTGAGACGTCCTCGGTCGCGATTCACCCAGTCCGAGAGGACCGGGCGGATCGCCTCGACAGTCCGTCGCCCGTAGGCGGGGTCCGCCAGGCGGCGAGACCACGCCTCGAGCACGGCACGCCGAGATTGAAGTTTCCGCGCTCGAAATGTATATGGGCTCCAGTAACCACTTAACACCAGGTGTGCTATAAGCTCTTCCGTCTATCTATGCAATAAAAAAATAATCGAGCATGAAATGTATTGCACATGAAGTTGATTAATTTAGAATGCTTGTTCATAAACTTGTTGTTGGCGAATATTTGTATGTATAAGTTACTGCAGGAAAGCAGTAGCGTTTCTATAAATAATAATGACTTTAAATAAATAACTAAAAAGCTGTACTATTGTTCACAGTAAAAAAAATTATGCCCTAGAGTAACTTAGTTCATAGGAAAAATTGTCTCAGTTTACAAACTTAAATAATATTGTTTCCATGTTGTTTAAAATTGAAGCGAAGAAACTAGGAAGAGGAATAAAAAGTTCAGCCTTCGGGCTCATACCCCACTTGAGACGGAAAAAAAACGACGCCGGTAGTACGATAACTTCTTAATAAGCAAATGGTTTTCATTCTTTTCCTAGGGAAATAGTATCAGAACAATGTAACAGTAATCAAAACATGTTTTAGCTCGAACTTCTTTTTTTTTTTTACTTAGCTGGGTGGACGAGCTCACAGCCCACCTGGTGTTAAGTGGTTACTGGAGCCCATAGACATCCACAACGTAAATGCGCCACCCACCTTGAGATATAAGTTCTAATGTCTCAAGTAAGTTACAACGGCTGCCCGACCCTTCAAACCGAAACACATTACTGCTTCACGGCAGAAATAGGCAGGGTGGTGGTACCTACCCGCGCGGACTCATAAGAGGTCCTACCATCAGTAATTACGCAAATTATAATTTTACGGGTTTGGTTTGAACTTATTCGTTACTAGCGACCCGCCCTCGCTTCGCCTCGGAAACTGTAATTTATTATTGATTTCTCCACTATTTAATGGATGTTAATACATATAAACCTTCCTCTTCAATCACTCTATCTATTAAAAAAATCCGCATCAAAATCCGTTGCGTATTTTTAAAGATTTAAGCATACATAGGGATATAGGGACAGAGAAAGCGACTTTGTTTTATACTATGTAGTGATGATGCTTTCTCGGTTTAATGTTATTCGCACGGAACATGTAGTAGAATGCTATCATATAGACCAGGGGTGGTCAATCGGTAGATCGCGATCGACCGGTCGATCATGGCTATTAGTTCAGTCGATCGTGGCAAGACAAAAAAATATAAATACATATACTGTGCTACGTAATCACCAATTGCTGCACGCATCATCTTCATCTTGTATCTTTTGTTAATGAACATTAACTCACATTATTTAACCTCTCTTCCACACAATAGTTCTCTTTTATTATATAATTTCAGCTTTATGTTAATCTTTTTAATAAAAGAAAATAAACTACTTATTTTTATAATGAACTACATTGTTTCATTAAATTTCAAGAAATGGCATTGGTAGGTAGATGCGTCCTACCCGTGCTTACCTACGGAGCCGAAACGTGGACACTGACTGTGCGACTAGTCCACCAACTAAAAGTTACTCAGCGAGCTGTGGAGCGAGCTATACTTGGTTTGTCATTGCGAGACCGAATACGCAATGAGGTCATTCGGGCAAAAACCCAACTGATCGATATAGCTCGCAGAGTTAGTAAGCTGAAGTGGCAGAGGGCCGGTCACATATGTCGCAGAACCGATAACCGTTGGGGTAGACGTGTTTTGAAGTGGAGACCGCGAACCGGCAAACGTAGTGTAGGACGCCCTCCTGCTAGATGGAGCGACGACCTGTGCAAGGCAGCTGGCAGTAACTGGATGCGTAGAACCGAAGATCAGGGTTCAGTGGCGAGCTTTGGGGGAGGCCTATGTCCAGCAGTGGACTGCCGCAGGCTGATGATGATGATGAGATCGTAGGATGTTTCATCAGTAAACAGTAGATCTTGATTTTAATCAAGTTGATCACCCCTGATATAGACAATCTCAACGTCCATTTAATAAGGCGAACGAAAAAATACTAAATGTAAATGTATCATAGTTATACACTATTAAATTACATAATTAGCCGGTAGGCAGCGGCTTGGCTCTGCCCCTTGCATTGCTGAAGTCCATGGGCGACGGTAACCACTCACCATCAGGTGGGCCGTATGCCCGTCTGCCTACAAAGGCAATAAAAAAAAATAAAAAAAATAATTGGTAATGGTTTTAAGTTAAAGAAAGATTTCTATACGTTTTTAGTCTGTATTCGTAAAACTCATACTCGATCTTAACCACGATGAGTAGAATTTCATGATAAATTTCATCAGGTTTTATCTTGAAGTTGGTATGATATTTAGAATATACTTAGTAGTTATTACTGGTGGTAGGACCTCTTGTGAGTCCGCACGGGTAGGTACCACCACCCCGCCTATTTCTGCCGTGAAGCAGTTATGCGTTTCGGTTTGAAGGGCAACCGTTGTAACTATACTTGAGCTTATATCTCAAGGTGGGTGGCGCATTTACGTTGTAGATGTCTATGGGCTCCAGTAACCACTTAACACCAGGCGGGCTGTGAGCTCGTCCACCCATCTAAGCAATAAAAAAATAAATGATAAAAATTTAAAATATAGCAGCAAATTTTTCGTAAAATATTTTAATGAAATCTATTACTTTCAAGTACCTACACTTCGAAAAGGAACTTCTCTGAAAACAAATTCGAATAACTAAGCAACATCGAGGACTTCGGAAACCTACAAAAGTCAAAGTTCGTTTAAAGGTTAGTCTAAATACAGTTTATCGCGAAAATATTCGGTACACGTTTCGCTTGTCTGATCTGTTCATATCAGGCTTCTTATTATTACATAATAATCTTTGTGTATAGTTATTTTATGTTGACATTTCAAGAACTCTACAAAATATGACGCAGTCGTGTCTTAAACGATAACTCGTCCGGTATATACGTATCAAGCGACACGGTTACTCCGGTGTTCGAACATCGCATGCAGGTACCACATGTCAGTACGCAGCTGGAATAGCCCCTTAGGCTTCCAGTGAATAGGTAAGGAAAAATGTACCAATTTTTATAATACACATGTGCGTGATTAACACATGCTCACGAACGACTTCAACGATGACGGAATGACATCTTTAATTATTATTATTTTTATTTTATTAATTACTGTTGCTAGGACCCCTTGTGAGTCCGCACGGGTAGGTACCACCACCCTGCCTATTACTGCCGTGAAGCAGTAATGTGTTTTGGTTTGAAGGGTGAGGCAGCCGTTGTAATTATGCTGAGACCTTATCTCAAGGTGGGTGGCGCATTTACGTTGCAGATGTCTATGGGCTCCAGTAACCACTTAACACCAGGTGGGCTGTGAGCTCGTCCACCCATCTAAAAAAAAAAAACTTTGCTTGACGGATTTATTGGAGGTCCTTGTATAGGTACCACCAATCCGTCCACTACTGCTCCGAAGTCGTCATGTATTACTTTTTGAAGAGCGAGACAGCCCTTGAGAGCAAACAAGACTTCGATTTCGTATCTCAAACTGGTTGACAGCATTCACGTTATATTTTCCATGGACTCTCCCCCTAAATACTCGCCGGAATTATTATTTTTTTCTACCTAAGCTGATAGCCTTGAGATGCTATTTCAGCGTAACCTTAAATAGTAGGTAAACTCCCGGGGCTCAAACCGGAGTGTTGCTAACACTGACCCTAGCAAGAGCAGTGCTTCGCAGAATCTACCACGGAATCGGAAACGCGACCCACTAAGAAGATCCGGCGAGAAACTCAGTGGGCTGGGTCTATGGGGGCTCGCCGGATGAAGAGCACTTTCACCCATATACACAATTAAATAAAAGAAGCTTATATATTTTTTCAATAATGAATTTTTAAAGCCCTAGCTGATATAATAAATTACTGTTGGACGTAAAAATACTTTTCCGTGCATTTGTTCGGTTTTAAACGCTCACTAAATTATTCAAGATTCCTAGCAACGAAGTGTTGTTATATTTTTTGCAGTATATCAGTTGCACTCTAATGCACCTAGTATAACTTAATTAAGTACTTCGTGGTTCTTAGAACCTTTAGATATCACAACATGAACACCGCTATCCATATTGTTGACATAGATTATCAAATTGTAGTAACATCTGTTTTACCATTCAAACACATATTTCTTTATGGGATTTTATGACCTGGCATATTTTTTTATGAGCTTTAAGTCATGTCTTATTTTAATTTATATTCTAATTTTTATGATAAATGATAATATGAAGAAAAATGAAACGAAATGAAGATGATTAATTTGAGACATTAATCAACTAGGATGAAATTAAATGAAATAAGATGTTATGGGATGAAATATAATCTCAGTAAAATGGTGGTCATTTACTGAAATTTTTTCAGTGGTATTTTTGGAGGATCCCGAGAAGTTACGACCAGCGGCTTTGTTTCATTTTCCCACATTTGTGCACTTTCACAGATATTAAACAGTTAATAAACCACCGTTATTACACATTTAAACCTGAATAAACACTAAATAAGCAAAATAAAACAAATCACACAACTTCACTTTTCGCGTTCCCGCCAAAAAGTCCTCCACATTTATTTTGTGTTCAATCATGCGTATACAGACGTGCAGCCTGTTTTTTGGACGCCATAATGATATGAAACTCTTAGTCCAAGAGCCCGCGACAACCAGACCTTCGTTATTTTATAAAAGCTGAAAGTTTCTCTGTGTATGTCTCCATCACAGGTAAGAATGACCCGCGACTATAGAGTTCCGATTGTGGTTACTTGGGCAGGTAACAGGCAGTATAGGTATATAAAATAGTACCTTAAATTGGTTAAAGTATAAAGTTTTTTTTAAATTTATTATTTACTCCAGAATACCTTTTATCTTGAAAAAATGCAAACAATCGTTCTCCGATTCAAACTGCAGATCACTAGTTGATTAATTAACCTCATTCCTGTTCAGTCTTCAAGGAAATCGAGCTGACTTTAATCGCGGTGATCCGTATTAACTGTACGGTTTAGGGTTACTCGTTGAAAATTAAATGCTTGTTGAACGAATGCATCGATGCGTTTGAGACGATAAAATGGATCGTGAGCGCTGGATCCGCAACGCGATTCGGATCGCATTCGATTGTCGTGCAAACGGAACGGTACCTTAATTAAAACGAGTCATACCCGGTTTTAATGCAGTCGATTTATTCGCTGTTCACGGTAATCGAATTACCCGGAGAATCTACTGTTTCGCGTCCGAAACTTTTATGTAGATGCTTTTTTGTTTTTGTTTATTTTCGAATTAGGAATTTTTTAAATTGAATTATTACTATTACTAAGCCAAATTTGATGAAAGCATAATTTGGTCTATTCTTAACTTTTTGTTTAAATCTTGACAGCATAATAATAAGCAAGCATAATATAGTTCAGCAGACGCTTTAACTGCTCACTTATTAATAAGACGTTATCGAATCTTTCCAAGTTCAATTAAATGTTCACGATTGTTGATCACAAATGTTCACGATTGACTTCCACGGTGAAGGAATAACATCGTGTAATAAAAATCAAACCAGAAAAATTATAATTTGGGTAATTACTGATGGTAGGACCTGTTGTGAGTCCGCGCGAGTAGGTACCATCACCCTGCCTATTTCTGCCGTAAAGCAGTAATGCGTTTCGGTTTGAAGGGTGGAGTAGCCGTTGTAACTATACTGAGACCTTAGAACTTATATTTCATGGTGGGTGGCGCATTTACGTTGTAGATGTCTATGGGCTCCAGTAACCACTTAACACCAAGTGGGTTGTGAGCTCGTCTACCCATCTAACGAATAAAAAAATATATTATGTAATAAAAATGTAATCGACTGGTTTCAGAATTTCAATACTGTGTCATTGGAACGTAAAATTACACTGAGTTAATGAGGTATTTTGAATTGAAATCTATTCATATACCTTTCGTAGTTAGACAAAAGTCACGTCCTACAATTAAGTTGTCGTTCTTTGGCCTTTAATTTAGCTATCTGGGGCTCTTAACCTGAATATATTGCAGTGCCTAGTAATTAACGAATAGATTAGGGGACTTTCATACTAATATAATGCGACACACCGTCTGAATGGTTGATTAGAATTTAGATTTAGCTTTTAGTAAATTTCTTGAGGTCCAATATTACTGTGCTTTTGTTTGCATACATAAACTAAAATCTTCTTTTGGTAAAACAGTGATTGTCTATTTTTTTTAAATATACTCAATATTTATGAGATCTATAATATTGTTAATTAGTAGTAGTTAGAATATGTCGGTGTAAACCAGGGTGCCCAAAATACTAATAATACTAATAAACTGCCCGTCTAAACTATTTGGTATAAAAAACAGTTTTATTTCTGATAAAAACGATGGTTAATTAAATGAAAAATAGTTTTACAAAATAATATATTCTAGCAATATTTTGTAGATAGTCAAATAACATTGCAAGTTTACCTACTCAATATATGTTTAGTTTTATTTATATATACACGTAGTGCGCTAGTTTGCATGATTTTCCGACATCATCAAGAATCATCGTCACATTGCAGTCGATTTATGCTAAATCATAATTAGTAAATCATCTGAACTTTCGTCGATTGGTGAAAACATAAGACAGACAAACGCGATTCTGGATTTTGTTTTATATATTAATATGATGATGTGGAGAGAGTGATTTAAAAGAACTTCCGGAGGCTTTTGAACCTAACAATATATGGCAGTCGTATTAGTCAATACCAGTTCACCATGGATCCCACCTTTGCTTCCGAGAGGACTCACGCTGTGGAGTCTGTGGACTTGGGTAACTAATGTAGATGCGGAAGATAAAATAATGAAAATAGCAATAGTACATACCTTATGGCACAACATAATTTTGAGTTCGAAAATACTAAAGAAATTTAAAATGTTTTGAAATTTGTATGTTCCCTGCCAAAAAATATGTTTCGATGAAACTTTTATTCCCATTTTTAAATCTTAAATGCGTTACTACAAAATGTTCTTCTGCTCGTTGAACGAGAACCCCGTATTTCACTTTGTTAGGGAGAACGACAATAGGTTTCCGGGTAAGTTGGTGCCCACGCTAGCCAGTCTCGGGCCTTTAACAAATCGTTAGGGCTTTATCAGCAAGAAAATTCATGCACCTTTTCGGCCAACCGTGTATGTGGTTCACGATGTTTTGGAGGACATTTTGTTTATAATTTAACGAAGCAAACTATATTGAGATTTCCTCTCATTGTGTGCAATAGATGTAGATTTTATTAAAGTTTCAAATATATTTTTACTCTGTATATCCTAAAACTGAATTTGAATTGGAAATTTGTCGTTTAATAGAGTGAACCATCTATACTAATATTTAAATTTTAATCTACAGTGGTTTTTACGGATATTCCGTTATAACTACTGAACCGTGCATCCGATTGACTTGAAACTTGGTATCCATGTAGAAAATACATGTACTTAATGGATAGGCTATTTATATGAGTGTTGGACCCTCTACACCAGTTGCGGAGGCTATCATAATGAGAATGTTTGTGGGGTTGAAAAATAATAATGTTAATTTTAAATGCCCAGTGAAGCAGGCGGGTACAGCTAGTATTTTTATAAATGTAATATATTTTATTAGTCTAATATGGATTACCTTTCGTAGTGTGTATTGTGAGCACGTGTGAGTGAGTTCAATGATAGAACAGCCCTTATTACAATAATAATTAATTTCGACTTCATATCCAGATGTGGCGGCGTTGACTTGTGATATGTATGAGCTGTAGTGAAAAAAATTAATAGATGGGAAGCCGAGAGCTCACCTGGCCATCTTGCAGCAATATAAAAGCTAGGTCGTTTTTTTTCATCAGGCCAAATAAATATTTTCAACATAATATCAGTGTTATCGGAATCTCAAAAACACCGAACTAAATATCTTATCGAAAATCTCACAAATATTGGAATTACGTAATTACTGTCTTTCTAGTGAGCAATAAAATTTAATGTAACAATTTCTAACTTATTCAGCTCTTTAACAAATTTCACTCCTCGATCCAATTTATTTTGTCGGTCCGTTCTGAACGTTAATCCCGTGTAGACTAATATACGTAAGTATTATGCTCCTTTTAATTAAAATCTGCCCATTGAACTGTGAAATCTTGTCGAATCGTACACTACGACAGGTAGATTTGAATTAGTGAAGATGATAGAACTAGACAGCCGTATGATTTGGGATCCCGTTTACATTTTCAGTCTTAGATCGATTTCAATGATTTCTATTAATGAATAATAGTTTGTTTGGTTGTTGTTGATCTAGATAGTATTTTTTTTATTGCTTAGATGAGTTGGACGAGCTCACAGCCCACCTGGTATTAAATGGTTACTGGAGCCCAGAGAGATCTACAACGCAAATGCGCCACCCACCTTGAGATATAAGTTCGAAGGTCTCAGTATAGTTACAACGGCTGCTCTACCCTTCAAACCGAAACGCATTACTGCTTCACGGCAGAAATAGACGGGGTGGTGGTACCTACCCGTGCGGACTCACAAATGGTCCTACCACCAATGATTAATCTGCGGCTACATTTCTTTTAATGTTTTATTTTTTTACTTTATGTACCTAGTTTTTTTTACCTTATATCATACTTCGTGTTTAATACTGAGTTACATCGAAATCTTTATGCTGTCTCAATCATAGTTAATGCTCTCATTAATACTAAAACAACTATAAAAAACTACCTACTCAACATTTTAACCGAACTATACGATATACATACAATGTCTAAGTGTGTTTTAGACAATATTCTTGTTACGGAGTTCCCGAAAATTACCTACTAAATAACAACAGCTGGTCGTCTAGATTTATTGTTCTTTTCTTTAATTAACACGAAAATGAATTGCGTAGTCTGTTCCTGGAGTATCCTTTTTGACAGGTGGAAGGCGAATTGTAAGCCCGTACTTTTAGGTATCTTCATTCTGCCTATTTATGCCGCGAAGTATTCATGCCGTTGATAACACCGGTAATCACTTATACACAAACGCAATGTGAGCTAGTACACCTGCCTAAGCAATAAAATTTAGCGCAAAAAATATTTATCAGTCGACCTAAATATTAGACGGCAAGTTTTCACTTTTACAAATCTTGAATAACTTAGTGCGGTTTTACTGCTTTTTTCTCTTTATTGCCACAGTAAATTAATCAAAACATTTTTTGGTGGAGAGCACAAAATTTGTTTTATGGTTCAAAATTTTTAATGAATATTAAAACTTAAGTACGTTATACTGTTAAATGAATCGGTCATAAAACCCAAGGCATTTCATTAATAGCCTAAAATACATTTTCCGATTTTATAATTATTATTTTTATGTGACGATACAAACCTGTTATCGGGTCAGAGCTGCTACAAATCGAATTCACTTCTTTTAAAATCATCATAAACCTATTTCAAGATTTTTCTACATAAGGTAGCAACTAAAACTTTATTTATATTGTATATTTATTTATATTCACTGGTGGTAGGACCTCTTGTGAGTCCGCACGGGTAGGTACCACCACCCCGCCTATTTCTGCCGTGAAGCAGTAATGCGTTTCGGGTGCCACGGAGCCCATAGACATCTACAACGTAAATGCACCACCCATCTTGAGATATAAGTTTTAAGGTCTCAAGTATAGTTACAAGTTAAAGTCCAATGGGTATGTCTTTGATGTTATTTTATGTGCTTATAATCGATTAAAATGGATTGATTAATGATAATACTGAAAATGTTCTATTTATATATTAATGCTTATTTAATACGTAAAAGGTTTTGATGCTGTCAATATTTTTCCCGCAAAAATCAGAATCACTGCTTCACGGCAGAAATAGGCAGGGTGGTTGTTCGATTCGAACCCAGCGACCTCGTGACAACCTACCCGCGCGGACTCACAAGAGATCCTGCCACCAGTATAATTAGCTTTTCTAATTAATAGAAAAAATCAGGTTCTCTCGTTTTAGTGTCTTCGGAAATAGCGAACCCGTCTAAGAAGAAAAACGAGGCACGTCTCAAAGAAAATTAGTTATTAGGATTAATTGAATTGAAAATCCTACACCAATAGAGACCAAAACAAAACCGTTACGTACCAGAGACACATCAGAAAAGCGGCTTACAAAACGTTATTTTTATAATCATGGCCGCGTCCACGGGCATGAGACTTGCGCAAGATATAAATGAAATAAGTCCGTCAGCTTGTAAGTAATCCGATTAGGCTAAATTGAGAGATGTAACGGGACGTTTGGAATAGTTTTGCTCTAGATAAATGTGATTGTACAAAGGGTAAAGACCGACTTGTGTGACTGTCAATCATTTCGAAAACCGGAGCTGGAGGTAATTTTGATGATGACTACTACCAGTGATCTTAAGGATTTAGGTTCGTTTTAGAATTTTCGTTGGACTCGGAAGAAACTATAAAAAATATATATTTATCACTTAAACTAGGTGAACAAGCTTAGTGTAAATGTATTTTACTATAAAGGTAATTTTTATGTACGATGAACTCAATTATGCTTTAAAACTAAAATAATTTTCTGGTTTCTCTCGCATCAGATAATTATGTGTTCAATCTCGTAACGGACATGACGTTAGGTATCTACCATAAGACACAGACATTAGGTAGCTACCAGAAGACATAGACATCGCAATGTGGATGTTGCCATTTAGAAATGAGATCGGGATTACAGTTACAAAATAAATTATAACGACTGTCAAATCCTTTAACTGGGAAATTGTTACTGCTTCGCAGAACAAATGGCCAGTATAGTGGTACTTATATATTATTATGTAGATTTATTATACGCCGAACTGCAAGGAAGAATCATGCTTTTTTATCAATAACCTTAAATAAATATAGCTAGATAATGTAGCAGCGCACTATGCTTTTTTTTATTATTTTTTTTATTGCCTTTGTAGGCAGACGAGCATACAGCCTACCTGATGGTAAGATGTTACCGTCGCTCATGGACGTCAGCAATGCCAGGGTCGGAACTAAGCCGCTCCCTACCATTAAGTACTCTCCGCAAGCCTCGTTTAAAGAAGGACATGTTATAGCGCTCGGGAAACACCGTGGAGGGGAGTTCATTCCAAAGCCGAATGGTACGTGGCAGAAAAGATCTTTGGAAACGCACTGTCGATGAATGCAGCTCTTCGAGATAATAAATGGGTGAACTCTGCTCCGGTGGCGAGAGGTGTGACGATAAAAAGGAGATGAGGGGATGAAATTCGAATTAATTATTTCTTTATAGAATAGTGACTATACGACCTAGCAGCAACATAGCGGCACAACTCATGCAGGCTCGTGACGTAGCCTATCACCAAAACTCAAAGGAAATGAGATAAGGTATATTACATAAGTAGGTTAGCATAGTAGGATATTACAGATAGTTTGACAGATGGTGGAATCCTAGCAGTAGCAGACCTACATATCTGTTTGATAGTCGGACGTCCCTATAAGATCCTCTAGACTGATGACAGATTGATATTATATAGTTATACCTATTCCCTGAAAGCAGCCTCTTGTGAAACCTAAATAACCTTTTCAATAAAACGAAATGAATCACACCTTTCGCATTATACGTTCTAAGGTCGACCCCGAACTGTCAATATTAAATATCTAATTACTGAATCTACTGTTACGAAAGGCGTTACACTGTGCACCGGTGACACTCGACACATTGGATCTGCGGTTGATTTTGTAACCACTTCAAAAAAACCTGATAAATGAATGAACTTGATTGACGTTTTATAACGGACCTTATACCACAACTGAACGGGTTTGTTTATATTGAATTGTCCACAAAGTATTACAGAATAAAACGCAGATTAAAATTAATAATAATATTATAATAATGACTCACTCAAACCTTAGACCATACTTGGTTTAGCCCCTTTAGCCAAAAAATCAAGCTTAAAACACTTGATCTTGTTTGCACATACTATAGTTATAACAATAATAACTAGGAACAAATCAAGTGCAGTCATCCGGCCCCAAATTACGATTCCTTGTGTTATGGGTACCAGAGACTGACATACATACATATCATCATCATCATCATCATCAACAGCCCACAGTTGTCCACTGCTGGACATAGGCCTCTCCCAATCTACACCACTGAGCCCGGTCTGCTGCTCTCCTCATCCACTTCTTGCCGGCCACATACATATACATACATAGTAAACACACAGACAAATAACAAACAAACACACAAATCGCACAAATGTTTGCACGATGTGGGAATCGAACCCACGACTAGTCAGGGGCGCTGACTAATGGACTACCGAATCAGTGTTGGATGTGAAAACGAATTTACTTAAGCTACATTTTTCATCATTTAAAATAAAATAACGTTATAACTCAACTTTATTAGTATTAAGATATATATACTGTTTCACATTTTAGTACAAATAAGAGCCTCGATGATAATAATAGTCCTTTTGTGTAACTTTATTAAAATACAAAAGATTAGAGCGCTCTTGCTTAGTAGATAAGAACCGAATGCACTTTAAACTTAAAGGTAAATTTAACGCGTTCTCTGTCGCAAAATCGAATTGCCAATAAGCTTACACTCGCACGATTGGTGTAAAATATGGTTAGTATAAATAGCGATAGGTGGCCTATTCTCAAAGCATCTTACACAGTCAGTTCACTTTCTTAGGTTACATAACTGAGAAATACGTATTAAATAATATGGTTTTTTTTTTATCTATGCTGATAGCCTTTAGAGGCTATTTCAGGTTTACACATCGTGTAGGTGAGCTCTCGGGGCTTAAGCCGGATGTGTTGCTAACACTGGCCCTAGCCAAAGCGGTATTTTGCAGAATCTGTCACCGGATCGGAAACGCGACCCACTGAGAAGATCCGACGAGAAACTCAGTGGGCAATATGCTTAAGAATTTCATACAATATGTGAATTAGGTCGTGAATATATATTAATAATTCAGTTTACTGAAATTACATGTAAGTTAGATGAAATTTGCTTTAATAACATTTGTATTATCATTGCTATCAGAGTTTTTAAGACTTTTTAGATTTAATCCAAATAATGTAATATGTTACGAATGGAAATTAGCAGACGGTGTATTACGTAAAATATCGCTTAAAATAAAACATACTTTTATTAGAAATAAATTAAAACTTCTAGATCAAGGTCTTATTTCAGAGTTTACGTTGAAGGACGATTTTTAGTGCATCATTTAATTTATGGCGTGACGTTACATGCGCGGGTGCAATTATGTTACGTCATGAAACCAATCTTCGTACCAAAATTCTATAGGATCGGGTATGCACCACTGTAGACCATAAAAGCTCTCAATACTATATAAAGAGACTATAATTCATACAGAATATGTATAAGCAAATAATTGAAACTAGAATTGTTTGTCTGTATATATGGAACATTATATTTGAAGTAATATAAAAAGAAAATTTTTATATGATTTAAAAAAAATAAGTACTGTAATACAAAATATCGGGCTAATTTTTTAAAACATCTTTCTCTTCCTTCATTTTTCAGATCACTTATCTTGCGACTTCTAAATGACATCCATACTACTTATCATGTTACCTACAAACGTGGTGAAGCTAAGCCAATTTCCATGCTATTGTGGAAACGGTTTATTGGGAAATTACATTGAGATACGGGCGCAAGTAAATGGTGTCTGTAAAATTGGATTTGCGATTATGATCGTCTGTATATTACCTCTTTGTGTTTCTTATTATATGTACACTATTTGACTAAAGTACAATATTTGTAATGCGATTAAGTGTAACAGTGTGCTTAGTGCGAGTTTTTTAACTTTCTGAAGTCGTCGTGACCTAAAGAATAAGACATCCGGTGCATTCATATGTAGCGATGCATCGGTGTTCAAATCCTGCCGGCAGGTACCAATTTTTTCCAATGATACACGTACTTAACAAATGTTCACGATTGACTTCCACGTTGAAAGAATAACATCGTGTAATAAAAATAAACCCTCAAAAATTATAATTTGCGAAATTACTGGTGGTGGGACCTCTTGTGAGACCGCACGGGTAGGTATCACCATCCTGCCCATTTCTGCCGTGAAGCAGTAATGCGTTTCGTCTTGAAGGACGGGGCAGCTGTTGGACACACTGATCAATTTTTGAAGTTTACTATTCCTTCAAAGGATGGCTTTTGGCATATAGGTCGTTATATGTCGTTATTGCGGTAGGCAGCGGCTTGAGCGGTAGGCAGCGGCTTTTGCGGTAGGCAGCGGCTTTTGCGGTAGGCAGCGGCTTTTGCGGTAGGCAGCGGCTTTGCTCTACCCCTGACATTGCTGAAGTCCATGGGCGACGGTAACCACTCACCATCAGGTGGGCCGTATGCTCGTCTGCCTACAAGGACAATAAAAAAAGCCAAATTACAGTTAGCTATAATTTCCTACTTAAGTAACAGAACAATCATGACTCCCGTGGATTGCATTAATATACGTTTTTTCACACCCTATTTAACAACTCAGTTAAAAAGGTAACGAAAACTCGTATACATTTACAAAACATTCCAAAATCAAATCGTTAAACGTCAACAAACGGCTCATTATCGTTAAAACCAGCCAATAATCACATTTCAACATTGAAGTTGCCTACATCAATCCGGGCCGACACGCGATCCGTGATTCATACGTCCGTTTTGCATTTAACTTATCACCCATTTAATTGGGTGTTACAGCTCGCGTCACTCAATAGCCCTTTAACTGTATCGAGATCGCAGAATCTGCATCTGATACTTCAATGCCAAGGCTGACGCTATTATTGTCGGTCAGGGTTGTCGGGAATTCGGTAAAAACTTGGAAAGGTTAATGGCACAAAGTGTATTCATGGAGCCCCTTAAGTAGGTACAACGACCCGCAGACTGTCTATAGCTTCAATATTGCAGGCCTTACACTACCCTATAAATTAAGTTCAGTCACACTACACATATTTCGGTGTTCAGTGAACTCATATGTTTATGCAAACGCTCTGCCCGTTTCTGCAATTATACGGTCTAGTTAGAAGGTCGATAATTCGGATGAAGTTTAGACTTCAATCTTATATATCAGAGAACGCGGTATGGGCTATGGAAATTGTTTAACATTCGTTCGGTCTCATTACTGTCACTTCCTCTTAAACATAGGTACCTATCGATATAAATACCTATTCGCATAACATTGACCAACACTGAAAGCAACATGATTATATTCTCATTTAGAAAAGCATTTATGGAGCAAAAAGAAAGTACTAGATACCAGTAACCAATATTCAAGGAATATTCATAATAATTAGTGAATGATTTAAAAAGTTTTTTTATTTTTATTGCTTAGATGGGAGGACGAGCTCACAGCCCACCTGGTGTTAAGTGGTTACTGGAGCCCATAGACATCTACAATGTAAATGCGCCACCCACCTTGAGATATAAGTTCTAAGGTCTCAGTATAGTTACAACGGCTACCCCACCCTTCAAACCGAAACGCATTACTGCTTCACGGCAGAAATAGGCAGGGTGGTGGTACCTACCCGTGCGGACTCACAAGAGGTCCTACCACCAGTGACAAAAGTTGTATGTTGCATAAATGTTGTATGAAGTTACTGTATTGATCTTTAAACTTTCCACTGATTTGTTTTCTGATTTTGCTCTTATGTATTGCGTGTTTCTGTTTTGATGAGCATTAAATAATTCTGTACACCTTTCTAATTTGTTACAAAACTGCAAGTCAATCAAAGTAAATTTGGTTCTTTTGATATATTTCCAAGTTTTAGTTGAATATCACTGTTTTTATCAGCCCTAAGGTAAACACGACACTAATTGACAGCGAGCGCTCGTTCGGATATTTTTCAAAAGTTTTCGACGTGTGAAATGCTTTAATTTAGCTTTTTAAATTTGAGTTCTGCTTTATAAAAAAGCCGTAAGTATAATAACACATAACCCAATTTTTTTTGGGTTCGCACGAGGCTTGCATCTGACAACTTTAATATTTGATTGAGCATTTGTGCGGTTTATGTCCCCGATTAAACATCTTATTTTAAAACGTTGAACGCCATATGAAAAATTGAGTATTTTCATTCAGGTCACGGTGCTCACCGGTGAGCCTTATCTTACTGAACCGTTTAAGCCATGAGGGGCACCAGTGAGCCGCGTGAGGGCTCCAACGTAAACGCTTTCTATAAGCCACAGATTGCAGCTACCAAATTAAATGCGTAGGTATGGAAGTCAGCCGCGTGGGTCTTTAGCCGAACCAAACTGCGTGGTTTTCAAATCCAATAGAAACTTGTAGTTTTTATCAAGGTTATACTCGTATTACGTCTTCTTGCATTAAAACTGTATAATCTGAAAACTTACTAAATTTTACAGGACAGTGTTTTAAAGGTTTAACATAATGATATTTTTAATATTAATCATCTTTGCAACATTTATTTTTTAGTTTTTACCAGTTACATTATCTGTCTTTTAAAGTAAGATAAAATTATGTATTATTTTTGTGAATAGTAGTCAAAATATAAGTAAACTCCAAGCAATAAAAAAAGGTAAACTAAAAAATAAAAAAAATAAACTTAAGCTACGCTCTTTTGACAGTATTTATGAGAAAAATACTGGTGATACCAAATGATTCCGCATGTTAACTCAATTTCGAATATTTTTGGACATTGCACACTTTTGTTGATCGAAGATTGTGATGATGTAATGCGGCGGAGAGAAACTGTATGGGCGTGTGTAAAGTTATTGTCTATTTATTTAGTGGATAAGGCTAAACATATCTTTGAGTAATTTCCAAACCATACGTACAAAAGCTCAGATTTTCTTGTAGACTTTAGGTAGAAGTAAAGACTAATGTCATGACATGACATGACACCCTTTGGTTCCTAGCTTTTCTTCCATCATCACTTTTCCCAACTAGCATCAACACACATGATCCTTTATTAGAGAACAATCCCCTTCTATCGAGTCAGTCCTGTTCCTAATTCCGCACGGCACGGTTGCCCTCATTGTCGTCGTAAATCTTTGCATGTCTATTTCATTAATAATAATAAAAAAAAAAACTTTTCTCAATTCCGTAAACACTGCGTGCAACAATTTACATAATTTTTACGATCGGATAGTAAATTATTATACATAATATTTATGTTAAATGTTTGCGCACACATGTACCATATGGTATCGAAAAAAAACTAGATTTTTTAATGTATAATGACTATCGGAGTTGAATCTCAATTGTAGCTGCCATATTTTTCCACAGAACAATTTTTATTTATTTATTTCCTGTATATAGCCCACCTGGTGGTAAGAGGTGACCATCGCTCATGGACGTCAGCAATGGCAGGGATACAGCCAAGCCGCTGCTTGTTCATTTAAATCTCTGTTGCAAACCAACTAAATCATTGTATAATAACAAAAGAAATATTTTAGAAAAACCAGTTTTATTTGATCCACGCTAACAAAACCAGCAAGGACACTGCAGAAAAATCAATAATCTACAACTAATAAGAACAGGATAAAGTCACATCAAAAAGCCTCATAAAACACCATCCCGATGTTTATGGTGTACTATAAAATGATCTTGTAGTTTTAAGTTTAACGTATCGTCTCACAAATTACGTTTTATTAGGGCATGAAGAGTTTACGACCTGTGATATATGAGCAGCGAATAAGTGGACAAATTTGATGGCAATAGTATGTTTGTGGAACAATGTAAGCTTTGTTGTTGTGTTACAAAGACGCATTTTGTATTAAATGTTTTGACGTCGGCTTTAAGCAGGGTAAGGAACAATATTATTGGCTTCGCCGCAGCGTATAGTTTACTTAAAATGTAAAAATTATTAGTCTTTCGAATTTTTTTTTAAATTTTCCATGGTATGGCAATTACAACTTTTTATTTTCTTGTATATATTTCTTTATGTATTAATTATGAGATGTATATGAAAGAGATGGCAATAATCAAGAGCAGGAATTAAATTAATTAATATTAGATGGAGATGCATTAAAATAAATGTCATTTTCCAGACTACAGAGAATATTAGTTTGGTTTCAGAGGCCAATCTGTTCGTCTAAATTCAAAAGGAAAATGGGAACTATTATAATGGGAGCTTGATAAAAACAAAAACAAATGTTTCGGTCATCTTTAGACACGAGACATGACGACTTTAGAAGTTACAATTGCAATTTTACTAGTCGCTATCCGTTTGTCCTGCATTTATCTTAAAATCTTTTAGAAACTTGATTATATATATATTTAATATTTCTTCGCTGTGGTAGTGACATAATAATTTCTTCTATAATCAATAATGAAAGCAGCCACAGGATTGAACAAAAATATGGTAGTACAACTACATGAAAAATCGTATCTATTATATATCGTATCTATTAAACCACTGCTTTTCCGAGTTTGTATTTATACGCGGCTGACTTATATACCTATAACCAAAAACTATAATATTCATTTGAAATTATAATTTTCGAGATGTTTTGAACAGTAGTAATTTAAGTTCCAATCAACTATTCAAATATGGACACAAAAATAAAAGAGTGTCATATCTTTTTATCTATTTAACAACGAAACATTCGAGTTCTTGCCGTTAAATTATAACATCAACAGTTCCAAGTACATTATTACGTTGAAAATGCGCACTAATGCATCCATTCTCTATTTGTCAAATTATAGAGCGCTATGGTAGTGATCTCACGAAGGAAGTCGATGACATTGGTATAATATAGTAAACGGAGATGTTGTATCGTACATTTTTTTAATTTTTTTATTGCATAGATGGGTGGGCGAATTCACAGCCCACCTGGTGTTAAGTGGTTACCGGACTCCATAGACATCTACAAATTCAATGCCGCCACCCACCTTGAGATATGAGTTCTAAGGTCTCAGTATAGTTACAACGGCTACCCCACCCTTCGAACCGAAACGCATTACTGCTTCATGGTGGAAATAGGCGGGGTGGTGGTACCTACCCGTGCGGACTCCCAAGAGGTCATACCACCAGTGATTACGCAAATTATAAATTTGCGGGTTTGATTTTTATTACACGATGTTATTCCTTCACCGTGGAAGTCAATCGTGAACATTGGTTGAGTACGTATTTCATTAGAAAAAAATTGGTACCCGCCTGCGGGATTCGAACACCTGTGCAACGCTCGACACGAATGCACCGGACGTCTTATCCTTTAGGCCACGACGACTTGAAACTAAAAAATATCTATAACTAATTATATTTTACTATTAATGTTTTTGAAATCCGAAGTTTTGAATAATTTTCAGCTTTCTCTTTCAGGTAACGAACCTTGATCGCAATGAGAGTTTTAGAGACATACATTTTAGTTTTTTTTAGGCCGTTTATGGTGTTAATGCACGTTCCATTTGTATTGTAACCTTGAAATTTTGTGCGGCCATTTTACAATTTCAAGGATAGTTTCTGGCATGGTAAGATTTGTTTAGTTGCCTTCTTAAAATAACTGAAAGCACTGACTGTAATTTAACAAACCCGTCCATAAGTATTCATTGTTATGAATCCTATACCTTATGTTATATCCATGTACGATAACGTGCAGCGAGAGCAGTGTTTCGCTCGTTAGATGACGGACATTTGACATTCGCGCGTTCGTAGTGAAAGTCTTCGTTCTGAAGCTTTCTCAATCTAAGCTCAGGCTAGACTCTATTAAGATAAGGGATTTATTTGAAAACGGAATGCCAATGTGACGTAATTTTTTTTGTAAACAATTTGATATATTTTTTTTAATAATTTTATTATTAACATTAAGAGTGCGTTTTCATTAACTGTTTCTAGCTATCGGCTTGGCTCTGCCCCTGGCATTGCTGACGTCGATGAGCGACGGCAACAAATTACCACACACAAAAAATGTATATTTATACTTTTATCGATGACTTATCCACTCAAGCTATTTGTCAGCCTCTTCCAATTGCTTTTCCACCTTTTTTCGTCGCTGTTCTTATCCACAGCCATTGTTAACATGCCTAGAATAAGTATTATAAAAATTAAGTTATCCAACAAAACTGTTGACATTCACGAAAACACCTGCCAATTTTTTGTAATTGTTCAGTGTTTAATTAAATATTGAACCCATTTTACTGATGGTAGGACCTCTTGTGAGTCCGCACCACCACCCTGCCTGTTTCTGCCGTGATGCAGTAATGCGTTTCGGTTTGAAGGGTGGGGCAGCCGTTGTAACTATACTGAGACCTTAGGACTCATATTTCAAGGTGGGTGGCGCATTTACGTTGTACATGTCTATGGGCTCGAGTAACCACTTAACACCAGGTCGGCTGTGAGCTCGTCCACCAAACTATGCGATATTTTTTTTGTTGTTATCTTAATACATATTATTTTTATAAATAAAAACCTATACTGACGACTGTACTAGAAGCGTTAGCATAGAAACAGTATTACCACGGTAGATATGCAAGATAAACTGTCGAGATAAGACAGCGGTGAAAGAAGCTTGACTAGACGTAATTACAGGGCGGCCGAGCGTACGTGTAAAATACTGAGTCAGGAGCCTCTCAAGAGGAAAACTTGAAAGCGGTGGCTCTAGAATTGCATATTTTAAAGAATTAATTCAAATCCACCTGGCTTATTATAAATTGTTATAGAATTGCGTCTATGCAGTTCGAGATTAAAGAAAATGTTACAATACAGTGTTTAGTTATGAAATGAAACTAGCAGCGCAGTTACAAATTAAATTAGTGATGGATGAATGACACAGGACTAAGAAAAAAAACTTGTGTATAAGCAATGAATGACACGTCCTTCTTCAAATGAGGCTTGTCGAGAGAATTAAGCGGTAGACAGGGCTTGGCTCTGCCCCTGGCATTGCTGAAGTCCATGGGCGACGGTAACCACTCACCATCAGGTGGGCCGTATGTTCGTCTGCCTACAAGAGCAATAAAAGAAAAATGACAAAGCGCTATAAAAACATTTTTTTAACTAAAAGTAGTGTTAGTTTTTTTCGTAACACCTTTTTTTGCTGTATGCAATAGCAAGACTTTCGCTCGCGTGCTGTTTAGGGCACGCAGTGTATGCTAGAGCTAGACCAACTGAACCTGTTACTTAGCAATCAGCGACCAGCTCGGCCGAGGCATTGGAAAGAAGGCGAAGAGTCTAGTCCACTGTACATTTCTTACTATCCTCTAGGTGAACGGAGGTCGGAGCTTAACTTGAAAACTATAATAGTAAATTATTAACTATCGATAAATTTTGTAATTGTAGTCCCATACATTTGTCGAAAATTAACGCTGTGGAAAAATCAATAAGAGATTTCAGGGGAGTACAGTTTTTCAAAATTTCACGTAGACGAAGAAGTGTCGTTCTAGAAAAAAAAGCCTATGTGCGTCACGAATTATAATATATCACCCAATGTTTATTCTATTACACTACGATGTATTAGCTAATTATATTAAAAAAGTATTTCTCCTTGCACAATTAAACTATTGGCTCATATGTAATATACGATATTAATGATATTTCTTTCTGGCAATCTATCAAAAGGTTTGTGACCAACCTTCTCGAGATAAAGAACTGATAAAACCATGGCTGCTCACAAGTTCAACGAATTTCTTAATCTTTTTTTTTTATTGCCCTTGTGGCCGTTGCCTACCGCTAGCCAAGCCGCTGCCTACCACTAGTCAAGCCACTGCCTACCGCTAGCCAAGCCGCTGCCTACCCCTGCCAAGTCGCTGCCTACCGCTAGCCAAGCCGCTGCTTACGGCTGCCAAGCCGCTGCCTACCGCTAGCCAAGCCGCTGCCTACCGCTAGCCAAGCCGCTGCCTATCGCTAGCCAAGCCGCTGCCTACCGCTAGCCAAGCCACTGCCTACTGCTAGCCAAGCCGTTGCCTACCGCTGCCAAGCCGCTGCCTACCGCTAGCCAAGCCGCTGCCTACCACTAACCAAGCCGCTGCCAGCTCCTATTTCGTATCTTAAGAACCTGCAAGAGCGTTTAGGTATGAACAGCCAAAATAATGATTTACACTGTAAAGTTTTAGTATGAAGAATAATCAGTTTTGAAATATGCTGGTTTTCCTTTAACCAAAATTATTACACATATTCGCGATGTAAGAACAAAGTGCTAATGATATCTAGAGGTCTAGTCTAGTAAGTTCCATTAAATTTGACTGGCTGTCACCTTCCAGTCCTTATCGCCGTCTGACACGAAACCCGACACCGATTCTGTGTAACTACGAGTAATTTAGTTAATTAATATAATTTCAAGCATCTCGTTTGGAACTTGAAGATGGCAGGTGTCGTCTTTCTGGAAATTTCTGTACACTGAGAAAACTTAATGCTGGCTTTCTTCAAATGCATGGTCTTTGGGTTCTCTTAATGGTACCTCATATTCATATATTGTTCGTTTTGGCAAAAATGTTTTGTTTCGTTCATAAGGAAAGTAGAATTTGAACACAGCATACTGTAAATGGTTAAGTGTATTGCTTGTTTATTGTTGGTTAAAATAGCTAAAGTTCCTTAGGTAATAATGATCCGGTTATCAGAGCATCTTGAGAGAGACTGACACTTAACTACATTCGAGTGATGGTTATTTTGTCCCGAGTATTCGTCTTGTCAGTATGCTAGGATCCAAATACCGCCATCACTTCTAGGTTCGTGTGCAAGGCAAAGCTCAAGGCAAAGCTCATAGTAATGTCTCAAGGGTTGGGTAGCCCTACTACGACAGCAAAAAAAGCAGCTTTATTTTATTCTTACATGAAATTTTGAGTGCATGCTATATTTGTACGAGTAGTAGCTCAAGGAAGTTTGTACCTACCCAAGCTTAGTTCATGAACCAGAGCTTAGTTTTTTTGTTTTTTTTTATTGCTTAGTTGGCTGGACGAGCTCACAGCCCACCTGATGTTAAGTGGTTACTGGAGCCCATGGACATCTACAAAGTAAATGCGCCACCCACCTTGAGATATAAGTTCTAAGATCTCAGTATAGTTACAACGGCTGCCCCGCCCTTCAAACCGAAACGCATTACTGCTTCACGGCAGAAATAGGCAGGGTGGTGGTACCTACCCGCGCGGACTCACAAGAGGTCCTACCACCAGTAAGAAAGTTACGTAACTATACCTATTTTTTCCCCCGAACCTCCTACTAGGACCCTGCGCCTAGTGGGCGCGCAGCGTGTGTGGTACTTGACGATCTGCAAATGTTGGATTGACAATAGAGCAGACCGCGGGCCCAAGGATGTTTTAGGACTCTATACAACTAAGTATATCTGAGATAACTAAATTCGAAGTGAAGAATTTCGAAAGATTTTTTGTTAAATCATACCGAAAATACACCGTTACTAAACAAATTGGACAAATTCATATTATAATTTCGACGTGAGATATAAACCTTTGAAACCTGGAAGTTAATGTGCGGGGAACATAATAAAATGCTTTTATCACTGTCGTTACCGCGACAGAAATATTAAATGAACTGCGAAATGTAATGAGGTTTAGCACGGAGGAAATGGTTCATAATTTTAATCGTATTTTTAATCATATGTATTCTACAGTTTTTGGAGTTTGGTGTCGAGATCTGAATTGAAAATACAATAAGTTGAGATTGTGATTAGCAAAAAAAATTTGGATATAGATATTATTATGATTAAAAACAATATTGAAACAGAAAGTGCTTTATAGAATATCGACAATTCTGTTAAATCGGATATAGTTTATATAAATGAGTTAGAAATTTTGAAATTTACATTAATTAGTAAACAACAATCATTAGTGTTGGTGGTCGCCATATTAGCTGTTGTTTGACCTGTTTATTTTATTTATTTTGACTGGAAAAATAATAGCGTTTAAATATCGGGACTTCTTTTGAAATATAAAATTGCAGTGTTTAAAAATTATACAACCGCGAAACCTTAAAAAGATTCTAAAGATAATTTTAAAAAGCAATTTTATATTAAGAAAAAGTAAACTATTTTTTTTTGCGAATTAATAATCTTCGAGCGAAATCAGTAAGTGGCATGAACAAGTATTTAAATAATTAGTAACACGATTTTAATAGTTAAGAAACGAATTCGAGCAAACACAATGAATATTCTAGAAATGTCTCTTATTATACTGATTGGATGCTAATTGGCTTGGAAACAGAATTCTATGATTTGATTCAAATGAATTTGGTTGAATGATCAAACATTTTAGGCCTTTAATGATAAGTCTGTTCGTTTATTATTCACCAAAGTTTTTTATTAGATTTTTTTTAATCGCTCTACATGGAAATATACATCTTATCTATGAATTTGAATGCCGTCATTTACGTTGAGAGATAAGATCGATATCTGAATTATGTTATAAAGTGGTGTTTACCAGATATAGGACACACTGTGGTATGAAAGCGGTCCGTCGTGAGCTGGTCTGTCCAACGAAAGCTAAAAAAAGCACCAGAATGATCAATGTAAATAAAATAGTATGGAAGTGTGTTATGAGAGCTGTCTCGGTTCCGGTACTAATGGCTCGGCAGGTGGCAGTCCGTGGTTTTGCGACTGTAAAATAAGGACAAGCTTGCGTTGACTAAATTTTGATGGGTTCCATTAATGTTTTTTTTTTGTTTCCATTTTTTTGTTTTGATCAATCGCTCGAGACTTGAAATCGCCAATACGTGAGTAATTTGAAAAAAAGAACCGAAAACGTATAAGCCATAAGATTTTTTATTATAATAGAATGTCCAAACACCAATCAGAATGAAGATCGTTGTGAAATTTACACCAAAAATTATTTTTCAATATGTTCTAAATCGTATCTGATAATGTTCATATTGTTATCTTATATCCGTAATTCTGAACCCATCTGCATATTTTGACGACATTATAATGTCATCTGATGATAGCATAATATTACGTCAACATTTAAGAAACAAAAACCATTGTGACCTATTTCTAAACTACAATTTGCACAGAATAAAAATAACGCTCAATTGCCAAATTTCGGATGCCAAATTTTACCGCATAATTCACCGCGAATCCTAAAAGAACCCTAATAAAGAAGCTCATTCACGGTCTCGGAGACGGGTGTGACCGATTCGACATTATGTCGTCCACGACACCTGCGGCGTGCGGTTGTTTTACTTGTACGCTACAACACGTTTATAAATTGTATATACGTATTGCGTTGTGACCTGTTTCAAGATTTAAACAGTTGCACGAACTAACCGTCATGTCAGTTCAATTTTAACTTCTTGAAATTAGTCGATCTAATTTTTTTTTTTATTGCTTTGATGGATGGACGAGCTCACAGCCCACCTGATGTTAAGTGGTCACTGGAGCCCATAGACATCTACAACGTAATCGCGCCACCCACCTTGAGATATAAGTTCTGAGGTCTCAGTATAGTTACAACGGCTACCCCACCCTTCGGATCGAAACGCATTACTGCTTCGCAAATTATAATTTTGCGGGTTTCATTTTTATTACACGATGTTATTCCTTCACCGTGGAAGTCAATCGTGAACATTTGTTGAGTACGTATTTCATTAGAAAAATTGGTACCCGCCTGCGGGATTTGAACACCGATGCATCGCTACATACAAATGCACCGGACGTTTTATCCTTTAGGCCACGACGACTTCATAATATATATGATTTGGTATAAATCCAAAGTGGTCATCGAAGTCTGCAGATACCAAAGCCTGTATGATGTCGCCCATATTAAGGCATAATTGGATAGCTTAATCGCATTTTCTTAACAATACAGTTTGAATTACACTAAAGCTTAATTTCAAATTTCGCTTACTTCTATTCGTTCAGGAGATAGAATCATGAAAAATAAAAAGGAATAAACGTCGAACTATAATAACCAAACTTTCGGAATGCTTGCTTGCTTTGAAATTGTGTCTTAAAAATTTGGAAACACAGATGCTTTCAAAATAAAATGCACTATGTACATTTTTTTGTACCAATCAAAATATAAAGAAGTTTTGAGAAAACATCTCATTATAGTTCAAAAATTGTTGAAGTCAGATTAACATATTATTACATCCAGTTTTGAATGAAATGGGTAACCGCCGAATTCATTTTAAAGAAAGGTTCAAACGATATTGGTACTGCCAGCAATAACATTGAATCATTCAAGATCATTATAAATAGAGTTGTCACGGTTGTTTGTCCAAGAATTTTTATATAATAAAACATCAAATATAAGTGCCGGTTTAATGTTAGAATATTTGTAAATTAATGAGATTTTTTTAAATTGACAAATCCAGCAGAGCGAATCGATTAATTTAAATCTTATTAAGCATTTGAATTTTAGTGTTCAAAATAATCAAAATATTTTAATTCGTAATTTTAATGTTAAATTTTGATGCACAAGATGCGATTAAGGTCTTAAATCGTATTCATGTGAAAAGAACACCTGTTTACATGAGTTTTGTTTTATTTGAGTTCCGGTTTGAAATATCTGTTATACACATCTGAGACTTCAATGTGGTTGAAGTCTTAAACTACTTATTAGTAGTAGTAGTAGTAATATAAAGAACTACTAATATATGTACAAACTTACCCACTTGTAAGTATGGTTCAGGTTTTTGTCAAATACCTTCCATTCCATATTAGTAACAGTAACTATCAGCAGTAATCGGAGACCAAATTTTTTTTTTATTGCTTAGATGTATGGACGAGCTCACAGCCCACCTGGTGTTAAGTGGTTACTGGAGCACATAGACATCTACAACCTAGATGCGCCACCCACCTCGAGATATAAGTTCTAAGGTCTCAGTATAGTTACAACGGCTACCCCACCCTTCGAAAACTTACAAAACTTGATCCTCAAACTAGAATAGGACATTGTATAAACACATGACAACAATCCTCACATTTGCCAATTAATCTACTCAGTCTATTCCAATTACGTTATTGCTTTTCGGGTATACACGTATGTATTGAAAGTATGATATGAACTGCATGTGAATGTTGAACTCACCAATCTAAGAGTGAATAGCTCTTAATGATGACATTACTAAAATCGATAGTTCACTGACATCTGTATCGCACATTCTTTCAAATAAGTTCTTAGAAAGCTCATGCATAAATCCAATTGCAAAAGTCACTCCCTAATGCGGAGTAAGCTCCCTTTTCACTGCTACGGTCTAAAAATTATGACCTCTCTTAAGGTATAAACTCAATGTATGCGCGAAAGCTGTAACTTCAGAAAAATAAAGCTGAGTAGTGACGAGCTTGTATTTTTTATTTTTCTAGATCTGCAACCAATCTTCAGCGATCGTGAATTAAATACTACTAGAGACAAATAAACAATATTAACCTATTCTCAATTTGACCACAGACTAACAGAGCAAAAAAAGTTTGACAATAAACAATAGAGTTTACATATGTGCGTGTGTGTCAAATATATGGTAATATGTGTAATTTTGTTTTGTTGATTTAATGTATTCTTAATGCATAATTTAAAAAAAATACTAACCATATTCCTTCGCTATATTCTCTATAAGTGTGGGAAATTTCATGCTCCTCCGTCCGCGCAATTTTCGTAAAAAGGGGCACAAAGTTTTTGCTTCACGTATTAATTAATATATAGACAATTAATTCATCAAATACTTTGTATATCGCCATCTATCTTGAAATTTAATTTTTTTAGTCGTATTCTATGAAACTTATCAACTAACTTTCTATTTACATGTAGCACAATGTCTGTGAATTAGTCTATATACATTAATTACACCATGCAACATTACAACTACTAAGCCTTTAATTAGTATTAGTTAATTAGAAAGTAAAATCTACGAAGCCCAGTTGTGCTATTCTGAGCTTAATTTTAATCACTTACAGTCAAAATTTTGAACGGAAAACTCTCTGAAGCATCCGCTACGCTTATGCAATAAAACAACAATGTTAACGATTCCGCTTGACTCCCTACACTCTCGGCACTAACTACGCAACGCTAACAAGCCATTCACACAGTTTTTCATAAACGAGTTATGCAATATAAGAAACCACCCCTTAATGACTTACAAAATTATACGTAATATCCAATTACGTTGTTTAGCGGGGTGTATTCCGATTGATGGTGAATTCCAACGAATTTGCATTACAAAATTCATTCCTTACAGTATTCTTTAGTCTTTAAGGCTGAATACTCTAGGGATTTTGAATTTTCTACACCCAATTTTAAATAATGAAATATTATTATAATAAATTCATTCGGATATGTAAGAGAAACAAGCTGGGTCCTCTGGATCTGCGGAGGGACTTCGGTTCCCTCTGTATTTCGTACCGTATGTTCCATGGGGAGCGCTCTGAGGAATTGTTTGAGATGATACCATCATCTTATTTTTAACAACGGACTGCCCGCTACCGGAGTAGAGTTCATCCATACTACCTGGAGACACTGCGTTCATCCACATTGCGTTTTCAGAGATCTTTTTTGCCACGTACGATTCGGTTTTGGAATGAGCTCCCCTCCACAGTGTTTCCCGAGCGCTATGACATATCCTTCTTCAAACGAAGCTTGTGGAGAGTACTTAACGGTAGGCAGCTGCTTGGCTCTGCCCCTGGCTTTGCTGAAGCCCATGGGCGACGGTAATCACGCACTGTCAGGTAGGCCGTATGCTCGTCTGCATACACGGGCAATAAAAAAAAACAATTTGTTGGAAGCTTTGGGAAAGGATTCATTTAGACAATTCAAAACACGAAATACATTGTCATTCATTTATTAGCTAAATACTTAGACACTATAAATGGGTCATTTAATTTTTATGAGGACACAATATGACCTTTAATTTGACCTTTATAAGGTTTCACTTTGTAGTGGAAGACTAGATGTCGTCAATTTAATAGAAAACAGTTAAAACTACAGACTGATTGAAAATTATTTATGTCTCTCCAAAGAACAATATAGCCCCAAATACGACAT
Source organism: Bombyx mandarina (assembly GCF_030267445.1). Taxonomy (NCBI): domain Eukaryota; kingdom Metazoa; phylum Arthropoda; class Insecta; order Lepidoptera; family Bombycidae; genus Bombyx; species Bombyx mandarina. The sequence goes on along the minus strand of NC_143229.1, from coordinate 4,460,328 downwards.
ACTGGTGGTAGGACCTCTTGTGAGTAAGCACGGGTAGGTACCACCACCCCGCCTATTTCTGTCGTGGAGCAGTAATGCGTTTCGGCTTGAAGGTGGGGCAGCCGTTGTAACTATACTGAGACCTTAGAACTTATATCTCAAGGTGGGTGGCGCGATTACGTTGTAGATGTCTATGGGCTCCAGGAACCACTTAAAACCAGGTGGTCTGTGAGCTCGTCTACCTATCTAAGCAATAAAAAAAAAAAAAATATATATAAAGGATTTATCTCAAAATTAGCGCTGTCAGAAGCGAAATCCACAACAATATCCAAGTTCAGATCTCCGCATATTGCAAGCCAGCGTTACGGAACGTAACAGCTAGATTTATTGGTTTCGGATCGTTTGAGGCGAAAATTATCATTCATCTTCGATATATTAATAATAATGGTAGAGTATTAATTCGTTTGGATATCAATGGCTCGGATCTTCGGGGAATTGGAATCGGTGGAACAAATTTCGGTATTCATATTTCCGAATAATGTCAATTTTTTTAAAATAAAGATTGTGTCTTTGAAAATGTTGTTCAATTTTCAATTTCATGATTAAATTTTATTATTCACAACAATTAATTTAAATGTAGTTTTGATGAGTTCATTTAATGTAATACGCTTCTATCAGGCTATCCACAGCTGCGTACATCTAATGATTTCCAATATTGGAACAGGAACAATTTGATTGAATAGTCAAGAGACAAATTGCAGGAAACATGAAATTTTATACAAAATAATAATGAAAAACTAATATTCCAAAATGAATAGACACTTCAAAAAGAAAAGTTATTGCGCATTTCACACACATCGCATACGAGTATAATCCCCCTGAAAAGAATTTTAAAACTCATGAGAAAATTCCAAGTAGTATTTTTTTGGACTCGAGCGCTTCAAAAATAACTGGAAAATATTTCCGCGAGTTACACAAGGAAGCACGGTTGAAATGCAGAAATTTATACAAACATTTGATTTCAAACGCTGAGACTTACTCGTGACGTTTTTTAAAGAGAGCAGAATAATTTTTAGAGTTTCTTTGCAGAATGCCATTGAGACTTTAACAAATCTAAGCAAACGATTCAGGTGAATAAATCAAAAATTATATTTGGTTGAAATTCCTCACATATTATTATTACAATGAATAGTTATTTTTCCCTTAGAGGAAGAGGTAGACCTAAGAAGAAATGGATGGATTGTGTGAAAGACGATATGGGTAGGAGGGGAGTGAGCGAAGAAATGGTATATGATAGAAGAGTATGGAAGGAGAAAACATGTTGCGCCGACCCCAGGTGACTGGGAGAAAGGCAGGATAATGATGATGAGTTATTTTTCCCTTAACAAGTCTGTACCTAAAGTGCTTTAATACATGATTATTATTAACCTAAAATAATCTCTTGAGAGTCCGCACGAGTAGGTACCACCTCCCTACCTATTTCTGCCGTGAAGCAGTAATGCGTTTAAGTTTGAAGGGTGGGGCAGCTGTTGTAACTATACTGAGACTTTAGAAATTATATCTCAAGGTGGGGCGTATTTACGTTGTAGATGTCTATGGACTCCGGTAACCATTTAAACAACCAGGTGGGCTGTGAGCTCGTCCAACCCATCGAAGCAATAAAAAAGAGGAGCTCACAGTTATAAACAAACATTAAATTTTCAAACAAATTTCAAAAACCTTATTAAATACTAATTATGTTTCTAATGATTACTATCATAAAATGTTTATCTTTTAGAACCGAATTTTTGTCAAGCAAACGACATATTTTAATTGAATTTAATATATATGTACTGTTCTGATGAAGCCTTTGTTTTTGTTATAACATCAAAACATGTCCATCAATCTAATCCCTTCGAAATTTAACCTCCATCACTACTCAGGTAACACAATCACTGACATTAAGCAAATTGAAATGTCCAATGCACCAACAACCCTTTTGAATTTTAATACTGATTGACGATCCACCCTCACTTATGAAGCTAACTTATATTTCCCTTGAGCCCAAGGCGGTTTCATGGTAATCCTCCCCATGAAATCGTACGACATATGTCGAAAATCATACACCTATCCTTGTCTTTTAGAAATATTTAGAGCAGGAGGAAACTTTTAAGGTGATACATGGTACAGAAGCTGGACTAAGTAAACATATTCGCGTATGATGTGAAACCAACCCCAAAGTTCTAGGTTCCCCTAATAAGCCGACGTCTCACCTTAGGGACGAGAGACGCCAGTATTGCCATAGATTATGAGCTTCAATCATACAGATGTGATTTTCTTAATGCTCAACATTTTCCCTATTGGCAACAATTACAATGACTAACTATAAATTGATGAGCTATGGATGAACTTAATCCGAATTCATAACAACAGGTGGAAATTAGTTAAATGCTTATAATGTGAGAAAATAAATGTTTCTCATATACCAACCATAGTTGTGAACAAGGTGCTCCCATTTTATATTGATAATAACTTACGTAGCCTCCAATTTCATTTGCATACCAATATAAATATTTCAATAAATAGAAATTTAATAGCAATTCGTAAGCGATTGGTAGCCGAAACACAGAGGCAATGAGAAGATCCAATTAACTTGCTCGATAATTACGAAGTCAATAAATATAATCTGAGCACCTGATGGAAAGCGGTCCCTTTAGTGATCAGCTGTCAACAATTAGGAATCTATCAATCATAGATAAATACTTTAATGAATCCGTAGACGGATATTAAAAAACAATGTTTTGTGGAATCGAAACATTAATGTAAACTGCAATAGTATAAAGAAGCCGTGTGTCTTTCGTCAACTTGTAGGCGGCAGAACACACTTAAAGAAGTTGTCGTTTGATATATCGCCAAATGATTGTCGCACTTATTTGGTCGAGTTTAAATGAATAATTTGATTGTACTTTCAATTATTGTCTAAAATAAACAAAAGAGTAACAAAACAAAGGTGCAAAAGCAAAAAAGGCAAATATTTTTTTTATATACTTTCGTGCATGAATTTTGAAAACGATGACCAATCTGAAACTACATAATCTACAGCAAAGAAACGAAGTGAGGTCACGTGATTAATGTGTAGGGGGCTGCCGTGACGAGGACGATAAACGTACGTCTGATCATCAACAAGTTGCAAATTAATATTGCGCCGGTAACGACCCTGTACTGTTATATAACACCTACGCACATCGAGCTCGGTGACTTATGTGTAATTTTGGCCTGATTGTGTTTAAGTTTGAGATATGAGGGAAGTTTGTGTTCATAAAGGTTAGGCTAAGGCTGCGGAAGAACTAACATTGTAACTAATACTCTAGATATGTACATTTGAGGTATTGGATATTTGCTTGGGATGATTACGTGCTTTGACCTAAATAGATATTGAGTTGGTTGGTGTTAATAAGGTTAGTTTTGAGATTATTCTATTTTTCATACAGAGATTGGACTAAGATAAGCTGGACATGCCTTAGATTAATTTTATAAGTTTTTACATGTGTGGGGACGATTTATTATTTGTAAGTCATGGATCTAAAGCCAACACCTACACGGCTATCTTCCTAACTTCATTGATTATCGACTTTAATAAGGAATGGATTGGATTTTACCGTTTAACATGAGTTGTCCTTAACACGCGCCACTAGCATTGTTTTCTGCTCTTTTACGAAGAGTATATTTTCTTTCCCTTTTTGAGTATTTGCATTGTCAAACAACTGCCGGTCCTTTCTTTCAGTAATCACACTGCATACATTAAAGCATTAAGTCAAAGTCCCCATATTATTGGAATTGTGGAATTCTTATCATATGAAATGAAATAAATACATCGTGGATAAAAACTTAATGCTATCTGTCGAAAGTATACAACCAACAAGTACAAAGTATACAACAAGTGTATACTGTATACAACCTAAATTAACTGCAGCATAGAAATACGTTGACTTCTTTAATAAAAAAATCTTCCTGCTTCCCGTCTTGTGGAACAAAAAGTCCTTTAAATTGTTAATTTATACAATTCTAAGAGATTCTTGACTAAGAAACATTTAAATAGACCACACAAGAGCTATAAGTTAGCTCGTTTCGAACAAGGAAGTCAGCTGTAGTAGCTACAGAGAAAAGGGTTTCGCGAAACCTGTTATTATAATGAATAGTTCTTAAGTATGTACCGATATTTCTTACAGTGACAATTTATCTTTTTGTTGTACTATTTAATAACAAATGGTACCTATTTGCTTTAGCATATACTTAGTACTTAGCTTTAGTATCTACTACTACTATGTGTGCTTCAATCTTATTCCTTAAACAGAAGCATTAATGTTTCTTTTTGAATGGAGACAGAATTAGGGTTGTAGCGTCAATGTGATAAAACATTGATTTTGTCCTGAGGTCAAATCAGATCGATGTAGGTAATTGACCAACGCAGCGATGAAGCATCATTTAGCCAAATAACCACCAAGTACAAGGAGACTATAACATATTATTCATATAAATCCCGTCTACTCAACTTAGCTCATTAGTGGCTGAGAGGCTGATATAAATAATTGCAATGGCGCAAACTTTGGTAATTGGCTACTTGTTTTGAATATGAAGTCATTATCTAATTATACAACCAAATCACGTGCATCTTGCTTGCAAGAGATTTTAATATTTATAATATGTTTATGCAAAGCTATACTCATATTTTAATAAGAATCGGTTACTCTCTCCGGGGGAAGGTGTAGCGCGGCGCTATCAATCGGGCTCTTGGCCCGTCGACCGAGGGAACCGGCGGTCATGTTGCTGGCGGCCGCCGGTCCGGCGTCTGGGGGACGGCGGGATGGATGTAATGTGCTCTGCGTAAACCCTGTCCCGCCGTCTCAATAACTCCGACTGGGTTCCCACCCGGTCCGGGGTAGGGCGCCGGCTGTGAGCGGCAGGAGTTTTTAGTGAGGTTCGACTCCCACATACCCCACCTGCCGTGCGGGTGGGGATCCGGCGATTTTCTCCTGTGGAAAAAAAAAAAAAAAAAAAAAACTCTAACCAAAAGCTTCATGTCTTTATTATTCATTTTTAATATTCTTGTTTAAAAAGAATATATTTTAAAGCTACATTGCGTTATTGAAAAACATAGTGTTTATTGTATACTGGTAGAATATTTGTGTGGATAACATAGATTGAAATTGAATTCTGAAACAACTGTTCAAACACTTCCTAGATGTGCACAGCGCTTGGAGGTTATCGAAAAATGTATCAAAACTCTATCGACAATGCAGAGCGGGTGTAGGTATGATCGTTTCCAATAGCATACGCTTATTTTTAAACTAAAATATATTTTCAAGAGATTTTAGTAGGCATTGGTGAATTATCTATGTGAAGAATCAATGATTAAGTCTTTTATTATAGGAAACGATTTCATATTGAGATCTTAGATACAATGCCACTTTTCTTCATCTAATCATCTTCTAATCATCAGTCAATCTAAATTTCAGATTGAAACATCATGATGCTGTAATATTATTATTCTGATTACTACGGGGTCCAAAAATTCCTATGCCTATTTAGGCAGTAAGTTTGCCAGATTGTGTAGAATCTACACTGTAGAGTTATAACAGCCTAGATATGAAAAACTTTAAATCTATTCTAAATATCGTATTCGATATTGGAAACACACATAGACCCAACGGAGGGTTGCAGTGAAGCCCTCATAGCGAGTGACGTCATTTCACGGCTGTATGTCAAGCGTGCATATTTCATTGTTGCAAACAACAGTGGGATTTCGTCGTGGGAAATCAGGCGTGTTGTCTGGGGTCGGAGAGTCGGAGATCGCGGTAGGTGCGATGTAATAACGATTTGTTTATTGGTACATTCATTGCTGTTTGGGTTGTTAGCAAATTGGAAGTTCGTATTTTATAAATTCAGACTTTTATGACACTTTTTTCTGCGACCTGTTCGTTTGTTTCTGTTTGTGGTGTTAGTTCGAATAGAATTTTATAATCGACTAGTTAACCCGGCAGACTTCGTAGTGCTTCAATGGATAAATAAAAGACCTAAGCTTTTGTATAAAATAAACTTAAAACAAACAATTGGAATCCGTCCAACAGGGGACACATCAAAGGAAAAACAAGATTGTTATTTTTATTTAATTCCTAGCAATTTCATATTTATCTACCTTTTAAACCTTTTCTGGACTTCCATAAATAATTCAAGACCAAAATTAGCCAAATCGGTAGAGCCGTTCTCGAGTTTTAGCGAGACTAACGAACAGCAATTCATTTATATATTGTATATAGATTTTTAAGCTAAGTTCTGGTGCACAAGTTTTGGACAAATCAAGGCCGCGATACCATTACACATGCGGACTTAGAGCAGAGCTTGTCCAGTCTAAGTCTTTAAGATGCAAAATAAGGAGAACATACAATCATCGAAAATGTATTATACAACCGTGTTATAAGTTGATTAAATTACATACATTAATTCCAAAGAGCCGTCAGAAAGGCAGCAAACCAATACTAAACCAACCGAGCCTAAACAACACATCCGTAATAATTAGCCACTATGTTATTCGGAGTTGCCTTAACGTTTCCGGAGGCCATTAATCTTCGCGGCGCCGATGTACTAATCTATGATGGATAATTGACTAATGGTTCGGCGTTTTCATTGTGTGGAGAGATAGATGTTACCGCTGAAATGTGTTTTGCATCGCATATATTTCTCACAAGTCTTGGGTCGAAGAAAGCAATTTTGAAGGCTATGGCAACCAATGGGAAATGCAGTATAGTAGAATTTGTTATGACGGTTTCTCTTGTAATTTTCATTAATATTTGGATAATTTCATCAAGTCAAAATGCATATCTCTTAAATTGTAATTGTAAGACTTTGTTAGATCAAACTTATATCGTATACCTACCACAGTGAAATTATTCCGAAGCTGTGTGTACAAATTGGAAATACATAATATTAACAAAACAGATAATTGAGATTTATTTTTCAGTTGTACCTATGTTTGTTTGCATGTTCGTTCGTTGCTCACGATAATTGTATCTTTTTTTATTACTTAGATGAGTGGACGAGCTCACAGCCCACCTAGTGTTAAGTGGTTACTGTAGCCCATAGACATCTACAACGTAAATGCGCCACCCACCTTGAGATATAAGTTCTAAAGTTTCAGTATAGTTACAACGGCTGCCCTACCCTTCAAACCGAAACGCATTACTGCCTCACGGCAGAAATAGGCAAGGTGGTGGTACCTACCCGCGCGCACTCACAAGAGGTATCGATAGTTCTTTTTTTTAGATTTATTGCCAGGAATACTTAGGTAAAAGGACATTGCCGAATAAATAACTAAATGGGTTACTAGTATAAAGTCCTTTGGCCCCATTTGAATGTGTTATTTTCATAAATTGGCTAAGTGAATCTGTTACAATCAAATCACCGAGAAAATCACGCGTGTGAGGCCTCGGTAGTTTTCTCCTGTAAAAATGAGTCTGTTTAGATTCGTAAAGTAAGTTATTTATGTTTTCTCATTCATTATGTCGATCGAATACATAATATCTAAAATTTTATCTCGTGAACTAATAAATTAGGGAATTTCACGCACGTGTATATCCTGTAAAAACAATTCAAGAATAACAAGTACACGTGTAATATCGAAACTTTTGCATTAATTTTATTATTCTTTCATAAATTACCCTGCTCATTTGTTTTGCAAATTGCTTCGAAAGCACTTACAGTTTGTCGAATCGAAGCGTGCTCGATAGTGAGCACCTGTTTGTTCTCATGGACTTATTCATAAGCTCATCGATTTTAATTTGTAACGTAAATTGTTTATTTTAACTATTTGAAGAGTAGCAAGAACGAAACTTCCGGTAAAATTTATCGGAAACAATTACTTCTAAGCTTGATAAGTGGCACCGTTCTGCCATTAAGAAGTCAATATTTTCAATTTAGTTAGTAAAATAGCCACTATTACGATACATTTAAGACTGAGAATAATTTTGTCTCAGGGCATCAACAACGTTGTAATGTATAAAATTTTCCATTTGTAAATCATGGTCCAGAATATTTTCGCCATGGCGATCATTCAAAAGACAACAGAACTGAAATTGGTTAGGGCGCATTCCTTTTTATGTAACGTTAATATGATACAGTAAAATGGGTGAGAAATAGCATGATTATAATTGCTCAAATTTTGCGAGTTACACATAACAGTTTGTTGAGATTTATAAACTTGAACATCTAATCGATATGGAATCACCAGATATTTGTAGAAGAAAAAAAAACACGAAATCAGTCAACTTGTGCTAGTTTGGGATATAACAAAATATCATCTAACCAATAGTCTAACGGGATTAGACGCTTAAATATATATATTTGGTTACAAACTAATAGACAACTATGAAACTCATGTACTGGATAACATTGAGGTCACATTTCCAATAAATTTTCGAACTATCACGAATAATTTGATAAAGCTCCGTTATCGATCTACTACGATTCCGTTTGACTGATTTATGTATTGCTTCAAGCTTACAAATGCTCTAAATAGATTGGCTTAAGCGTTGGTTAAAATAAATCTAATGAATGAATGTTTAAAATTATAATTTAGTAATATCGGCCTAATGGTTGAAAGAATGACATTATAAATGCGTGCTAAAACTAGGAGTAGTCAGTGGAATTTCCGTAAAAATGAACACTTTATTATTCAAAGTAGGACTTTCACTGGTGACTGAATGGTAAATTTTCGCGCTGAGTCAGGATTACATCGAGCTAGTTAACATGATCTTGAAAACATAATCATACTAGCAGATCAATAATTGTTAAACTTGAGATTAGTCTTTCACAGTATTATCTAATTAAGAAAAATAACTTTTGATAAAATTTAATTAAACCTCTATAAAGTTAAATAGCTCAGCAACTACTATAAAATGGGTCAACCATGATGCCCCCATAAGCTTTGACATGAAAATCAAACAGTTGGTATTACATTAAAAAACCTAAAGTATCAACATGTCCCACCCGGCAAATATCACGTGGTCGTCTCATGACATTTATGCGAGCAATGTAAACGAACAATAAGCTATAATTATAACCACAATACGATGTTGCACTGGTTCAGACATTGACAATCGCCGGGGCGAGAATCCTAATGCTTGATATCAGTTTGGTATAAGCCATAAGCTGCAGCGATTAGATTTATTTTTTTCTGTAAAATAACAGACACCAGACAAGCTGGCCCTTATATTTTCATAGCACACATTCAATAGCCGATTTTTTTTAATTCTTAAAAAATAATATTAATTAAATGTTGCATCTAAAAGTGTTGACTATTTTTACCGCAATACCGTTATGCGCTTCATTTTGTAGTCTACATCACCGTCACTCTAAAGTAATTGATTGCAAACCATTCACCATTGAACTGTAAGTTCAATAGTGATATAATAACTCGAGAAGAGTGACAGCGTTCACTTTGTATTATCACATTCGCAGTGAGCACTCGGTTTTAATATGACATCTGATACATATTCCTCTCTACATTTTCCTTTCATATTAATCTCTTTTCTACACAAAATCAATTTGAAATTACAGCCTCCTAGGTAAGGAATATATTATTATAGGAATATATTATAGAAAGGATGTATTACACCTCGTTTCGTGATGGTAGGTAGTTAGTACATAATTTCAGATTTCCGTATTATGTCTATATATAAAAATAAAGTTCATACACATCATACTCGCTACACCAAGTAACGGTGCTAGGAGTAGTAAGTGTTTGCGAAAAATTTTAGTGATTGTAAAAATTAATATAATTTTATAAATTAATATTTTTTTTTTGGACGTAACAACGTCTTATGATTCAATGGATCCGGCTGCACGCACGAAAAAACATGACTCATACGGCGTTACCTCGCTCTGAGGCGTTCCATTTAAGGTTTGAAGTGCAAGCGAGAGCGCGCAACGAGAGACAAAGAGGCACAATCGGCATCCGCGTTCGGCAGCGTTCGACATCTGTCTCTCTCCTACTTGAGTGAGCGATGCATCCGCGTAGACAGCTGCTATACAATAATACATTTACATGTTTTCGTCAAGTATGAAGTTCAGTGAAAAGTGAATGTGGTGTTAATTGTTTATAGCAACGATAATTGCGGCGATTCGAAGAATAAATTTATTAGTGATTTCCATTTACCTCCTTCTCTATAGCCATACAAAATATCTATCAAACAAATAATATTAATATTTTCTATTGAAAAATGAAACCATTCCATCAGTATTTTCTTATGACGTTGTCACGTTCAACTATCGTCAATAAACCGACTTTACAGACAACCGATTTTTTTTTGTACCTTAACAATCGTTTGTGGCTTGCACCAGCTTCGGTCTGTTGTATTTGTACCGTTGGCCTTAGTAACTTGAGCCGGTATACATATGGTCTTTATTCTGTCACCCAACGAGGGCTGACATTAAATTTATGTCATATTTCGAAAACGTCTCGGGGTCCAAGTTCAATGTTGACATTTATATTAATACAATACAGGCTGTTCTTTGTTTCGTTTTGTTTTTGTCAAAATGAAATGACAAGGAAAGGGCATACGATTAGCAGTTTTCATTGTTCCAACGAAAATGTCAGGTAATCATTAGGCTTTGTATTAATTTAAATTTTTGTGATTTTGTAATACGATATTTACATAAACTAAAAAAATATACAATTTACTGCGAATATATGTCTTCTTGTTGAATATATGTATCTTGATGTTCTCAATGTGCTTCAAACTATAATTACCTAGTCAGGTCATAAGTATTGTCACACAGTAAAAACTTTTCTTTTAGAATGCTGACCACAAAAAAGTTTATTGAATTCGAATTTCGAATTGTTCATGAAAATAAAAATGTATACTATTAGAATTTTACTCATTTTTAAATATGGAGTGGACGCTTAAAGAAGACCGTGTTGCAGTTATTGCGTTACATCGTTGCGGTTACGCGCCAATTCAAATTTTTAACATACTGAAAAATTGGAATATAACCAAAAGATTCGTTTATCGTACCATCAAACGATACAATGAAGACTCTAGTGTAGATGACAGGTCAAGAAGTGGTCACTCTCGGTCTTTTAGGACTCCACCAGTGATAAAAGCTGTGAAGGCGCGAATTCAAAGAAATCCCAAACGTAAGCAGAAACTGTTGGCCCTTCAGATGGGGTTAAGCAGAACCACGGTGAAAAGGGTGTTAAATGAAGACTTAGGGCTTCGGGCATATCGAAGAAAAACAGGACATCGTTTGAAAGCTCGTCTAATGGACCTGAGACTGAAGAGATGCCGCGCTTTGTTGAAGCGGTACGCGGGAAAAAAATATCGGGAAATTCTTTTTTCGGATGAAAAAATGTTTACCGTAGAAGAGAGCTACAACAAACAAAATGATAAGGTGTACGCACACAGTAGTGAAGAAGCGAGCGACCGTATTCCGCGTGTCCAACGAGGTCATTTTCCATCCTCGCTCATGGTATGGTTGGGAGTTTCTTATTGGGGCTTAACAGAGGTACATTTTTGTGAGAAAGGTGTAAAAACGAATGCAGTTGTGTATCAAAATACAGTCCTGACGAACCTTGTGGAACCTGTTTCTCATACCATGTTCAATAACAGGCACTGGGTATTCCAACAAGATTCGGCGCCAGCTCATAGAGCGAAGAGCACACAAGACTGGCTGGCGGCGCGTGAAATCGACTTCATCCGGCACGATGACTGGCCCTCCTCCAGTCCAGATTTGAATCCGTTAGATTACAAGATATGGCAACACTTGGAGGAAAAGGCGTGCTCAAAGCCTCATCCCAATTTGGAGTCACTCAAGACATCCTTGATTAAGGCAGCCGCCGATATTGACATGGACCTCGTTCGTGCTGCGATAGACGACTGGCCGCGCAGATTGAAGACCTGTATTCAAAATCACGGAGGTCATTTTGAATAAAATTTAGTGTCATAAGAATCTATGTTTTGTTAAGTTCATTTTGGTATATGAATGGTTACATAATGAATAAACTTGTTTCAATTATTTTACATTAAACATGTGACAGAATTTATGACCTGACTAGGTACTTATTATAAATACTTGTTCTCTTACGACGGGCAGATCTTTAGGAAGCCAACAGCAAACTCGAGATGATTTTTATTTTCTAATGAACAACTGACACTACAATTCTCTAAAAAAACTATTTAAGCTTAAGAAATAAATAAATAAATCGTCCTTATTTAAAATCGCTCCGGCCGTGTCCCGACCTAAAAACTGACAGTTCTGACAAGTGTGGGACACATATAATATTAGCGTGACAGCTACAAAATCGAACACCCTGTTCGTAAATTCGGTCACCGATTCCCTAGAACGTAGGTTAATCATTTTATTCAACAATATACAGTTACATTGAATTATTATTGATACACCAACTGTCGGGGGACAGGGCCAAATTGAATGTGTGATTGGAAAATCAATATGAGACCGGTTTATGTTCGGGTGCGTTCTTCTTTATTGCAGAGTAGCAAAAGTGTAAATGTGACGTTTATGGTTGGGAAACCTTTTTTGTTAAAAACATGAAATTTTAGATGTAAGGAACAGATTACGTCAGAACAAGTTAACTTATCAGATTATTCAAAAGTATATTTTTTTCTAGGCAATATTACACTCATTTTTTTTCATTTTCTGTCAGCGATTTCAATTGAAAATAATAGTATAAAGGGCAAATTGGAATATTGATTGCCTTTCACTGTGTTAATAAATCAAGAACAACGTAAATGTTACGTCAATAAAGTTTTTCTTTTAATTGTTAGTGGCTGTGGAGCTTACGATCCACCTGATGGCGACATTCTTGAGACAACAGATCATACTCTCAGTTGTATTGTAAATTGGTGCCCCATCCTCCATTCTTAATTCGATGACTGCTTTGCGTCAGAAATAGGTTGGTTAGTGGTAGCTACCCATGCCGGCAAATATACTCCGTATTACCCATAACATTGATTTCAAAATAGAAAATAATCTACGTACAATACATAACATTTGAATAAACTACATGACCGAAATAAATTTATTTATTGAATCCATAATTTAATTAAAAACACTCCAGTTACTAAAATATCCATGGTAAAAGTGACCTAGTATACATTTGAAGATACCATGTTACCATAATACCATACTGTTAGCTGTATTTCGCGTTATGCGGAATCCGCCTGTTTTGCCACTGTTTCTAGAAAATTCCTGTATGATGAACATACAATTTTGATGTGCTGCAAGATTAGTTTTTCACGACGCGAAAACCGGTTACGAGATTCTAATCGTTCGAGTTTGGTTCCCACAAAGTATAATGGAACTGGGCATGTGACTTGGTTTTCTAAGAATTTTTTGCCAAAAATTTCGAATTCCATTTCAAGATTATTGTACACGAACTAATCAACTTTTGTTTTTGTAGTATCACGCTATGACAGTTCTTTCTTCAAACGAGATTTTGAATAGAGTTTTTCCTGTTTGGTGTCGACTCAACGGAATCCTTTACACTGTTGATTCTGAAAAGTGACAACGACTACTATACCTCCGGATAAGTATACATATAGACATCAATAAATTTGTGAATATCGCAACAGAATTTTTTTGGTCTGATGTATGTTGTCTGACTTCTGCCTACATGTTGGGACCGGGAAGGCTGGGCATGTTGAAGTTGAATCGACTAAAGCTATTTATCGCTCACCAACACGCGTCCGAACCTAGGATAAGGCGGAATTCATACAAAACAGCAAAGCAAGATAGGCGCCACCCTGAGAAATTGGGTCAAAGTGTCAATTGTGATGATACGGTCTCACAATACGGACTGTCACTAGAAGATAATCTATTGGACCCGGTACAGCAAGCCCCAATTCATCTCGAATCTTAGTCGTATTGTAATAATAGCTGTCCTAACCTTCGAATAGTATTCCATGACTTATTATCGACAATAACCTAACCGTGCTGGCCTAGAATATGCCTTACAGCTGGTTAAGCATTTGTTATAATGGCATTACAAAATAAGATGTCGCTATTTGTCAGCCCACACGGCTGGGCATTATTATTCTATCTAGTCATAGTGCTGGTTTGATAGATTGGATAGAAATAAAATATCAGTGAAATTTCGACCTCATGTTTACAGGTCGGTAACATGTTTCACGTTAGATGTCTGTAGGCTTCGGTATCCACTTAACTCCGAGTATACTGTATGTTCATAAAGCCTTCAAAGAAATAAAATATAAAATAAAAATACATTATTTCTAGTTATATCAATTCCGAAAAAAAATATGTACGAAGCTGTACATTTGATTTGCTGAGACGATGGTGCTCATTCAACATTAGGTATGTCTTCAACGATAAAAAAATTCAAACCAATGTATTCTAATTTTAATAATCTATGGCACAAAACAGTCAGTTTCATAAAATAATATACATTTAAGCATCACATTTAAGGATACCAGTCTTCATTACTGCTAAAGTCACGTTCGAAGAAACTCATTTCACAACAGCTGACGCGAGGATACCCGTTTGACGTACTTCCAGAAAATGTTATCAAATGAAGTCGTTTCATATCGAAAAGGTTCCGATTCAACGGCATCATTATTCTGGTACCAAGATTTTATTTTGGGTTTCGCTTTTATGTACAGAACAAGTCGGAGCGTTTGACAAAATCTGTACATTTTGTACCAATCAGCATTGTTTCTTTGAGATAGCTGTTGTAGTGGTTTATTTTATAACTAAAATGTATTGTGGACGTTATGGACAGTTATACACATTTACTCGAAAAGCCATGGAAATTCAAGCAAAGGATCCAAGAATTAGATTAGTCAGAAACTGTACCGAAGATATAGAGCGGGATTAGAATGGTCCCCAAACAGCTTAAGACAAGAGGGCACTAGGTGATGATGGAACTACTGCGGAACTTCTGAAGGCGGGTGGAAAACCGGTCCTTAAAGCCCTTCAAAATTTATTGAATTCCGTAATTCTCGATGTGAATGTGCCCCTGACATGGATCAGATGTATGGTGGTACTGTTAATCAATAACGGTGACTATACACGTTTGAAGAATTATATACCCATCTTACTTCTGAGTCATATGTATAAGTTGTTCTTGAAAGTTATTACGAACCATCTTGCGCGCAGGTTTGACGACTTCAAGCTACCCGAGCAAGCCGGTTTTCGAAAAGCCTATAGTACCGCAGAGCCTTTAAATACGTTAAAGTCTTTGATTCGATTAAGATCTAGGTCTCGTGTCAGTCTCTCCAACAGTGCCAAATTGATTGCCAATACATCGAAGTGTTGAAATGTTTGTATGAAAACGCCACTATGTTAGTTTGATTACAGGACCGGACTTCAGAACCCTTCCTGCAGCGTGGCGTGTGACAGAGGGATATTATATCTCCGAAACTGTTGCATCGGAGGATGTTTTCAAAGTTCTGGACTGAAAAGGCCCTTGCATCAACATCAACGGCAAGTGTATTACTCTCAAGCTCTACGCTCGAAGTCGTTGAGTTGAGTTTGAGTCAAACTGTCAAGCTAAGTAAGTCCAATTTGGGAAAAGAGGTCAATTGTCCAGTCCAGTCAGGATGGGTAGCGTTCGAAAAACTTCGTAAAATCATCTTATCACAAATACCAGTGTCTCAAGAAGAAAGTCTTTGATCAGTGTGTGTGAAGGGTTCACGAGCTTTGACTAGAATAAGACAAGCATACCAATTTTCTCTTTCATGGCATCTTAGTAACATCGGATGTACGCGTTGTTCCTTATTAAAATTAATGCAAATCCGGTCCAAGTTTCAGCACGATCGATCCGCATCTCCGGTACCGTTCATTAAGCAGATGTTATCGCGAGGGACTTTTTAATAATCGCGGCTTCACGTCCTGACGTGCTGATTAAGGTCTTAAATACGCTTCGTAAATTTCCGTTGATTTTCGGTTCAACGAGAATCCGGGTTAGTTTATGTGACGTTCAAACACACTGACGTCGGCATTACTTGGATACGAATATAACTGGTTTACGTTTCTTTCGCTTTATTTGCGCGATATGATCTTGCGCGTAGCATTTTTTATATGCGAGGTTGGATTTTTCTTGTTTGGTAAGTTAATACGTGACTAAGCTAAATATGGGAATGGTTTGAGATAATTTTCTCTATTAATAAAAGCATAAATGTATTTGGTTCATCGCCTGATATTAAGTGATTACTGAGGAAAACCGATATCACTACATGAGAGCCGCTACACGTGAAGTCAAAGTCCTCAGTTCATCAAATCAAAGAACACAGAAAAATATTGTCAGTGAAAAAAGAAAAAAAAAACTAGTGTCAGTATTAACAACTTGTGGGGGCTCATAGAAACCGCTATCAGTTAAAAAAGCAATTTACAAACAAAACCCAAACTCTCAACTTAACTTGACTATAATTTTAACTTTTATCTTGCTAATTAAAATAAAAAACTACTCAAATAAAATATGTCCTAGTATTATCTGTAGACAGTTTTATAATACTTAATCGACGAATAAATTTGATATCGATGCCCTTTCGAGTCGTTTAGGGCAAGATAAACATTCTCCTACCGTATAATTTCTAAATAAACATTGTACCGAAACAATATCCCATAGTATCTATTCTATTTTACTTATCTGATTCACACTAACAATCGCGCACATCCGATATTGGCTTTGCATTTTATTGTTTTAAAATCAACTAACGCTGACACCACAGCAAAATATTGTTACAGATTGCGTAATAAGATCAATAAAACAAGGTCGATTACAAGTAGTATTAAAAGAAAGGTATATTTTTTTGTTGTTTAGTTGGATTGTCGAGATCACAGCCCACCTGGTGTTAAGTGGTTACTGGAGCCCATAGACATCTACAACGTAAATGCGTCAACCACCTTGAGATATAAGTTCTAAGGTCTCAAGTAGAGTTATAACGGCTGCCCCACCCTTCAAACCGAAACGCATTACTGCTTCACGACAGAAATAGGCACCCTACCTACCCGTACCCGAAATACCTACCCGTGCGGACTCACAAGATGTCCTACCACCAGTATTTATTATTATTTAGTAATTTTCATTGCAGGTGTAGTAGTACCGGTATTATGGCAGAATAACTACCAGCCGAAATGTAGGTATTAACTGAAGCTAGAGATTATTGGCGTCGGTTATCACCTTGTATAGGTCGAATAGCCTAAACGACTATTACCATAAGTGGAGTTTAAATTGCGAAGGTTAGACTTAGAGAGTATAAAGTTTAAAAAAAGTTGTTCCTTCTCTGAATCATTGCCTTGTGTCGTTAGAGTTTCGCATCGTGAGATTTTATCTAAACTTAAATGTTTCGAGAGTAAAATTGGTCTCGCTCTCTCAAATCGGACCTCGGATCTGGGGATCGATCGAGTTTCGATCTTATCGAGTGGAGAGATGTTGCGTAATTACAGAGCACTCGCCAATTTTTGTGCGTTCTAAGAAATATGATACACGCATTATTTAATCGATTATTTGTGTCAGTAATGATGTTATCGATTTTATGTGCACTTCGAATTCCGAAGATAAAAATAACGTTTGATATTATTTATCTTAGTTGATATTATCTGCTTCATAAACATTTCATATTGAATATTTAATTTAGATCGCATTCAGTGATTTTTTATTTATAGCTTAACTGGTCTTTAACTGGTCTGGCTTGTAACTAACCATTAACCGTTTTTCTAAATACCATAGCAATTGAAATCATACCAACTTCATCGTAATATTTAAAAGGATTGTAATATATTCCGACATAAGCAAACATTTTTAATGATCATACTATTAATGTTTGTACATATACGTAAGTAGATTATTTCAAAAATCTTCGAAAAAAATATGAAATGTTGAGTAGGTATGTTTAGATTCTGATGAAATAAATATCCAAATTATAATTCATAATTTATAATTTGTTTTATTGACTTAAGCATCTAAAAAAACTGAAAGAGTTGTAATTTAACTACCTTTGAGAGATCTATTCTGAAGCAGATACGGATATTAACGAGTGACTCGGTGGTGTAGTAGTTAGCGCAGTGACTGTTGTGCCGTGTGTCGTGGGTTCGATTCCCACATCGGGAAAATATTCGTGTGATAAACAGATTTGTTTGCTCTTTGCCTGGGTGTTTATTATCTTTATATGTATATATACAAACATATAGATGTATGTATACAGTCTCTGGTACCCATAACACAGGCGATGCTAATTTGGGACCGGATGACGTCCGTGATTTATTCCCAGTTATTTATTATTATTTGCATTAATTAACGAATACACGATTTTTAATCTAGTATGTTCAGAATATTCCCAAAGTAGCACATGTAGCTTTTTTGGTACCGGCTTAGCTCAACAAAGTGCTCACAAAATTAATTAAACAAAAGATCTCAACCAAAAATCCTATAGATTCGAACACCGCATTACCATAAAGCCTTTAAATCGTTTGACGTGTAATTAAAAACACATCAATTACCGAATGAGAAGATGCCTCTTAATTTACTCTTTCGGGTGTACGTCACTTTGCATGTTTGCTAATTTTATGTCGGCACACGTCTGTGTTCTCACAGAGCTTTATATGAGACACACGAGCGTTTAGAAATGCTAACTTGCTGTTCAACCAATACTTTATAGAAAAAAGATGAGTGGTTGATTTGTAATTCACTGTTCGGTACGCAATAAGCTCTTGTTGCGAGTAGGTAGTCACGATCCTAAGTATTAAGGAGGAGTTCGGTACACAGGACGACAGAAAAATGGGACAATTCAACGCCGCATTGCATATTACAAAATACACTAATTTACGCTATTACAAACATGACCCTTACATTAATGCAGTAGACATTATAGTATTTTAAAATAATCTAGCACTAATCGTTTCGGGAAAAATAGCTGGCAAGCGTAAAAGTGTGAAGACGCACGATTGCGCAGGCTTCAAAATATTAGACAGTGTACTGTTAACAAAAAAAGGCGAACTGCTCAGGTATGCCTTTGAAAAGCACATATATTAAGATCTCCTTTAACACAGTGAAACTTGAAAGATAAAGAAAATACTATTCTTTTAGAATAGTCTATGCACATATAACTATATAAGTATATTCAAAGTAATTATTTAAACGTAATTTGAATGGTTCTATTATTCATTAGAATTACTTTTTAACAGCTGATAGTCACAGCCTACTACGGAATTGTTATTTTCTGAAATAATTCAAAACTTAAGCTTGTCATATCCAACGTACCGATGGAGGTAGCTATCATAGAATGAAAGATTTCAATAATGCCTAAATCGCGCCAACGATATCTTCAAAATATGTTAGCATAATATATGTATGTATACAAGTTCCGCATAGACGAATCAGGACCGTCGTCTTACCGACCAATTTCACTTATTCAGTGAAAGATCTTCCCTCTGTCATTTCTCCAAATCCAATTGAAGACAACATTACACATCAACGTTAATGCATTATATAATAACATTAATTCCTACAGACAATCCACGATTGGATAATGTCCTCATAAAACACTGAAAATCCAAGGTTGAAGATGACTCTCTTTTACATGTAGATTTCCAAAATAGTTAACCGAAAAAGGCTTTTATCAATAGTATTTTAAAATTTTCATGTCGCGAGAGATCGCTAGTTTGGTTAATTTTACTTAGTAACTTGTTGTTAAGTTTAATGTTGGCTGCACAATAATTCCGTGAGTCACGCTCTGCATCGATATTTACGGGACGGAAACATAATGGGAAGGTTTGAATTTAAAATGCTTCGGATGGGAACTCGGCAAGTGAAGCGGATTGCGGCAACCGCTTGCGCTCAAACTTTACGCTGTTCACGAATTAATTATGTCAGAAATTAATTTGAGGTGAATCGTTAGAGTATTTTTGAGGAAAGGCCAAGTTCTTTATTACAACCAGATTTCATTTCTTTAGTAAGATATTTTAATGCCGCGGTTTTTGTAATCCCTTCCTGTCTCCCAAATACCTAATTAGCAGCTGCAAAAATGTAGAGCGGCCGTATTAAAATAAATAAATAAAAGTAGCTGGCGCAATTAGTAGTGACTCAATCCATCTAATCTCTCAGAATACTGTGGAATACTCAAAGTGCCGGTGAAACTGATCCCAAAAAAATCGATAACATTGCATTATAAAATTGAAGTTTTGAATAAGTTTCTTATGATTCGATTCAAATAAGTCAATTCGATTTTACGACTTTTTTCCATTTCAATCTTAGTTGTGTTCTAAAATATCCCAAGCAGACAAATTGATGTAAAAGCTCGTAAAAAATCGTAAAAAGATGAATGTTTTCGCAAAGACGGATGCAAACCAAAAATACCCGTCGCTAAAATATGAAAGTTGCTTATCGATACCAGTAATAACTCGCTCCGTCGCTCAAGTGTCGTGTAAGGGTTGGAGTCGAATGGGAAATGACGTGCTCCGCATTCGAAACGCTCCCATTAACTCACATCGCTTTGAGATGCAAATGAGATTTTTTTTCTTCATAAAAATCTCTTTATTGCATATTTCAAAGCGCGCCCCGCGGACGAATTTATTAATGAAATTGTTAAAGTTTTTTTCTTTCTATCTCTGACATATATGTATATTTGTCTCTGTCGATCTCTTAGAAATATTTAAGATTATCGTTCCGCACCAGCGAGATGCATATAGTTTTCACCACAGAAATAATATCACCGTGCGCACCAAACGGCTAGCATACGGATACTTCCGATCCATTAACGGTGCTTTTAGGTACCACACGCACCGGTCACCGTCCTCGTTGAGTCCGACGCTTGCGACGAAGGGCTCGACGAGCGAATTAACTCATAGACACAGCTCACTGAGTTTCTCGCGGGATTTTCTCAGTGGGTCGCATTACCGATCCGGTGGTAGATTCTGCGAAGCACTGCTCTTGCTAGGGTCAGTGTTAGCATCACTCCGGTTTGAGCCCCGTGAGCTCACCTACTAGTTAAGGTTACGCTAAAATAGCCTCTCAAGGCTCAAGGTTATGAGTTTAGGTAGGAAAAAAAAATCATGGCGGCGTAAGTGTGCCTGTCTCGGACTAAAAGTGTTAACCCGAGATTCATTCTATCTTGAGCAACAAAAGACACTGCAATTAGATCTAAACTCCCTCCAGAATTAAACGTTAATGTTTTAAAATTCATGACACAATTTCAATAGCGAAACTGTTACGAGCATCGAGTAAAAGCACCAATGATCGTCTATTGTGATCTACGCGCGCCCCTGGCTTCATGTTGTCACATAATGTCAGTATCGAAGGGGCTCAAAGTGTCACCCTCGCTAGACGAGTGCACTTGCCACACGTTATCCAGATATGTTGTGAATTTGCCTCGGTGCTTTGAATGCCGACTAATTCCATTGTTAACGCTCCGACATATGGCCTACATGACGAGAGGTTTAGCGCAGATTGGCAATATTGAGGGCTCGATTCTATCGAACAAAGCATCGGGCTATTTACATTTTACTTTCGGTTACAGTTGAAATTGAAATGAAGCCTTTAAATTGTAAAATGGTAATTCCAGTTCGAATACTATTCGTGACATATGCCGTGTTTCACGAGTGATTTGAGATGCAGAAAATACCTCAACTTGGCTTAGCGTAACTAAAATCGTTTTATATTTTCGCAAGCACAGATCACGAATATTTAGAACGGGAATTTAAAATTTAAATTCCGAAGCGACTGTCGAATGTTAGAATAACATTGGGCTGTAAAATACTAAACAAAAACACAATTAGCGAGTCGGCAAGGGTGAAAGCACTTTTTTTTTTTTTTTTTTTTTTTTTTTTCCTACCTATGCTGATAGCCTTGAGAGGCTATTTCAGCTTCACCCTAACGTTTGTAGGTGAGCTCGCGGGGCTCAACCGGAGAGTTGCTAACACTGACCCTAGCAAGAGCAGTGCTTCGCAGAATCTACCACCGGATCGGAAACGCGACCCACTGAGAAGATCCGGCGAGAAACTCAGTGGGCTGTGTCTATGGGTTAGTTCGCTCGTCGAGCCCTTCGTCGCAAGCGACGGGTTCGACGAGGACGGTGACCGGTGCTTGTGGTGCCTAAGAGCACCGTTAATGGATCAGGAGGATCCGTAATGACGTGCTTTGGGCGACGTCGACGGTTTACCATTCGGTCTACTGGGTCGGGTATGTAATTTCCAGCGGCTACGATGAGAGGGTTCTCATGTCGTGCCGCCTTCTCAAAATGGCGCAGCGATGCCGACTGTAGATACTTACTAAATGAGTCGAGCTCCAGGTCATCGTGGAGATCCACATTCCTAAGGAACCATGGCGCTCCGACGGCTATCCTGCAGAATTTTGATTGAATAACCTGAAGGGATTTCAAGTGGGTGCGGGCTGCGTGAGAGAACACTACGCTTGCATACGTCATGACGGGGCGTATACAAGTTTTGTAGATAGTTACCTTATTGCGGAGGGACAGTTTGCTTCGACTACAAAGCATTGGATAGAGTCGTCCTAGAATAAACGCGGCGCGGTCGCGTACCGTTTTTATATGGGGACGGAATGTCATCCCTCTGTCGAGGGTGACGCCTAGATATTTGACCTTCGAGACCCACGGTATGGGCTGGCCAAAGAGAGTGATGGGACTAACGGCGGAGGTGTTTGCGCGCCTACTACGGAGTGGGATGCTCGAAGTGATGTTCGGAGGGCGACCCCTTTTGAAGAGCACCGCTGCGCTTTTCGTGGGGTTGATGTCAATTCGCCACTTCCGGAACCACTGTCCCATGGTGGCTACTGCGATCTGGAGTCGCCGATGAAGCAGCGACATCTTCCTACACGAGTAGTAGATAGCCGTGTCATCGGCGAAGAGCGCTAGATGGGTCTCCGGAGACCGGGGTATATCATTGATATACAAACTAAATAATAACGGGGAGAGCGCGGAGCCTTGCGGGACTCCGGCAGTCAGTTGACGGGGACGAGAACGAGTTCCCTCTACTCGATATCGAAACGAACGGTTCGACAAGAAGTCTCGTATGATGAGCACGAGTCTGTCTGGCACTCCCATGTTGTACAGTTTGTAAATTAAACCGTTGTGCCAGACTTTGTCGAACGCCTTCGCGATGTCGAAGAAGAGGGCGCCGGTCGGGATTTGTTTACGCCTATTTAATCCTATCAGGATGTGCTCCGTGAGGCGGTGCACTTGTTGTACGCACGAGTGTTTAGAGCGGAATCCGAACTGTTCGTCTATGAGAATTTTGTTCGCGGTAACAAAATCCCAGAGGCGTTTCCTAAGGAGCCGTTCGTAAATTTTTCCTATCGTCGGGAGGAGACTAATCGGACGGTAACTAGATGTTTCGTTTGTCGGTTTGCCCGGCTTATGTATACCGATAACGTCCGCTTCTTTCCACACCGCGGGAAAGATGCAGTGCGTCATAGCGGCATTTAAAATTGTAACCAACATTGCTATCAGTTGGACTGGCAAGAGTTTTAGCGCGCGGTTGCGGATGCCGTCGGAGCCGGATGCCTTCCTAGGTTGGAGATTGTGGATCGCGTCTCTAACTTCGTCAGTGGTAATGGGGGGTAACGCGTCAGAGGGCGGCAGGGAAGCTCTGCGCTCGACCTCCCTGTCGACTAACTCGGTGTGTTCGGGGTCCGCGTGTTGAGTGCTGGTGGTGCACTGCTCTTGCAGTGCATCGGCCAGCAGCTCAGCCTTGTCATCGTCATCGAATGCCGGTGGTTGGCCTGAAGGGCGTACGAGGGGAGGCATAGTAGCGGTAGTTTCGGATTTGAGAGTCCTAGCTAGTCGCCAGTATGCTTGGTGGGAGGGCGCGAGTTGTTCTAAATAACTATGCCAATTATCGTTACGCGCGTCGCTTAGGCGGGAGTGGACTTCGCGTTGTAGACGACGCATCCGAATCCGGTTTGAATGCGTGGGAAGCCGATCGTAGGCCCGGATTGCCGCGTTCCTAACTCTTAAGAGATTCCTAAGTTCGGAGGATAGTCTGATGCGGTGGAAGCTGTCCTCCACATCGACTTCTTTTGAAGATCTAATGATCGCGGAAGAGATGTGATCGGTAATGATGTTTATGGATTCGACGGTGTCCTCGGGGGATAGATTCGAATCCGGGCCGTAAGGGAGGATTGGCGGAGCGGCTTCGGCTAGGCACGTGCCCAGCTTATTCCAATCCACCATGGTCCTCGTAACAGTGACTGGGTTGTGAGGGCGACCGAGCTGCATAAGAACAGGTCGGTGGTCTGAGTCGAGCTCTGACAGTGCTTCGATGGAACGTAAGCGCAGAGTTACGTTCCTAAGCAATGCCAGGTCTATAGTGCTCGGACGGAGCGCGATGTTATACGGATAACATGTTGGAGTTGGGGGACCGACTACTTCAAAAGTGAGGTCGTCTATAAACGCGTCGAGACGCCTACCGTTAACGTTCGTACGATGGCAGTTCCACCTAGTGTGGTGGCAATTTAAATCGCCTGCCAGGATGACGGAGTCTCCCATGCCGAACAGTGACTCGATGTCACTGCTCAGGAGGGGCTTGTCCGGGGGGAGATAAACGGATGCGATGACGATCGGCTGGTGTCCCGTCAGCGAGATACGGCACACTGACGCCTCGATATGTAAGAGCGAGGGAGTATCGAGAGGGACAACGTGCAGGGCCCGCCTATAGTAAATGGCAGTCCCGCCTTTGGAGGCGGTGAGTCTGTCATTCCTAACCATGACGTAATTCGCGACTTTCGGGTCACGACGCGAGGGCTTCAGACAGGTCTCCTGCACTAACAAAATATCTACAAGATTGTCGCGGAGGAATTCGAAAATTTGATCGCGTTGCCGCGCGAGTCCGTTAGCATTGTAGAATGCTAACGTAAGGGAATACGGTTTTTCTCTACCTTTTTGCGCCATTGAATACCGGTAAAGAATCTTTATAACGTGCGAGACACGGACTCGTAGACGTCCATGTGATCGAAAGCGGCCGCGAGCCGCTGTTCGGGGGTTACCGACCTACGGATAGCATCTGCGAACGATCGCAGACGGTCAAAGTTTACCGCGGTGACGAAGTCGCGCACGAGCGCGAAGTCGTTGACGACTGAGGGTTGCGGGGGGCGGTACGCGGGCGCGGGGCGAGGTGCGAGCAGGGGCTGAGGCGCGTGACGTGTCGCAGGCGGGAGCTGGGGTACGTTTTGTGTTCCCTCCTTCGTATACGGCAGCGGTTTTTTCCACGCCGAGACGGTGGGAACCGCAGCCGGTACGAAGGCTGGTTTCGGCACTGAAGGCGCCGAAGTCTTTGGGTCGACGGTTCGGGGGGCTGGGTGGTTCGGGCGTTTACGCGGAGCCCTAGGACATCCGCGGTAGTTTGCCGGGTGCCCTTGCTTAAGGCATAGG
The DNA here is from genome assembly GCF_030267445.1 of Bombyx mandarina. Taxonomy (NCBI): domain Eukaryota; kingdom Metazoa; phylum Arthropoda; class Insecta; order Lepidoptera; family Bombycidae; genus Bombyx; species Bombyx mandarina. Next base: position 4,434,958 of record NC_143229.1, on the reverse strand, counting down.
ACACAGCTTGGGGGTTCCGTCGCGGTTTCCCTAACACGCGAACATTCTGTGGTTGCGTGATCGCCGAGGCATTTCACGCAGCGGGGGCGCGCGTGGCAATTACGCGCTGAGTGGCCATAGAGCTGGCACCTGTGGCACTGCCCGGGAGTACCACGTTTATGGGGGGCTTCGATGGTGACCCCGGAGAGGCCGCATATCGTTTTGAGACATGAGATTCTTTTCTTTGCCTCCGGGGTTGATTCTAGCGCGACGAGAATCATATTGTACGGCTGTCTGCCGCGTCCGCTGTGCATCCGGTGCACACTAATTATTGGGAGGGACTGACCGATCAGATCCTCCTTTACGTAGTCTATGTCGAGTTCCTTGGGGACTCCGCGTATCACTACGCGGAGTTCGCGGTCCTCCTGAAGAGCATAGGTGTGATAACCTATGTTCTCCTTTCGGAGGTAAGCTGAGAGGGCCCTATGGTCGCCCGGCGTTGCGACCTTAATCTGAATCCCATGCGCGACGTTACGCGCATGGGTATAATTAATTTTGTTGGCCTGAAGGGCCTGGGATACGCGATTCCACGCTGACTTCTCCTGGAGTATCAGCGGGGGCGGGACAACTGTTTTAGGCGCGGGCGCGGTTTTTGGGCGCGGCGGTGGGGTTACGCGGCGGGCGGAGTCCGACTCCGGCGTCACGACTACCTGCGATCGGGAGGCGGTCGCGGACTTGGTTTGCTTCGTCATGGAGCTCCGGGACTCCACGACGCGAGTACGCTTTTTACCGCGCGTTACAGTTTGGAACCCATCCGAGGTTCCGGGTTGAGGGCTAGTCGCGGACTCGAAGTCCATCTCCGATTCGGTATCGGAGCCTGAACTAGACGCTATTGAGGTCGCGACGGACGAAACTGACGTGATTGACGCGGGCGCGGGGGTAGCGGGGGCGGGGGCGTTAGACGCTACGGCGGCGGCGTGCGTACGTGCACTTGAACACGGACCGGCGGCGGGGCACGCGAGGCATGCCTGCGAGGCATGTTTGGCGACGGCGGCGAGAGATGCGGGGGGAGAATAGTTACCAAATGAGGCCCTATAGGCTTCGAATTCGGGCGCGATTGACGGGTATTTTTCCCGAATGAAGTCGATGAAAAGTTTTTCCTCCATCTTTACGTGATTTTCGCCTGGGGGGGGGCGGCCCCGGGACTTAAACACGCGCTCGCCTTGCGGCGAGGCCCCTGCGTCGGTAGCACTAAATTGGCCGAAGCGATTCTAGGAGTTTAAGAAATTTGAGTGAATAGAATAAATAGAATAGAATTAGAGTGAATAGAACCACTGCACAGTTCCCGGGCGGCAATGCCTTGCAATTAGGCGCAGGTACAAATTCCGAGAAACACTTGGGCCACAGATGTGCCACGAACAATGATCTATTATCACCGGTAGTCACTTCCGACAAAACAATGAGCACGTCCACGCGCGTCGGTTGCTCAAATCGGAATGGGGGGTGAAAGCACAATGACCGAGCACGGGCCGCATTTGGTGCAGTTACCCTAATTTGTTATTGTTGTCTCGCGCGGTACAACCCGCGGTTACTTTATGCTAATAAACGCCTTGATAATTTAAGATAATGTTGTTGATGTTGTTGCGATGGAGCTTATTTAATTTGTTGTTGTTTTGGTTTGAATGAAGACGTGCAATAAGAACTGCTTTCGGAGACAGATGATAAACAAACCATAGAGAACTTAGTTTAAAATATATTTGTATGGCGCTTATTGTATGGTTGAGAGTAGCATTCAAAAAGTGACCTACTGGTATAAAGAAAAGAGGTATTATGAAGATTATTATTTAAGAGGTTCTTACAACGATTTTTAGACTGAATCCACCCGTGATCATAAGCCTTTACAACAGCCGAATTATCGGAAACTCATGAAATTTAAAAACCTTACTAAAAATTCATTAAATATTAATGTTTAAAAGTTTAAAACATAAATGAGAGGGTATAAAAATGAATTAGATTTTATAGATATTTCCTTTAATGGATGTTGTGTTCTTTAGTTGTGAATACGTATATAGCTCATGGTTCATTTAACTTTAGCATATAACTACGTACATGCCTATACGTAAATAAAGTTAAATTTCAACAAAAATTTTCACTTTGTTGATAACTTTCACATTCAACGCATGAAAACCAAGCAGACAGAATTCACTTAACTTTATCATAACCAAACCAATGTTGAACCTTAAAACATATTTCACAATAATCACTGTTTTGACGTATTGTACAAAATCACAATTTGTCTTCCAATGCTACGCAGACCGTTTGCCAACATAATGTTCTTAGATAAGAACGCAACAGAACAATATCAATCTCGGAGTGATTCATCTTTTATCGTTTGAACTTGCTTCACTTGCTTGTATGTTGTCTTTAGGAGCATAAATCACACTATGAGCTACCCTAAAGGAATGAACACAATGTGATTTTGAAACATTATCATTGGTATCTTGAGTGATTTGTTTTGGAATTTAGATAATTTCGTCATCTCCTTTAACTTTTCACCGCCGGAACAAATTTGACTTCGACTATCTGTTCCAGATAAATTTTCGCCACGTGCCATTTAAATCCACAATGAAACACTCCAGATTGTTCCTTGAAAGCTACGACTTCTGTAGATGAGGTTTAAGGATAATCTTCAACGGTAGGTAACGATGTGCTCCTAGTATTACGTAGAAACGATTACGGTATACAAAGTAAGCCGTCTGTATTCTGGTCGGTCTATATAAACGAATTGTGGTTCGTTAGTCTCGCTAAAACTCGAGAACGGCTGGACCGATTTGGCTAATTTTGGTCTTGAATTGTTTGTGGAAGTCCAGAGAAGGTTTAAAATTAAAGGTTGTTTGTGATGCAAATTTATGTCATAAGTAGAATATTTAAAGGGTAAATTTCATTTGATTTTTTCTATTTTTTCTCGAAGCCCTCTAACGTGCTATGATATTTTATAAAACGATGCCTCCATTGAACACTACTCTAACTAAAAATTTTGAAATTTTCGTTTTTCACACAAATCGCTTCACTATTTTAAAAGTATTACAAATTCATTATTGATGGGGTTCGAAGCAAGAGTAAATCAGCTAGTTACACAAGAAAAAACCATAAATATATCTGCAATAATAAAGATTTTATCAACTTTTTTCGTTTAAACGCTCCTCCTGTAAACCTACGAATTTGGAGTTGGAGTAGTGTTCATTGGAGGCATCGAAAACAGTTTTTGTATAATTCGCAACCAATTCATTACGATGTATTTGAAAATTAAAGCTGTCAGTACACAAGCCCTTACAATCACTTAGCTACACGATAAAGAAAACGTAATCAATACAGTTCTCGTACGTCATAAACGCATGAAAAGTGAACACAACTTTGCTGTTTGAACTGGGCATAAACGTACCTTATCCCCTTCTAATAAAGCGTACATTGTGTTTTTGTTGATCTCAGTGACGCTAATGATACCAGCGTGGAAATTGTTTGCATCGAAAATGTTTTGTCGACGCTTCGTGTAATATTTTAAAGGTTAATTGTAGATTGTGGAGTTCAAGTTGTTAAATAATATTGGTGGGAAGACGGCGATACGTTCATTAAGTATTACATGAATTTTATTTTTAGGGTCAATTTTAAATTTTAATTTACAATGCGTTTTGAAAAAAAATCACATTTTGGTTGCGGTCGGTCACAAACAAACACGGTTTGATTTTTCTGTACCATCTACCATTTTTTATGCTTTTTTTTAATTTTATACTATTATTTGTTCGTGTTTCAAGCAATACGGAACACCAGGTGATCTCTAAGATGAAGCCGACGAGCAGTTCCAACAGGAAACAAGAGAATATTTGGTATTAATAACAACTTTACTGGTGGTAGGACCCCTTGTCAGTCCGCACGAGTAGGTAACCACCACTCTGCCTATTTCTGCCGTGAAGAAGTAATGCGTTTCGGTTTGAAGGATAGGGCAGCCGTTGTAACTAGACCTTAGAACTTATATCTAAGGGTGGGTTGCGGATTTACGTTGTAGATGTCTATGGGCTCCAGTAACCACTTAATACCAGGTGGGCGGTGAGCCCGTCCACCCATCTAAGCAATAAAAAAAAGACTTAAGCCTCATACCTACCAAGCTTTGGACGTAAGATGTTTAAAAAAAATGGGAAAATGTTAATAGTTTTTTTCTAATGGAGGGATTACTGGTGGCCCGGAGACCTTCCCAGTTTCACCAAGACAGGTGTGCGAGCGCGGGCTTAGCCAGGAGGGATAGGATTTGTTAACAGCTGCCCCAGCGCCTCCGGAGGAGACCTAACAACTCAAGAGCAGCTGCTTCGCGAATGAATCTTATATTAATAGTCTAATGAGGCTTAATTTTAACATAAAATCACCAAGAAAACTAATACTAGACGATGGCCGACCTTAGCTCGGTTTTTTTTTGATAACGCCTACTTGTTGTGTCTTTAAAGCAGTTAGTTGCCCTCAATTAAGAAAAATAGTATTATTATTCACCAATAGATGTCGGGAAGAGTTGATTATTGAAAACACGAATAAAACAACATTTTCTGAAAATAAATCGTAGCTAGATCGATTTATCGCTTCCGAAATCCCCTGTATACTAAATTTTATGAAAATCGTTAGAGCCGTTTCCAAGATTCTGATTATATAATTACATAAGTATTCATATACAAGAATTACTCGTTTAAAGGTATAAGATAAAATCCTCGAATGATAATAGTTAGCTGCATTCGGTGAATTGTTTATTTAAATAACACAAAGTTATTCGCAGGTATTAACAATGACAACGTTGAAATGCGATTACCGTAAAGTAGGACCGGCCTGCGATTTGTCAAGCGATATCAAACGCCATAAATCGTCTTTCAGTGTTAAATATTGCTGTCGGGACCGCTTCTTTGATTTGTTGCTTTGAAGATGTTAAAAATGTTTCGCTAAATTCAATTGGAACACGAGACAAGGCCTTGAGTACTGTATTGAAGTTGGCACTGAAAATATTATTGATATGTAATAAAGATTTTAGTCTTAGTTTAATACAATTTCATTTATTCTAAATAGTACGGTGGTTTTGTTTTTATTTAGTATTTTGCCATAATATATGTTCTACATAATGAACCCGAAGACTATGATTATGAATCCTAATGACAGTTATGTCTACGTAAAAAAATATCCAGAAAGCACAATATTAAATTATTATTATTATTAGTTATAATTTTTTTTTATTGCCCTTGTAGGCAGACGAGCATACTGCCTATCTGAAGGTGAGTGGTTACAGTCGCCCATGGACTTCAGCAATGCCAGGAGCAGAGCCAACCCGCTGCCTACCTATTAATAAACATCCAAATTTTATGAGCAAACTTTTAAAATTATGCACATTGAATTGCGCTTAAAAAAAGGTTCAGTTCATTTTCTTAAGTCCGTAACACACGCCCTAAATCAAGCCAGCCTTCACATTTGCATGCGACTGGCGCGACAAAGAACAAAGGTCTACCTTTTTTTTCTTTTCGTAAGTCCGATGCGCTATCTCGAACGATGCGGCATAACTCTTCCTATCAAAGCGTTATAAATCATTTAGTTTTTAAAATATATTGTCTTCGGCGTCACGTATTTCACGGCAGGATGTACGGCGTTATGTGTTGCAGGTGACATTATTTTTCGCTACACTACCTTATAAAATTTATATTGTTCTGAATTTGAGAAATGTTTTGTATGTTATACTTATTATGAAAAATATAAAGTCAAGACACTTGGATTTTAATAAGTGTCAATCATATTATATCATATACTAGCCGGACTCGCCCGCTTCACTGGGCATTTAAAATTTACATTATTATTTATTTTCATTATTATTAGGGAGTCTAACACTCATTATAAATATAAGCCTATCCATTAAGTACATGTATTTTCTACATAGATACCAAGTTTCAAGTCAATCGGATGCATGGTTCAGTAGTTATAACGGAACATCCGTAAAAACCACTGTAGATTTATATGTTTAGTATAGATTGATTCAATCATTTGAATGAAATATATAAACAAAAGCGAAAAAAAAAAACCATGCAATTTTGCTTAATTTAAATTTTATTAAAGTAATACATGCATACGTGTCATGCAAAATAATTCTAAAGATAAAAAAAACAATACAATGAAACACAATATAGACTTCATCAGTATTTAAAAAAACGCAAGACCATCTGACAGTGAATATCAATTCAATTATTCGAGTTGACAATGCTAAAACTTTAGGGTGTGCGTTTGTTAGTATCAGAAGAGCGTTTATATTTTTTACCCACTTATTCACTGGTAGCCTAAGCGGGTACTCTAATTTTTCACGGATGAGTAGATAAGGTTATGGGCTCAACCTGAGGGAATTTTGCTAATATTAGCAGAATCTACTACCGGAGGAATCGACTACTGCTTCGCCTTTTTACTAGTGGTAGGACCTCTTGTGAGTCCGCGCGGGTAGGTACCACCGCCCTGCCTATTTCTGCCGTGAAGCAGTAATGCGTTTCGGTTTGAAGAGTGGAGCGCTGTTGTAACTATACTTGAGACCTTAGGACTTATATCTCAAGGTGGGTGGAGCATTTACGTTGTAGATGTCGATGGGCTCCAGTAACACCAGGTGGGCTGTGAGCTCGGGTGGACGAGCTCTAAATCTAAGCAATAAAAATAAAATAAAACTACTACCGGATCGGAATCCCGACCCACTGAGAAGTTTCAGCGAGAAACTCAGTGGGCTAGCGTTTATAATGATAATGTTATTGAATAGTATTTATATTTTCCATAGATATTATTAATTTCTCACATTTTTCGGTTTTTACTAGTTCCTGGTAGATGCCGCTATGAATACAGCCAACAGATGCCAATCGACACGACATATTTTTAGTGTGATAGCTAAAAAACGTCCCTAGTAAATGAGAAGCTTTCTAAAATTATCATTTTTATTAAGTTGTTAAATAATTCACACTGGGCATAAATGCCAACATATTCGTAAATTTTAAGAATTCGAATATGAAATAAAATATTTTGATAACAAGTATAGGTAGATTAATTTTAATTCGTCTGTTTGATCCAGTAAAAAATATACAAACAATACAATAATGTATACATTAAATCAACTTGCTATACATAAATTAACTTAACCACAATATAATTTCACAGGCATTTGACCGCTTTGTTTAACAATAACATCACCCTAGCGCACGTGGACAAAGATATTAAAAATTCTTTGCTTACAATCATTCACCGAGGACAGGGATTTGAAATTCATGTTGTGACCAACATTATAAATAAGTATAAAGTGTCACATTAAACCCTATGTCAAATAGTTTTAAAGTTGAAATTTATTTGCTCGTGAATAGAGTACCATTTGTCGCGGGTCATTCCAGGAAGTAATCCGTCAAAAAGTGACATCATTAACGCGCTTTACATTTTAATGCACTTCAGATAAATTTCTTATTTAATTTTATATTAAAGAAAGAGAATTATGTACTAAACAATACAACAACAGTGAAAAGCTGCATCTAAATAATTTGTTGAATTAATTAAGGTACCATCTATGTGATACCTACTATTCTAGAAACATTCCCTGAAGTGCCAATTGTAATTATAAAAAGTTTCATCTAGGTCAGGCACAACGCGTTATCGTGAATAAAAAAAAATTGTAAATTTTAGTTACAAAAATTTAAATCATAATTCTATTAGTTTAATAAATCGATAAATACCAATTCAACCAGGATTTGAATGACAAAAAAAGTTAAATTCGCAAATACAGACATTCAAGTAATTGATATTAAGTTTGAATTCGATTAACATCGGACAGCACGGACTGATGCACCTTTTACTTCTTTGAAGGCATTCTCTTTACAGTTTATCGCTATTCAAGTACTTACCACCTAAAAATTCACTTGCATCGATTCTACATAGTACTACTTAATCTTACTGCATCTCTATTATAGTACTAGTCAGAGTATCACGTTAACATGCATAGCAGCACTCAGTCTTAACATTTGATAATAGTACAGATTATGATTTGTATCTGCAGCTATGCTCACACCCGGATAATTCAGTACTAATTGGCTATAATATGTTAGAGCTATTTACGCACTGTAGTAGAACGTGCTTTGAAAGACTTTATAGTGGTATGACTTTGCTCCTAGCATTGCTGATAGGAGCGATGGAGAGCACTTAGGTCACAAATTCGTTGCCTGTTTAAAGCAATAAAAACAAAAGCAGTGTTGACGTTTCTGTCTCAATAAAATGAATAAATAAACTCGGCCCGATTCGCTTAGTGAATGTCTGCACAGCAAAAATGACGTATTGATTGTGGCACGCTTAAACTACAATTACAATGCAAATGAGATTATTGTGAGCTCGGAGCGGCTAATGTGAAAAAAGTGAGCCTCGGGGCGTGACCACATTGATGATATCAGCTCTTGCACGAAAGATAACTTTTTAATCTAGTTTTTTAAGCTATTGCATAGCTTCTATCGCGGGCCTTGAGCGCGGCGACTGAATCAAGAAATTCCGTAACGAAAATAACCGGACACCCCCACTACGCCTACTATGTAACACGCGCTCAACACATTCACACGTTGCGCTTGTGTAGTGTTTGTGAATAAGCGCGCGACGTGACGTCGCACTGCATGAGCATCATGAAAAGTCTGCCCATCTCTCTCTCACGCGGTCTAGATTATGAGTGTGAAGGGGACAGTTAATATTTTGCTTTTGTTAATGTTTATAAATATAGCGTGGTCTTATTTTTATTATTGTTTTAATATTAAATTATTATTGTCTAATTGTAATTGCATAAGTTAATAAAAAATGCTTTAGCTTTACCGCGGCAGTCCTATAGTGCCACACGCCTTTTTTTAATCTAGTTTTGCATTTTTTGCTTTACATCAGCGAAACCCTACTGTTTGAATATTTGAACAAACATTTCTATCCAATAGCTATGTATTGTGCGACTTTTGGAAAATGAAAAGATAAACATTTTTCACGTTCTTTTTAAGCCTCAGGCAAACATTTATGGGTTCTACTTTCACTGAATAATGAAATTGGATTTCGTTAATTAAAAATTTAATAAAATTAGAGAATTTTTTTAGCAACCGTAAGTAAGGTGTGGTGAAAGCATTTTAACAAAAAAATTCATCGTCCTTATTATGATCGACAAATTGCATTTTACTTATTTATACATATTATTATTTCTTGCATTGCAAACGTTAAATTTATGATAACGCTATGCTCTTTTACCATACCGGTCCCAGTAATGATTCAATTTTGCAATTAGCGATATATGTATCCAGAAAAAGTATCTTTATAAATTCGAATAAAACTAATTGTATGTGAATAAAGTTTACATTTTAATAACAAAATGCTCGAACGAGCTACCGTTCCTTTGAAATATTTAGATAAGAAACGAACATTTACTACAATTTATTAGAATTTTTATGAATTCTTCTGTCAAAGAATTTAGATACAGTTTCGATAAGCGTTACTTGTTTATGAATTTGTAATTAATGCCATTACAAAATTATCTCAAAGCTTGTTTAAAAATTATGCTAAGATTGCATCTATACGATTTGCATATTAAATAGTTGTCACATTTGAAATAGTAAACGAACATTTTTGTGTTCTATAAATAAAAAAAATGGCTATGAAAAAGCCATCTCTGGGAGTTCAGGAACTGATTAAGGAAGTGACATTGAAAATACAAATTATTTTCTATTAAACATTACCGTTCTTATTTGGTACATTATCTTACTTATTGTGAAGGATCGATGCATTAATGATTCCTTCTTGTATCTGATATCTCAGTGAAATTGTTTTTTAATTATTGTATAGACGGTTAAACGAACTCATCCGTGTTAGTTGAGTACGTGAGCCCATAGATATAACAATGTAAATTCCAATGCCTACCCTTCCAATCGCAATGCAATACTACTGCGGCTGAAAATGAGTAGGTCACTAAGTGGTATTAATCCGCATGGGCTAAAATAATCAACAGCAATTGTGCAAATTACAATCCTTGATTCGATTTTTTTCAACGAAGATTATTCTTTCATCGTGGTGGTCATTCGTGAATACATAAAATCGATGTCTTCCTACAATATTTGAATACTGTTCAGTCGCAACGCTAATCTTATTTTATTTGGGTGTTAGAAAAAAAAAAGCTTATGAGTAGTTGACTGAAGTATGAGTAGTTGGAAGCTGATTGAAATGCCTAGGGTTAGATTCTGTTCGAAAACTTCTTAAGAGTATTAATTAAATGATTCCCAACACTCACTATTGTGTCCGAAATGTGAAATATGTCAAATGGGGCAAAGCTCATACGTAACATCGACCGATCAGGTGAATTATCTATCCACGCATAAATCGCAGATAATTTCTCTATACAAAAGCGTTTCATAATGGATTCCTCCTACGAGCCCACACCGTCGCAGATATCAAAATATACAGTACCAACATGCGCTTTGAATCGTTAATGTATACACGTAGCCTTATCATGAGCCCTATTGAAAATGTTGGACAATATGTCAAAATTAATATTTAATTAATGCAGTCCCACCCAGGGTTATCTGGCTATAACTCAACGCACACGTGCGAAGGCTTTTGGATAGGGATAAAGCTGTATTTTGTACATTTGAGGACTTAAATTATTTTGAATCATCGAAGTTTTGGTTTAATACAATTAGAGGATTATAATGTATTTTGTTCCGTAGGATTGCGATAAGTTTTAAGTAATAGTAATTAAATAACATAAAGCAGATTAAAAATATATAAATTGTTATGATAATATGAATCGAACATTCAAGTTTTTCTATGGCTTTTATTACGAATACGCTCTGAGGAATTATAATTATTTCGGGAAAATAACTTAACCGTCACCCGTGCTTTTAACGAAGAAATATTGAGCACTCAGGAGCATAAATGATACATATGGGTTTATTAATTAGGGTTTGTTTCCGAAAGTAATGCAACCTACTGCTGATTACTGACACAATAATATTAAATTCTATGTACACTCAAAAACTTCAAATTGGCCCGACTGATTAGATTATAAATCTATTCGTCTTCAATACTGGGATGGTTTGGGAAAAAGAAAATTTGGGAGAATCCAAACGAGAAATCGATAAATCAACGTAATTTGTTTGGGAATCGTCACTTCGAATTATCTTCAATAGTTAGTGTTCCTAATGTGTCAATGCTTCGCCATGTACAACTTTTATTCATGTTTTTTTTTTGTAAGAAGCAAAGACTCAATGGACAAGCCACCCATTTAAGTAATAAAACACTCAGAAGCCATGTGATGTTAACTTTTTTTTTTTTTTATTGCTTTCGGTAGGCAGGCGAGCTTACGGCTCATCTGATGGGAAATGATAACCGTCGCCCATAGACATCCAAACTACATCAGTGACTCAGATGCGCTGCCTATCCTGGCCTGGATGGGCAGCCTTATGTATGTTACACAGGCTATCCTGCCCTTCAGACCGGAACACAGTATTACTGTTTTGCGGCAGAAATAGACAGGACGGTGGTACCAACCCGGGCGGGCTTCTACACAGAACCCTATCACCAGTTAGAGCTGGTTGCTGGAGTCCATAGACGTCAACAACGCAAATGCCCAGAGGAAAGACTTCTGAATTTAATAGTACAACGGCTGCCCCACCCTTTAAACCGAAACAGATTACAAGGTAGGTTGTTGGTACCTACACGTGTGGGCCCATAAGACGCCCTACTACCAGTAGACATTCTACCACCAGTAAAAGCTTTATCATCTGTAAGAAGTCCTACCTCCAGAACACCGAAATTTACCGGGACATCTACAATAGTTTTGGATAATTTGCATTATTAATTGTAGTTAGATATATACACTCAATTCAATATAATATCATAATTTAAATCATTTCGCCCTACACTACAATCGCATGTTACTGTCGGCTAGTATTACGAGTCTCCTACTTTTTCCACTTGTTCCAATTATTAATTTTCATTTTGGTTTTTATTGACTCCAACCATTTTACCTAATTTAGTTTACAAGAGTTGTTAAAATGCATTCAACTCAGTAATATCTATTAATAAATCAAACTTGGCCCACACACTATACTTAATTACAAAGACTACGTACACAAACGTGTCAATTCATGCTGGTACTTTTAAATTGGTTTTATTGTCTCATCCTTGGCAATCAAAACATTCTTTCATTCAATTCATAATCGGCATTGTTCGTTATTTGCATTAATCAATGATCATGTGCTGGTTTCGTGATGCGAATTCGTTTTTCATTATCTCTAGAGAGTAACAAACATATTTTTTTCCATCTAAGATTGTAGCAAATAATTGTTTTGGTAAATGAAATGGGTGTGTGTTTTTTGTGCATATACTTATGTAATGTAAGCAAATGGTAAATTTATACTCGTGTCGCCATACTTGCATAAAAGGCTTTTGAGTCCTTCTTTTACAGGTGACATTGCGAGGAAAGACTAATCCCATTCCTGTCGCGAAGCATTCACGCGTTCTGATCTGAAGAGTGGAACATGGCTGTGTCTTCTATCTGGATCTAATCTTTATACCTCTACTATGTTTCTCTAACCTTATAAAGAATAAAAGCTGCATCTGCGAGTATAGTTTGTGTTTTTTTTTTTAAATGACTTCGCAGTAATATTCAAAATGACCAGCTCATTACGAAGAGGTCAAGGCTGCGTTCCAAAGACAATTCACCTAATGACATCTAGGAACAGACGAAAAGGGCGCCGGATCACGACCTTTCGGAACGCGCTGCAACAAATGTCAAGATCATAAGAATCCGAAATAACAGCACGAGTGCTTTGTTCGGTGATTGTCATTATTTAAAGATTGTTGGAAACGTTCTTAATTTAAAATTAGATCTGCCCTAATATCGAAATATCGAGAACTCATCAAAAATAAATAAGATACTGAGAGTCTGTTATAATTATAATAGCGTTTACGACATGCATGTTTGATCACTTAGTTGTTTGAATGTTTGGTAACCCTAATTATAAGACGAGCTCCAAGTTAGATCCCCGGCTGGAGTCAATACCTTTACGTTAGATATTTGGTATTCGGCATATGACCGTGAAAGGTTTGCTTAGAATTATTTTATAAATAGATGTTTCCCGCTATTTTGAAATTGGAATTGGAAAAAAATGCTCATTATTATTCCAGGATAAAGAGTTGCTCGTGCCACTCTTTTACAACAACTGCTAGTCAATTTTTATGTCTACTAACATGTAAAATCACAAATAAGCGGATTCATCTTGTATATATTATTATACATTATGATAGATATCGCAGCATTATAGTTAAGTAATTTACCCTGACAAAAACTGTCCTAAGTGTTAATCCAGCTTGAATTCTTCCAATTAATTCGATTTAATTAACAAACACCCAAACGTACATTACATATTCCCGTCATAACTTACGCTAGTGTGGTGTTCGCTCACGCCTTCAGCTCTAACACTAGGAGCAGGTTTAGGGACCCCGGTAGCCGTACTCGTCGAACTCGACAAAGAGTTCGACGTGCAACCTAACCCATGAATCAGGTCACTGAGTTTCGAGCCAGATCTTCTCAGCGGGTCGCGATACCGATCCGGTAGTAGATTCCTTCGCGAAGCAGCTGCTCTTGAGTCGTTAGGTCTCCTTCGGAGGCGCTCGTGCAGCTGTTAGCAAATCCCACCCCTCCTGGCTGAGTCTTTGCTCGCCCACCTGTCCTGATGAAACTGGAAAGACCTCAGGGCCATCAGTAAACTCTCAATCATAAAAAAAGCATTACATATTTACAGCGTTTTTTTACACTCACTCACATTTACACTCTATTTTATTTTGTAATATTATACAGTAAGCTTTCACTAGTAAACCAATACAATGCAATACTATTGTTTAGTGTAGCAATCTTGTTCGAATAATGGTTATTGCTATTGAGAATATATTAATTAAGCAGTATTACGCATCCTCTTTTTTATAAATATGTATGATGTCTTCGGACTCCAGTAACTTGTTATCAGCAGGTAGGCCCTGAGCTCGTCCCAAACTTTAATCAGGATAAAAGTTTTATTTAGACTGTAACAATAGTCTGTAATTTAATATTTAAATGTCGTTAATATTGAAGACAGATTTTTCTCTGAATAATAATATCCCTTTAAAAAAAAAATTTAATAAACCGCAGCATTTTTCCATATCTTCTATCGGATTTTATCCATTAAGATATGAATACCAGAAAAAATTCCGTCTTATGATTTCCTCCCTAGTATTTTACGTAATACCTCCTTGCATATTTGCGAACGAGGTCCGTTTTTATCCTGCCGATGCAGCACTTCCAACATCCAGTAATTGGTCGAAGTTATCTACATCATTACATCTCGTCTGAGACCTTTTTTGTCTCCGTTCTAACCGCTATTTCCGTTTTTTATTTGGCTCAAATGTTTTAATGGTTGCACATCATCGGGATGGGGCTCTTTGGGAAATTATCGTTTTCATTTATTATAAACAATTGTGCTAACTACTTTTCTACAAGTACTTTTACCTTGTTTCTATAAAATCATAAGTCATTATAAACAATATAAATGTTTAGGGTATGAGTATTTAAATGATTAGCAAATTGCTTTAGGTGTGCAGAATTACAGACACACCGTCAGAACTATGCAATCATCGTCCGACTAACTATAACTGTTAATAATTACATCAATCATATACAGTTCAACAAGTTACCTTCCAGGCATAAACTGGTTGCAAATTTATAGATACGCCAAGATATGTGTACACGCTACTACAATATTTTCTTTCCTAGTAGTGCGAATTCGCATACCCAACGTTCTATAGCAAGAGATCGAGATAGCATGTTTCTTTTTGTAACCTTGTTTATGCGCCTTTTCTTAAGGACAAGACATAACTCATACTGTATCTCGTTTCCAATCGGTATTTCACTAAATGAACGCTTCTGAGACGATATTTATAGTGTCGGAGGACATAATTTAATAAACAAAGCAGGAGCGAGCCGACGTTTAATGCCACCCCGGCATAGGTTCCGATAATGGATCATAACTGGTTTCAGCTCAGTAGATAGCATTGTAAGGAACTAGTGCTTCGTTAAAGCTCCCGGTAAAATGCACTGCGCCAATCGTTAGACTAGTACTCCCATCTACATTGAAGCCATTAATAATATTACCCACAACAATATCTGATACGGAATGGACGCATATTTTATGACGTGAAGGCTTTTAAAATATTTTCGCTACTACATATTATATTCTGATACAAATTGTTATTGTACGAACGTGTTTCGATTGGTTGTCGAGAATTTATTGGTTCTCGTTATTCAGAATAGAACGTATGAAACGATTTGAATTGTTTGGTTTTAGTAAAAACTGTTTCAAAAAAATAGTTTTGCGAACGAGATTCCACACTATCTATCATTTTTCAATTTGATTCAATAATTAATTTACCAGATACAATTCTGTACTACTTGAACATGCTGTATGAAATTGAATTTGATTTTAAACTAGGAAAAACAAAACAAGAAGCAAAACAAAGCAGAGCACTTCGTCATATTATCCGTAATCAACATGACGGAAGAAGACTCTTACATCAGTCAATATAGTAGTATATAGTCCCTCGTATCACTTAACGAACAAATAAATCATAAACTTGGTCAAACAGTTCCATCAGTGAATACAAAGCTGATTTTAAAATTGCTAGATAGATGTTACAAGAGGCAGTCGTGTTTGACTCGTTGACGCATCAGTGATCTTGCTCACCAATGATTACTCATTAACTAAAGGATTGTGCACAACGACCAAAAATAAATAAACCAAAAAACTAAAATAGGTTTTCGTAAAATTTACCAGTTCCAGAAACTCACGATCTCACGGATTATTCCGAACTATTTGGGTTTACAGAGGGCTTTCGGTTTTCTTTGTGTTTGGTATTGTACTTTTAACAAGGCATGCTCGGTCATCCAGTCCCAAACTATGATACCATGGTGTACGTTTTAATATAACATATAAATATTAACACCCAGAACAAGAACAAACAAACCACATCACGTGAATTTTTGACCGATGTACCATCATTTTTGCCAACCTAGAACATTGAAACCATTGTGCTTCTTCATATACATTTCCGTAGATCTTTTTGGCCACGTACCATACGGCTCTGTAATGAACTTCGCAAAAGCTTCATAATAGCTACCTTTTAGAAATGAGGTTTGGTACGGTAGTCGAATCGTTGGGTTCATACTGACCAATCACCATCTAATGAGTGGTGTGCGTATTCGATAAGAAAAAATTACGATCGATGGAAGATCAAACATCGACAATGTTATGGCCACATCGTTAGATAGATGACAAATGACTGGCACCTTCGCCTCTCGTATCGTGAGACTGAGATCGAAACGAGAAAGTATAAATATTTAGATTCATGGTACGTTCGCTTCACGAAAATCAGTCGCGCCTCAATTCCACTGTTATCTAGCTCGTCTTTTGTTTCCTTGACAGGTGCATTAGAGGGATATCATAGAACAATTAAACGCATCAATGGTGCTGCGTCACGATGAGTTTAATGCTTTAGTTTTTTTAGTGCGTATTTTAGATTTAAGTAATAATTTAATTTAAGGTTAACCGTTTCTGGTGTTGCATTTAGTATTTTCACTAGGTTTGGCGATGTGCTGCGTGCTTCTCAATTCAGAGGTTGCAGATTCGATACCAAATGCATTTGTTTTTATAATACCTTTGTAGCCGTTCGCATATTTTATTGTGCAAGGGGTGAGCAATCTAACGACGGCCGATTTGGTGAAAAGTGGACACCAGAGCACATAAATATCATAGCATAGCTGTCGCTGCCTCCCTTGAGACATAATGTAGAAGTCCAACTGAGACTTTGCCCCACCTTTGAAACTGAAATTCACGACTGCTTCACGGCAAAAATAGGCAGAGTGCTAGCACCTATTCGTGCGGGCTACCCAAAATCCTCCTTTTAGTATACGCTTTTGCAACAGAGAACACTGCTACTAATTTTTCTGTGCGTACCTTGGTCGGTTTCTTTGAAACCCACGAGAAGAGATAGATTGGTGCTGTGGCGGGTAGGGAGTTGGCTCTGCTCCTCTCATTGCTTACGTAAGGCTTATATTTTTTGTTCTGTTCTTTTTCGCGATAATCTCGGTAGAAATATCGCTGTAGTTGTCTGTGAGTGCATTCGTTCCTTAATTACGGGCAGATTAAATAACTTATAAAGCAATTTGATTTGAACCAGGTAATGGCTCGGTTAGCGGTATAACGAAGCCTGCGGGTAATTCCATTGGTATTCTTAAAGGCGACTATTAAATGAACATATTTTCACGCACCCGAAAAGTAGAAACGGGGCGTCTTAAAAAGCATTTTTATTGCTTTTAAATGGCAGGTAACAACGTTTCGACTGTCGTAAATGCGAGGCTATCAGAACTGTCTCACGAGAGTGCTTTCGTCTGAGTGGGTCGAGATTTTTAGGTGTTGAACGCCGAAAATTCGAATATAAATACTTTGTGGCTCATACCTGAAATAGCTGTAGTTGTCAAACGTATATTTTAATTTGGAGCTATTTATATTCATTCTCTAAATGACTTAATCCAGAAGCTTTGCTTTGTGTGCGAGGATAAAGTGATAATTTTATAAAAGCGATTTAAATACGAAATTGGTCTTAATTTGTAAATTATTTGACTGTTATTGGATACGGATGACCGTTTTTTCTATATATTATACTTTAATATTTATGTTATATTTATTTGAAAATTAGGAAGATGTATGCAAGAATTTTAGACGTCTGCTTAACATTTGTAAGCTCAAATCTTAGTAGAGCATTTATTAGAGATAAAAAAGATCTTAACGTGCTTTTAAATATTTGATAATTTTTATGGTAATAAAAATTAAAACACTAATATGAAACAATTTTGGCAACAATTATTAATTGACTATTTGATTGTCTCGTCGTTAAGTGATTCATTTTTCTTACCTAATCGTTGCTAGCCTAAGGTGCCATTCCAACTACGGGCGAATAGGTACGTGAGCTCAGCAGTAGTAACTCGAATATCACCACCATTAGATCCGGGTTAGATGCTTGGTACAAGTCAATTCATATTTGTCAAAGTTAGGGTGCATTGTAGACCTGAGACCTTAGAACTGATATCTCAAGGTGGGTGGCGCATTTACGTCTTAGATGTCTATGGGCTCCAGTAACCACTTAACACCAGGTGGGCTGTGAGCTCGTCCACCCATCTAAACAATAAAAAAAATCTTATATTATGTATATTTCTGATAGCATTACATCGATATGCGTTCGAAAAAAAAAAACCACACCCATTCAAATAGTCAAGTAAACAGGATCATAAGTTCCGCACGTATTACAATATAACCAGTTTCCGTTACAAGAGTGGTCAGAGCAAACGGAATACCTTCGTGTTACATAGTTCGAGACCGACCGTGTTTGGATAATCGATTTGTATAATGAATCGGTATAACCTAAGTATTCGTTAAAAATAAAATGTATGTTTTTATAAGAAAAGATGATGTCAAAACAGAAAAAACACGTGTGGCACTCGGGGACTGCCGCGGCGGTAAAGCTATTGCATAGCATTTTTTATCAACTTATGCAATTATAATTAGACAATAATAATTTAATATTAAAACAATAAGAAAATAAGACCACGCTATATTTATAAACATTAACAAAAGCAAAACATTAACTGTCCTCTTCACACTTATAAGCTAGACCGCGCGAGAGAGAGATGTCAAACCGCACGTTTAATCACAAACACTACACAAGCGCAACTTGTGAATGTGTTGAACGCGAGCTACGTGGTAGGCGGAGTGGAGGGTGTTAGGTTTTCGTTACGGAATTTCTTGATTCGGTCGCCGAGCTCAAAGCCCGCGATAAAAGCTATACAATAGCTTAATAAATAAAAAGGAAAAAAGACAGCCAGCTTAGTCTGTATCCGCAAAACTGTCTGTCCGCTTTCTGTGGCGAACTGATAGTCCGTTCAAAATACATACTGGAGGACAAATACCTTTTCTGGAGAGAAAAATGAAACCCTTACTGCTGCACAGCCATTGTAATGTTATTGTGACTTCGTATCTCGGGGTAAGCAGTCACGTTTAAGTTATCATATATCTTAGGTTCGCTAACCACCTATAAACAGGCGGGCGTCAAACTTGTTGCTCACTATAAGAAATATCATCAAATAGATTTATATATGGCTATAATTCTCATCATCATTCCGTTTTCTTTTTCATTGTACATGAAGGTCCCTTATAATCTTGCGGTTTTGCCTGTCAAGCCTGTCTTAATAGCCTAAATAGAAAGGGCATATTTTTTGTAAAATTCTTCTTTCGATGGAAACCATCAATCTTATATAAATCATGTAAAGAGTCTGTAAAATATTGTCATGAAGTACATGATATTTATATTAGTTTAAATTATATAGAATGTAAATAGGGACATTTTCTGTCTTATAATTATGTATGTACAATACACAACTTTTAAAGTAATACTTTATGTCATTACAATCAAGTAGGATTTAGGCCAGTAAAAGCCAGTAGTAGGCCAATAGTGGCCCTTATCCTAGAAATCGACAAATTTTCGAGTTACGCCGTTTACATTCTGGCACCGACTAATAAAGGTCAACACAAGTGAGCTATAAATAAGGTATTTAACCCAGTGTGTGTGGTCGAACCTTAACTGGCACGAAATCCATGAGAAAGCCTTCGGTTACTACAATAGTTCTTAGAGAACTATTAACGGCCTGGAGTAAGTTGCTTCTCGGAAACAAGGCTTTAAGAGCGCTTATTCAAAGCCTTGTAAATCAAGGCCAGATTATCTATTAAAAATGGAGATACACGTGGGAATTCAGCCTCTTCGCTCTTCGAGATATCGTTACCAGTTTGTTCACCATGGTACTAATACTATCCTTAACTCAATAACACCTTAAGAGAGAAAATATTGAATCCCAAAGGTTGAAATGTCGTCAATGTTGGATGCTATATGATTTCCATGGGCATCGGTAACTACTCACCATTAATCATGCTGTATATTCGCCGTCTTTCTAAGTCAATAAAAAATATTTGGCAGAGTAAAATAAACTGGTTTTGTAATAAAACAAAAGCAGAGAGAAATAAACGTAAAACAGCTCTTCGTTATCTCAAAATCCAGTTTTGTTAAATTAACATGTCCAGTTAAATTAACATCGTTATCAGAAACCTTGAAATAAAACAAAAATTAAGTCAATGAATTGAATTAAAAAAACTTACGACTTCAAAATTTAATAATTTTGCAGTTGTAATATATTTTATTCGGATTTTTATTACTATATAATAATATTAAAACTTTATTAGTTGTCGTTTTTTTTTTTAATAAATCAGGCACAGTCAAGTAACCGTATTGTTGGCATCCTAGGAAACGACAATCACTCACATCATGCCGCTTATGCTCTCGACTTCTTTTGATAGCAATAAAAATAGAAGCCGCTTAGTGCTAGTCAGTTATGTAACCCCAGGGGACCGCAACATGAGTGTGGATGTGAATTGCCGCCTACTATAAGAAGTCTCAAAGATATTTTGAGGGCAGTCATCCTACTTTCTGAATGGAACCTGGGTTATTTGACCGGAATAACAGGCTGCAGCTACTGATCAATATGAGCACGTAACTAATTAGATTCTAGAGCAAGTTTTTTACAAAAAAAACATCTATACACTTTTTCCGACTAATATGCATATCTGGACGTTATTCACGAATTTTATTACAAAAACCCGTCAAATTAAAACGATATTAGAAAAATAAATAAAACTTACAGCTTTAACAGACCGTTGAAATCAAATCCGTGTTTTTGTTATCTACACCGGAGATTTCGGTCAACAATAAAATTGGTCGTGTAAAAAAATCGTTAAATTATAATGTAAAAATACGCCTACTAAATTTATATAAATGGTAAGCTGATAAAAGAACGAAAAGTACGGATATACGGAAGGAAAGTTCAAGGCAAAATCTTACGGACAATATGTAAATATTTGATTAAAGGATCTCTTATTTTTGCAATATTCCTGTTTGGTGGAAAAACTCAAAGCAAACCTGGTTTAAGTGATCACCGGGAGCCGTAGAGGTCACAACGTGAACTACCGCATTGATATCGAGACATGAGGTTCATTATCCAGTTGTAGTGCATAAAGCTTATATTCTATTCTTAAACTAGATTTAAAACAAGAGAGATTCTACTGGTAAAATTGCAAGGGATTTTGATCTACAGCATTAATATTTTTATTTATTTATGGATGGATGAAATGGATGGACCAGCTCGCAGCCCACCTGGTGTTAAGTGGTTACTGGAGCCCATAGACATCTACAACGTAAATGTCGCCACCCACCTTGAGATATTACTGCATTACTGCTTCGCGGCAGAAATAGGCAGGGTGGTGGTATCTACCCGTATGGACTCACAAGAGGTTCTACCTCCAGTAATTACACAAATTATAATTAAAATGTTGGCATGTAAGAAAGATAAAGAAGTGTTCTCTCTATTTCACATGATCTATCTGTCTAATTTTATTATCCTTCAGTCGTTTCACTCTCAGTCGAAGTGGTAATGAAGTAGTTTAATGGGCTAATATTGTTTCCCTCACAACATCGTCGATACATGACGTATCTGTTTGTTCTCAATAATCTATATATTAATACGTGAAGGAAAAACTTTGTATCCCTTTTTACGAAAATTGCGCGGACGGAGGAGTATGAAATTTACTACACTTATAGAGAATATAGAGATGGAGTGCAGAATGTTAATATTTTTTTTAAATAATGCATAAAAGATACATTAAATCAATAAAGAAAACCTTACACACACTACATACCATGTATTTGACGCACACACGCATGCATACTATTTATTGTCAAACTTTTGTTCTTGACGTCTGTGGTCAAACTGAGAATAGATTAAATATTGTTTGACTTTATTAATATTTTTTAATAGTGTAGCCTTGGAGAAATTTGTGATTAAAAAGTATAAAATACAACCATGATGGTGTACAAACTTACAATTCCAATTAATTATAGTCGAATTTCGACTACTGCGGGACCTCTAGTCTATATATTAATATGTGAAGGAAAAACTTTGTATCCCTTTTTATGAAAATTGCGCGGACGGAGGAGTATGAAATTTACTACACTTATAGAGAATATAGAGAAGGAGTGCAGAATGTTAATATTTTTTTTAATTATGCCTAAGAAATACGTTAAATCAATTAAAAAAACATTACACACACTACCATGTATTTAACGCACATACGCATGCATACTATATAATTATTGTCAAACTTTTGTTCTTGACGTTAGTGGTCAAATTGAGAATAGATTAAATATTGTTTGTCTTTATTAATATTTTTCTATAGTGTAGTCTTGGCGAAATTTCTGATTACAGAAGTATAATAATAGTCTTTGAAAATAGAATCATAAATTTATCCACAGGAACTTCCAATGAAGTCTTTATCTGATCAATATATCGCATGTGGAATTGGCTGCGACATTTGTTACCCCTCCACATTGAGAAGCTGTTTTGCCTTGATAGGTAGTAGTGAAAAGAAGTTAGGTAGATTAAATATATACATACATATTATGTTGGTACAATACCTGATAGATGCCGTTTTCTTTAAGAATGGAAAAAATAAGTGAGAAATTCTACAGTTAAAATTCGACATTCTTATACCAAATTTTAAGAACATTTAATTAATCTATCTTTTTTTCTTCTTCTTCGCGCAGCTTTCGTGTTCCTGAACTTTACAGGAATATGGAGGAATAGGGGTTCTCACTAGATCTCACTAATTTAATTACAAGACCATAGTATAATATTTCAGGTTCAGTAATTATAAATGATTGTAATTACCATCATTGCAAACGATGGTTCCTTTTGACAAGCTATTTACTATACACAAATAAAATAATTGTGTGTTAAAAGCTAATTATCTGGATCGTTTAGACTCCTGTTTTTTTCTTTCAAAAGAAAAAGAGAATCTGCACTTATTTCTATTTCTATTTGTCGGAGAACCTGTTTTAGCTGTTTGCATTAAAAAACTCACAACAAATCTGTACCTGCATATACATAGTGATGTTTGTATTTTAATCTTTGCAAAATAGCTGGAGCAATAAAATCGTGGCACGACGTAAATGGAATGGCAACGAACACGCTGTATGAGACACTGCATCATTTGCAATTACATGTTATTGTGCCTTTGTGCCCATTTAATGTCCGACCGAGAATGCTGTATTGTAAGCAAATAGTATTTCTGTCAATTTCTAAAACAAACGATGCGTACTAATAGAGGACGAACGCATTGTTTTATTTGTATCGTTGAATTATTGTAATTAGGGTATGTTTACTAAGAGTTGTTCATCGAAGGTATAATAATATATTAAGAACGATTTGAGTTCGTTGACCTTATCCGAGGGCTTTCTCATATTTGTTTTCTAGAGCTAATCAATCGCGGCCATACTGGGAATATAGCGCTATTCTCATTTTTTTCATTATTATTTTTATTGCTTAGATGGGTGTACGTGCTCGCAGCTCACCTGGTGTTAAGTGGTTACTAGATCCCATAGACATTTATAACGTAAATGCGCCACCCACCTTGAGATATAAGTTCTAAGGTCTCAAGTATAGTTACAACGGCTGCTCCACCTTTCAAACTAAAACGCATTACTGCTTCACGGCAGAAATAGGCAGGGTGGTGGTACTTACCCAGGTACCACCGCCCTGCCTATCTCTGACTCGGTTCTAATCTGGATCTAATTATGTATATAAAAGACGACATTAATTCGATCATCCATTACGAAACTACTACAATAATTTAAAAATCGAACTATCGAGATTATCATAACAAAACGGTCAACATATTGAGGAAGGTAATAATAATAAATAAAACATTCGGCATTACAATTCACATTTCAATTTAATTGTTCATTAAATTGACTGCCAATATTGCGTGAAAACACGAAATCAATAACACCAATTTACGAGAGCACAATAAAAATCACTTTTTTAAAACTCTTTCATGCGACCGTAGCTCCAATTAGGCGACTGCCGAAACAAAGCCACGTAACTGAATAAATCAAAATTGCGTTGCGTGTATCGGCTTGTCACGCGATGAAAGTAAGAATAAAATAGCAAAAATACATTTTGTTTGTTACAACGGTTGTTGTTGCTGTTGTACAGTCGTCGTGGCCTAAAGGATAAGACGTCCGGTGCATTCGTATGTAGCGATGCACCGGTGTTCGAATCCCGCAGGCGGGTACCAATTTTTCTAATGAAATACGTACTTAACAAATGTTCACGATTGACCCCCACGGTGAAGGAATAACATCGTGTAATAAAAATCAAACCCGCAAAATTATAATTTGTGTAATCACTGGTGGTAGGACCTCTTGTGAGTCCGCACGGGTAGGTACCACAACCCCGCCTATTTCTGCCGTGAAGCAGTAATGCGTTTCGGTTTGAAGGGTGGGGTAGTCGTTGTAACTATACTGAGACCTTAGAACTTATATCTCAAGGTGGGTGGCGCATTTACATTGTAGATGTCTATGGGCTCCAGTAACCACTTATCACCAGGTGGACTGTGAGCTCGTCCACCCAACTAAGCAATAAAAAAAAACAACACATTTTTTTAACAAACACACAATAAAATGTGTTGGTACTTAAAGTTGCAGAGCAGTGGTTTGCGCGCTAAAATCAGATGCGGCAAACGAGCTGTTTGGAGAAGTAATTATTATATTTCCATCGACTCAACGTTTCAAATCAGTCCCCGTACAGAATTGTGTTTAAAGAATTGATTTGATGTCATTCATAAGTTGCTTTCACAAAAAATAAACGAAAGGAATATTAACAAATTAGAAACAGAAATCTCTTTCTAAAGTCTAAATTAATTGATTAATTACGTTCTTTTTTTAATTCAATTAATTGGTTAAGCATAATAATTTTATCTAATACATATATGCTGTACTAACCGCTTACGAAATATTATTGTCGCAGGTCTCCAAATTCTATTTAAAATTTTAATACCAATTGCCTTCACAGATAAAAAAACGTACAACTAAATACTTTTTGATGTTGCCATGAATCTACAACCTAGTTTACAACGCATCGTTTAAAATATACAACTTGCAAGATGGTGACTGCACTGTTTTCTACATTTTATTTGCTCAACATTACGTTACATGCCATTTCGTTTTGTCTCAGCGACAATAAGAACAAACTAGTTCCTTCAGTACAATAAAATGCCAAAGATAACAAGATCGGGAGGAGAAATTGTCACTAAACATGGAAATGTTTTCCATTTCAAATTCTGCAAGCAATAATCACTCCTACGCAGATTGATATAAAATACGTTTTGCCCTCGATATTCAACTACTTACTGCGAGTATAATAAGCAATAAATTATACAATGTTAGTTACATTATTCAAATATCTTTAAAATCCCTAATATGAACAAATTCAAATTGTTTTTACAATTTAAAATGGATACATCAGCGTCTGATTCAAAAATGCCCAAAACACGTCATTAGGGATCCTCCTGATCCATTAACGGTGCCTTTGGGTACCACAAGCACCGGTAACCGTCCTCGTCGAATCCGTCGCTTGCGACGAAGGGCTCGACGAGCGAATTAGCCCACATACACAGCCCACTGAGTTTCTCGCCGGATCTTCTCAGTGGGTCGCGTTTCCGATCCGGTGGTAGATTCTGCGAAGCACTGCTCTTGCTAGGGTCAGTATTAGCACCACTCCGGTTTGAGCCCGTGAGCTCACCTACACGTTAGGGCCAAGCTGATATAGCCTCTTAAGGCTATCAGCATAGGTAGAAAAAAAACATATAAAATTTACCTGGCGTTTCTAACGCACTGGATTACGCGGACAACGTTCGAACCGCGCGTTTGTCTTTCTCTAAACCGCAAGTGGGCCAAACTCTGTAACAGATTAAAACTTGTGATGAATCGCTATTTTCGTTTGCCTCTCGCAAAGTTCCGGATACGTGGAATTTACTTTATGTGTGAAAATGTAAATACGTTCGCAACTTTGACGCCTGTTAAGGAATTCACTAGACGAATGTTGACAGCGACTCGTCGGCTTACCGTACTGGATTATTTAAAGGATTCACTTGAAGCCGCGTGTTTGCTTTTCCAGAGGATTCGATGGTTGGAGCGTTTGCTTAAGCGATTACAACACGCACGATTTTATCCATCGATGTTTTTGCAGGCTAATGCGAATTTAGTCCGCAGTTTCCAACACGAATGATAAATGAATTCTGTGACGCTGCTCGGATAAATTGAATGCATTAAATTTCGAAATCGTACCTAGTCAAAGGTTAGAGTTGGTAATCGTTGGGATCATTGACACTTGAAACGTTTTGTAAATAAACAAAGCTATTCAGGTCGTTAGGCGCGTAATCTAAATAATAATCCGGCCACACACCGTGTTAATTTTATTACACGGTGACTTTTGCGAGTGGTTTTAATGTCTATGTTTTACGCAACGAATTAAATGTAGCTTTTTGATTATATCATACTGAATTCATGCCAATTACATGGCCAGAAACTATTTTCAGAGCTATTCTTAGATCTGTAGATTCGTTAAAAAAAAAAACAGTATACCTAATACTCATGCGAAACTACAATCATCTGCTGTTGAAAATATCTTCATTACACCGTCCGAAGTTATAAATTATATGAATACATTTTAACTGCTTGTTTACAGATGAATCAGCTGTTAGTATTAAATCAGTCAGATTTTATTGCTAACAATCCGTTATCCGTCCAATAAACTTGGATATAGAAACCGCAAAATAGTTCAACTTATATTTTATAATCATTTAAAGTTCCATCTACTTTGACCTAGTTCGAATTTCTAATGATGTTTTTTTTTATTGCTTGGATGAGTGGACGAGCTCACAGCCCACCTGGTGTTAAGTGGTTGCTGGAGCCCATAGACATCTACGACGTAAATGCACCACCCACCATGAGATATAAGTTCTAAGGTCTCAAGTATAATTACAACGGCTGCCCCACCCTTCAAACCGAAACGCATTACTGCTTCACGGCAGAAATAGGTTGGGTGCTGATACCTACCCGTGCGGACTCACAAGAGGTCCTACCACCAGTAAACAAGAGGTCCTATCACCAGTAAATAAGAGGTCCTACCGCCAGTAAAAAATTCGGCCACCATTGTTGGTTGTGTAAACTCTAAAATGGATTTTCGCTAACATATAGGTTTATCTTCCGTTTAGTTTAGTTTTATTTAAATAAAACAATGTTTAAATTTCAGAATGTTGATTTTATCATTCATATCAAAAATATCCTCAACTGCTCGCTCTATAATTATTACGAAAAACTTTATTATTTTATTTTATTCTCTTACATCACAGTATTAAAAATTGTGAATTTAATGTTAAATAGTGTAAATTAAATAAAAATAAAAACTAACTTAATCGAAACAAGATTTCATTGAATTATTCATCAAAGTTCATTCTATCATTACTAATTAAAATAATAAAATTTGCGGCAATAATATTTGGGTAATAATAAGTATTACCTAATAGTTTGATAATAAAAATGAAAACAATATACAACATAAAACAAACAATATTTGATGCACATCAACATTTTCGATACGGATTTGTCAAGTGTGATTCACTGACAACAGAGCTCTAATTAAATTTTACAAATCTTTAAACATTTTCAGTCTAAGATTAGCATTGTCAATGTCCATGAGCGACAATGACCACTGATCGTCAGAGAGTCTGTATGCTCACCTGCGAACGAAGTTTAATTTTATTGTAATAGAAGTTCATCGCATCCCTCAAAAGGCCAAAAGATCACGCGTCCGTTAGCCCCGACAGACACCAGACGATAAACAGGTGCTCAGCTAATTTTCAAAACTCCCATCACACATCGAAGTTATTAAAAAATACCTTTTTAATATTGATGGTCCATTACTAGTGCGCTTCCATGAGGTATAGTCTCTTTGAAACACGAGACCGCGCTGTCAAGTTTTAATTGATGCTGTCAGTCGCGAAAGCGGTTCTTAACAATACGAGTTTAGTATCGGATGGTTCGTCCTCTGGGAATGTTCTGGTATCATTCGATTACATAGTTTTTATTTTGTTCCCTTTTGTATGTTAGTTCGTACGGGTCGAAGTTAGATTGAACGAAACCCTTTCGGAGAAATTACTTTGGACTCGTTTGAAGATATTTCAGTGGCCCGGAGGTAAGTTTTGGAATGTAAGAAGATAATTTTGGGTAAGGTTTGTTTTTATGAGATTCCCAAACAACATTAATGATGTGAATAATATATAGGTAGCAAGAAAGTCCGATATGTATTTGAAGCAAGTTTTTTTTTACAGTAACAACAGTGGTAAATTAAAATTCACTTGAATCACATGTTATTTGCCCTTGATGGCTGCTAATGCGATATCTTGGACATTAACGATTGAATCACTTTTACCTACGTTTTTTATATACTTATCAAACATTATGGCTTATTATTGGCTTGAGGGTGCTGGTATTACTGTATTTCTACCGCAATGTATTGACGCGTTGCACTCTGAAGGGTAATACATGGAAACTATTTTGAAATGCAAATGAGACTCTGATCTTTGCCTAAAGGAGAGCCGCAGCATTATCGTTATGAAGTCTAATGGCTACTATAGCCGCTTGACTTCTGATGGTGAGCTCATTCGCCTAACTAAGGCGTTCAAAATGATTTTGCTAGAACAGCTACGATAAAGTTATACATACATAGAAAGATAAAATTAATTTTCTAATGTGTAAAAAAAATGTTTGGGGTTTTGTTTATTAGTTGGTATTCAATTCTTTGAAGCGTTATATTTTGGTTTTAGTTGGAACTTTGCGTAGTGGTTGTGGCACTTCAGAGAAGTTGTCTGGTATCAGGGTTTTACATAGAAACTATTTTGAAATGCAAATGAGACTCTGATCTTTGCCTAAAGGAGAGCCACGGCATTATCATTATGGAGTCTAATGGCTACTTATAGCCGCTTAACTTCTGATGGTATGTGAGCTCATCCACCTGACTAAGGCGCTCAAAATGGTTTTGCCAGAACAGCCACCTAACATAAAGTTATACATACATAGACAGATAAAATTAATTTTCCAATGTGTAAAAAATATATTTGGGGCTTTGTTTGCTACTTGGTATTTAATTCTTTAGTTGGAACTTTGCATAGTGGTTGTGGCACTTCAGAGAAGTTGTCTGGCATTGGTGGTGCAGTATTCAGTGCCCCTAACTGTTATGCCGAATGTCGTGGGTTCGATTCCGACATTAGGCCACATTAACACTATCGTCAGACATCGTAGGGGCCAATAGGGTGATCGAGCTAAGAGAAATATGGAGTACACATATCACGTTTGTTGTCTTAAAACAATTTAGAAATCTTCTCTTGACGTTAGCGAACGAAAACGAATGACAGTTCTTAGGACGGAGGCACCGTTCTTCGAGAAGGCTGGTTGGTAAGTGTGATGCCATCTACGCGCCTCCATCGGCTAGGCTCTGTAGTAGGACGAAGTTAGCCGAGTTTCGAAACCGTAATCGTGCTGCCATCTCCCGGGAATCGTGCTGCATTTTGTTTAGCTACTAAACTAATGACCGTCTCCGACATATGTATGTGTTTAACCGTACTACTACTACTTCTTGAGTTGACAGGTCTCCTTCGGAGGCGCTCGGGCAGTTGTTAGCAAATCCCACTCCTCTTGGCTGAGCCTTTGCTCGCCTGTCCTGTTGGAACGGATCGAGGAGGCCCGTGAGAACCCCTCGTCCGTGTCCCTCCACCGACTTTGCCGCCAGCTCTCAAATCGGCCTGCCCCGACTTGTCCACTCGTGGACGAGAGGGGCAACCGATGCTTCTCGGCTCAGGCCCGCGCCGATGTCCTGGCCGTAATGCTGGAGCGGCAGTTCGCTCCAAATAACTCTGCACCCTCAGAGGCCGCATTCCACCAATCGGTGGAAGAGAGCGTAGCAAGCCTACTCTCCTCCCCGGTGCCACCGTTGGGAGATGGTGATTTCATCACTCCCAGTGAATTGCGCCTCTCCATCAAGCGGATGAAGAGGCGCAAGGCGCCGGACGAGGACGGTATTCCCTCCCTCGCATTTTTCCACTTCCCCGAAACGGTCGTGTCATTCATGACACGACTGTTCAATTCCATTCTGTCCACAGGACACTTCCCGGGAACTTGGAAATATGGGCAAGGTTATTGCCCTGCCCAAACCCGGCAAGGATAGGAGAAATCCCTCCAGTTATCGTCCGATCACTCTGCTGTCGCATATGGGCAAGTTGTTCGAGCGGCTGCTGCTGAGAAGGGTGTCGCCGCACATCCTTCTCAGACCCGAGCAATTCGGGTTTCGCAGCGGTCACTCGACAACGCTGCAATTGGTCCGCGTTATGCACCACTTGGCGGATCGGTCCAACGCGCGCCAGTACACAGCCGCAGTCTTTCTCGATATCGAGAAGGCCTTCGACCGTGTCTGGCATGCGGGACTGATCTACAAGCTGTTGCAGAACACGAACCTCCAGCACGCCTATGTGCGACTGCTGGGGTCGTACCTGGAGGGAAGATCCTTCCTTGTCGCGGTCGAGGGCGCAAAGTCGTCGGTGCGCCCAGTCACGGCCGGAGTTCCCCAGGGAAGCGTCCTGGCACCAGTCCTCTACGCTCTCTACACCAACGACATTCCCACGCTTGAGGGCAACCTCCAAGCGTGGGAAGCGGACGTGAAGTTGGCGCTGTTTGCCGACGACAGCGCCTACTTCGCGTCCTCTAATTTCCCCTCTGCGGCCATTTTGAGGATGCAGAGGCTGTTGGACCTACTGCCCCAGTGGCTGGACCGATGGAGGGTCGCGGTCAACGTGGGGAAGACCGCGGCTATCCTCTTCGGTCCGGTCCGCACAAGAGTCGTCCCAGGACAGCTCAGTCTCTGTGGAGTCAATGTCGAGTTTAGGCCCAGTGTCCGATACCTGGGAGTCAATATCGACAGGAGTTTGAGGATGACCGCCCACGCCAAGTCGGCGTTGGCGGCCGCCCGCTATGCGAGGTTTCTCCTCCGGCCGGTGTTGGCCTCCAGGTTGCCGACC
The DNA here is from genome assembly GCF_030267445.1 of Bombyx mandarina. Classification (NCBI taxonomy): domain Eukaryota; kingdom Metazoa; phylum Arthropoda; class Insecta; order Lepidoptera; family Bombycidae; genus Bombyx; species Bombyx mandarina. Next base: position 4,403,783 of record NC_143229.1, on the reverse strand, counting down.
AGGACTAGACTCGGCATTTACAAGACGTATGTTCGTTCCCGTATCACGTACGCAGCTGCGGCCTGGTATCACCTCATCCCGCAGATCATGCGGGTGAAGTTACAGGCCCAGCAGAATCTGGCTCTTCGCACGATAGTCGGAGCAGGGCGTTACGTCAGAAATGACGTAATCGCCCGGGATCTAGATGTGGAGTCGCTCGAGGAGTTCATTCGGAGGCTAGCTCGTAATATGTACGAGCGGGCTGACGGTGGACCCCACGAGCATCTCCACAATATAGCTCCCTTGCACGCCAGACCACCTGATGGTCGGGCGCTACCAAGGGAGCTACTGGAACCCCCGGCTATGGTAAGATAGTCGGCTTAACCGGAGTGATATGGGAGTGCTCATAATGAGTGCCCCCATGGGACTGAGCTGTCCACACTCTTCATTTCCCCCCACACTGTTGGGGTGCCCCCTATGGGGACCCACTCTACCGCCCGTTTGGGTGGACCACACCCCCTTAAGGGGAGTGACTTTACGTCGGTCCCTCCCCGCGACGGTCTTCCCCTTCTGGGGAGCCCTTAGCGGGTGAGCGCCAAACTAGTGCCGCGGCTCCCCCTCTGACTTGTAGAGGTGGGGCCGCGGCATGGGGCCGGTGGCGGGCCCCACGGTGCTGACTGTTGTCCCGCTTTGTATATATCGACACCTCCTACGTATATTATCGTAACCAACAAATTTACGAAAATGACATTTTTAGATTTTCAAATACTTTATAATATCGTTTATCGTTTCATCTAATAATAAAAAAAATATTTGCAATAGAACCAAAGATATTGAGAGTGCATATTGTCGTATGTTCATATTTACCGTAGTAATAAATCGTATAGTGCAGTTAGTGTGCTGTACGCGGGAGACGAGGGATCGTTTAGCCGCACGAAGGAATGGTAAGTAGTAGTAACGATTGAATACGCTGGAGAGGAGCACCAGCGCAGCTAATATCACATTTTTAAAAAATGTACTGATTTATATTATTTAATGGACAGTAAGTATAAGATTAACTATCAACTATGTCATCTAGGTCAAAACGAATGATTGATGCAGTAATTAAACCGGTAAAACAATGTGATAATTTGATTGGCAAAAACCGGTAAACGCTATTAATTCAACTTATGGTGATGATGTGTGTACATCCAACCCTTTTGTGGAGAATGCTACGAGAGTACAAGGAAATTTATATGTTTTACAATATGAATAATGATTTTATGATTTATTTAAAATATAATAATATGAAATAGTATAATACCCACAGTAAAATATCGTAAGTATATATATACTATACTATACGTTGAATTTAGATCCTTCTCCAATATCGTAAGTAAATACTTACGATACTTTACTATTGAAAAAATATAAATGAGTCCCGTATCTGTCCTTACGATATTTTACATTGGAATTTCCTATACTTTTTTTATCCTATGTCACACTTAAGATATTGTACTTCGATATGAAGCATAACTTAGTATAGTATTCTTTTCAAAAAATCTCAATAAAAATATATTTTTGTTTTTCTTTTACACAGTTACCGCCCCTTTTTGACGCAGATATTGATGAGATAAACCAATAGATGGATTTGTCCTATTTTGGGTCCTATGTTTCATATGAACTGTAGACTAAAATGGTCAACGAAAATGAGTGATGATGAAAGAATATTGATTTTCAATAGGCTTTAAGATTTAGGAAACCGTGAAAAGCAGTAAGCCTTTATTGAAAACTTGGTTGTCAAACAAAAAAACTACGGATTTTCACTGATATGGAGTCTAGGCGTAGGTTTACTTTGATATATAGATTCCCAAGGGCTGTTTTAGACGACCAGGAAAACTATTTAATTGTGTACAAGAAGATGTTTCTAAACACATTTCCATTAAGTAAACAATTTGTCTATAAGTCTTTAGAAAATAAAGGTAAGTAAGGTAAGTGGCTTGATAGAAGCGGATCTGCGAGGGCGTCATACTAATCATCGCAAAGTAATAACTAGGGATGTTATCAGAAGTATATGCGATCACATAAAATCTCTTCAGCCTGTAGAGTCTCATTACTCTCGCCAAGGAAGTGGTAAAATTTACCTAGACGGAGATCTAAAGTTCCATCGCTTGTTTGAGTGGTATAATAAGTGATTTAGTACACTAACATACTCTCCAAAAGCTAGTTCTGAACGGCAATATCGCGACATCGTTAAAATCGACTTTAAGATTAATTTTTATATGCCAAAGAAATACCGATGTGACAAGTGTCATATCTATAAGAATATATCTAGTCTGACACTATATGAAGCACATTATATGAAGCACATATGAAAAATAAAGAGATAGCTCGCCAAAAAAGTCGACCGATAAAGAACTGGCCAAAGTATCAGATGGTAAACTATTAGTCGCCACTTTCGACTTTCAAAAGTTCTTACTGCTCCAAATGGTACTATAAGTATCCTTTATAATAAAAGAAAGCTTTAAATGTTTAATTTTACAGTTTTTAATGTGACTGAACAGGAATGTACTTGTTTTATGTGGCATGAAGTCCAAGGGAATCGCGAGGCAAACGAAGTGGCTAGTTGTTTGTATGAGTACATCTCCAAACGTAAGGATCAAGGTACAAGCAAGCTTCGGTTGCCGCTTTTATTTTTAAAGTGACTTTACATCATTGTTTTTTAGAAGTTGGTCATAACCAAAATTAAGGCGATAGCGTTCACACCTTTATAGAAAAATGTGCCAAGAATATGTTTGCTTATACACCATTTGAGTGTTTTTGTTTAGTATACTGGGCTAAGCAAAAAGGAAAGCCTTATATTGTAGAAGAATTACAATACACCGATTTTTTTAATTACAAAACGTTATTAAAGGGCAATGGGGTTAAAAGTAATAATGGAGAAAAAGTTCAATGGAATAAAATAAGAGAGGTGTTTAAAACCTGAAGATCCTTATAAATTATTATATAAATATGATTTACCTGCCGAAGACTACCATAATTTATGTATAAAAGCGTCTACCAGGCGACAATGTGTAATCGATATTGATGTACTGTATGCCAATAGGCTGCCGATGATATCTCAGGTGAAAAAAGATGGTTTGATGAGCATGTGCAAATCTCAAATCATACCCAGCGCTCATTATGATTTTGTCCAAAGCCTACCAGATACTGGTAACGACAGTTTTCCGGATTTAGATACAGAGTAATTTTGTAATAATTAATGTATTTTTTTTTTAATATTACATAGTTTTTAATAATTTCTTTTTATTTTTTGTACTGAAAATTTGAATCTATGTGATTTTAGAGACTGCACAATACTGATTGAATTTTTTACGAATATTCAAGTAATGAATAAATATTTTTATTTTCTTAGAGGGAATGTTTATTTGGACTGTTTTGATTACGAAATACATTATATTTCAGTATAATGGAAGATAATTATTTTATTTTAATTATTCCCCTTAATAACACTTATGCTATGAACGTCTTTGTTCCATTGTATATTATGGTAACTGTAACCCAAGACACATTATTATTTGATTAGTTCCAATGTAAGTTATCGTACGTGTAACATACCCTACTTAATCCTACATATATATCAACCTAAAGTATAGTAAGTACTACATACAACGAAATACCATTGATATTTACCGTAGTAGAAAACCGTATGTGACTTTTAAGAAATTCTAGCAAAAAATTCAAAAAACCTTTTTAGTAGTAATATTCCGTTCCTAAAAATATATCCGTATGCCAGTTTTGATTCTTAAATGAGCTGATTTGACTACACTATCATCAAAAATCTGCTTGCATAACTTTGAATTGCGATACTGTAAAGTTGATAAAATAGAGTTACGATATTATACGTAGGAGGTGTCGATATTGTAAATAGTAGTAGTTAATAGTTAGTATCGTAGTTTAGTTTTAGTTAGTTATAGTTAGTAGTTAGGGAAAAAGAGCAGAGGACAGCAGCCGGCGCCGGGGTGCCACCTCCGCGGGCATCAAGCCATCGCTTAAGATCAAGCTCATCGTATTATGTTTATGTATATATTTTTGTCGATGTGGAGTGCGCCGAACGCGCATACGAACAGCCCCCCCTAATCCCGTCTTGCAAACATTTCACCCCTGCCCTGTGTGGCAGGGAGCTTCGTTCCGGGCAGTGGGGTTTGCCCCGAGGCCCGTTCCGTGCCCCCGAAAGGGGGTACGACGACCCTTCTTCTTCTTCTTCTGTCCTGTTGAAACTGGAAAGACCTTCAGGCCACCAGTAATCTTTCAATCATAAAAAAAAACTACTACTATCTTTTTCCGATTTCGGCCACGGCGAACATTTCAAGCTCCGTTTCTAATTGTCACGTAATTGTCACGTGTCGTTGTACGAGTATAATAGTTGTGTTTAAATGTATGTTATCAGTCTCTGGTACCCATCATGTACAACACAGGGAATCCTAAATTGGGGCCTGGTGACCGTGTGTGATTTGTTCCCAGTTTTATTATTGATAGTTTAAAAATGTGGGTAGGTGTATTTTGATGAAACTCTAAGACCCGCTCCGCCTGAGTACGGTTACATAAGAACATTGTACTCAAAACACCTGGAATCTATCTAAGTATAATCTGCCGGTTTAAAAAAAAGTATGGCACTCGGGAATTGCCGCGGTAAAGCTATTGCATAGCATTTTTTATCTACTTATGCAATTATAATTAGACAATGATAATTTAATATTAAAACAATAATAAAACAAGACCACGCTATATTAAACATTAATAAAAGCAAAACCTTAACTGTCCCCTTCACACTCATAAGCTAGACCGCGCGAGAGAGAGATGGGTAGACTTTTCATGATGCGCATGCAGTGTGACGTCACGCCACGCGCTTATTTACAAACACTACACAAGCGCAACGTGTGAATGTGTTGAACGCGAGCTACACGGTAGGCGGAGTGAAGGGTGTAATGTTTTTTTCGTTACGGAATTTCATGATTCGGCATGATTCTCAAGGCCCGTGATAAAAGCTACGCAATAGCTTAATAACCCTATTTAAGCGATTGATCTTGTATGAAGGTTTGTTATTCATGAACAAAGTTCAATTGCCTTTATTATTTCAAGTAGCGTTATCTTGTAAGAGATTTTAACATTGAATTTGTTATTGTACAGTTATTTAAATGATGAATCCTTCTCGGAGACCAATGCTTATTTATAATCGGCTTATAAAATATACATTCTCAGATTGTAGTGATATTGTAAGTGCTATTGGCACAATAAAAACGCTACAGCGTTTCAATGAGGTCAAATAAAATTCAAAATATTTTTTTCGAAGCTGAAAAGCCTCTTCAATCTAAAAGTTTTGTCCGTTCGTAATTTCTTTGAAATCATCGATTTGCGTTAGTAATATTGTGTGCAAATATTTACGTCGAATCTGTAAAAGTTTTCAAAGTACCTACTTTAACTTAAATGAAGCTATTATTATTAAAATGATTTCAAAGAATTTACAAATTGTATGAGTTGAAAATTTCGATGGATATTACATTTCATTTTTGTTAAGCTATAGTAATTTAAAACTGTTTATTAAAATTGGCTTCTTGAAAATTAGAAAAACTACAGCAATATTTTATATATTGTATTCATATCTTTTGAATAACTTCAAAATACCGAAAAAAACATATTTTTCTATTTTTTTAACTGAAACCTTTCCATGAATTACGAACAATGTGACTTTGAGACAAATTAATGAGCTAAATGACTTCAAAGCGTATTCATACAATGACATATTCTTAATAATTAATAAAATAGCCAAAAAAAAAAACGTGATAGTAGGGTCGACCGCTTAAATTCTATAGAAAATATTCAACCTCATTGAATACATACAAAAAACAAGAAAGGTTCTGGGCTACGTCGGGAACAAAAAAAAACATAAAATGGCGAATCGATGGATACTGCATATTGGTATCAGGAAAATGGTCACCCGGAGACTTTCTTCGTTTAACCGTTCGAAAATAAATCGTTAACTTAATTATCCGAGAAATGAAGAGATTAAATTTTAGATTAGCTTCAGTCGTGTTTGTTCTTATTGGTCATACATAGAGGCACATAATGAAATTCAGAATTTACCTTGCTTTATCGGTTTTTTTTCTTCTTCTTTTTATTGTTTAGATGGGTGGATGAGCTCACAGCCCACCTGGTGTTGAGTGGTTACTGGAGCCCATAGACATCTACAACGTAAATGCGCCACCCACCTTGAGATATAAGTTCTAAGGTCTCAAGTATAGTTACAACGGCTGCCCCGCCCTTCAAACCGAAACGGATTACTGCTTCACGGCAGAAATAGGTGGGGTGATGGTACCTACCCGCACGGACTCACAAGAGGTCCTACCACCAGTAATCACAAGAGGTCCTACCAGTAAGGCGAATAAAAAAAAAGTCAATGAAAACAGAGAAAATGAAACAGTAATTTTCATTGAGTGTATGTTAGTTACTCGAAAGATTACCTAACAATATACTCTAATAGAAAACTCAGTTCACTAACCTTTATCACAAATTGGAGTATCAGTAGTACAATTTACAAAGAGGCACAGCTTCACGTGACAAGGGATTTGCCCACCATGTATTCTTCATATGCAAAGTTGTGAAATATGAACTTGTAAAAAATTTTTACTTAGCAATTTAACATAATTCATATTCAACACGTAATTTTTGAGAAAACTATAAATCAATATATATTATTGTATAAGTCAATTAGTACAAACTAATTGTTGGGTTGTTTGGGGAAACACAAGAGTATATTCCTACTTCTACCTCAAAAAGTCTTCCTTTTATATTTCAATCTGTAAGTTGGTATAGTCTACGAAATTTCAACGTTATGCCTTCAGAAAATTGGCGTCAGCTATCGATCGGATTGGTGGTCACCGCTCTTCAGTTTGACTGTCTACATGTTTGCTTATACTAACAAATAAAACAAATGGTATCATGAACAATAAAGGCAAATCTAAGTATAATTTTATAGTTACATAACTGGAAAAAATGCTATTCAATTTATTGGAAGTCTACGGTATAAATGCTCCAACAAACAAATTAAAATCTAACTCACACAACTTAGGAACACATTAACGACAATAACATCGTGCCCGCGGAAATTACAGTAAAAATAAGATTTATACAACCAATAAACCATTTCAACTTATGTTTACGCTTTTTCAAAGCAAAATTAATAATGCTATTAAAATTATACGAGTCACGCCCGACAGGACGTCCATACAAAGACATTACGATCCGTCGACTGTTTTCAAACACTCGGGTCATATAATTTTATAATCCAAATCGGCAAACCAAACTAAAAAAACGTAACTCTTTAATTGCAACTTTAATTCGACGGAATAAAGGTTAGACAGACAGCAATTCGAACTCGGTGAGCCTCTGCAGTACCCAACAGTGGCTTAAACATTATTGTCAATAGTTAATCGAATGATCCCAAAACATAACACGCGGAACACGTATGTTCGAAAAAAAAATTATCGATTCTCTCTTTTCGTAATCTATGCGATTGTAAAATGTTACGATCGAATATATAATAATCGAATAGACTTCCGTTGGTTTTATTTATTAGAATTTAATTTTAAGGATAAGTTATATTTAGAACAAAATGTATCTTCAACTGTTGAGGTAGAACGTTTTAGAATTAAACAATGAGGCAAATAGGAGAAGATGCAGAAATGAAGAGCGGATTTCCTGGATTTGTAAATCAGAATATGCTTTTTTTTTAATTTTTTTTATTGCTTGGGTGGACGAGCTCATAGCCCACCTGGTGTTAAGTAGTTACTGGAGCCCATAGACATCCACAACGTTTTTTTTTTTTTTTATGATTGAAAGTTTACTGGTGGCCCGAAGGCCTTTCCAGTTTCACCAGGACAGGTGGGCGAGCAAAGGCTCAGCCAAGAGGGGTGGGATTTGCTAACAACTGCCCGAGCGCCTCCGAAGGAGACCTAACAACTCAAGAGCAATTGTTTCGCGAATGAATCTACTACCGGATCGGAATCGCGACCCGCTGAGAAGATCCGGCGAGAAACTCAGCGGGCTGATGCATGGGTTAGGTTGCACGTCGACCTCTTTGTCGAGTTCGACGAGTACGGTTACCGGGGTCCCTAAGCCTGCCCCTAGAATTAGAGCTGAAGGCATCTAATGCAAAGGTTATTGGATCTGATGGATCCGTAAGGACGTGTCTAGGGCGTCGACGGTGACTGGCTCCTGCATGATCAGGATTCGGGGAGTAGTCAGCGGCGGCTACGATAAGGCGATTATCATGACGCATAGCCTTATCGAAGTATCGTTCCGACGCTGACTTCATGTATTTCCGAATTGATTCGAGGCCCAGGTCGTCGTGTAGGTCAACGTTCCTCACGAACCACGGAGCCCCGACAGCTAACCTGCAAAAGCGGGATTGTAGGGATTGGAGGGTGTCTATGTGTGTGCGGGCCGCGTGAGCGAACACCACACTCGCGTAAGTCATGACGGGCCTTATGCAAGTTTTGTAAAGTGTCACCTTGTTCCGAAGGGACATTTTACTTCGCTTACAGATCATGGGGTAGAGTCTACCGAGAATAAACGCGGCACGGTCACGGACTGATTTTATATGCGGGCGGAATGTCATCGATGCATCCAGGGTAACGCCCAGGTACTTGACCTTCCTGGCCCAGGGTATGGGTTGTCTAAAGAGAGTAATCGGGGGTGTGAGATTCCTCCTCCTAATCCGGGAGGAAATCCGTGTGGAGCTTCCCCTCTGAAATAGCACCGTAGTACTTTTCGCTGGGTTGATGTCTATGCGCCATTTTCGGAACCACTGTCCTAGGGCTAGGGCTGCGCTCTGAAGCTTCTTCGCGATTAGGGACTTATTTCTACTAGAATAGTAAACAGTCGTGTCGTCGGCGAATAAAGCTAAATGGGTCGGCGGCGACCGGGGAATATCGTTGACGAATAAGCTAAATAGGAGGGGTGAGAGGACAGAGCCTTGCGGGACTCCAGCTGTGAGAGGTCGTGGGGAGGAGCGGGTTCCCTCGACTCGATATCGAAAAGAGCGGTTCGACAAGAAGTCCCGTATGATGAGCACGAGACTATCCGGCACGCCCATGTTGAATAGTTTGAAAATCAAACCATTGTGCCAGACTTTGTCGAACGCTTTTGCGACGTCGAAGAAGAGAGCTCCCGTGTATAACGGTTTTGGTCGATTAAGCCCCACAAGAATGTGCTCCGTGAGGCGGTGCACCTGTTGAACGCATGAGTGATTTGTACGGAATCCGAATTGTTCATCGATGAGAATGCCCTTGGATGAGACGAAGTCTCTGAGGCGTTTGTAGAGCAGACGCTCATACAGTTTGCCTAGAGACATGAGGAGGCTAATCGGGCGGTAGCTCGTCGGATGATTTTTTGGTTTACCGGGTTTATGTATGCCGATAACGTCCGCTTCTTTCCACATCGCGGGAAAGATACAGTTCGCCATAGCGGCATTGAAAATAGATGCCAACATCACGATGAGTTGGACGGGTAGAAGTTTGATAACGCGGTTAGATATACCGTCGGAACCGGGAGCCTTGCGAGGACGTAGGTCTTTGATCAAGTCTTTAACTTCTATCGGGGTGACGGATCCACAACGTAAATGCGCCAGCCACCTTGAGATATAAGTTCTAGGGTCTCAAGTATACTTACAACGGCTGCCCCACCCTTCAAACCGAAATGCATTACTGCTTCACGGCAGAAATAGGCAGGGTGGTGGTACCTACCCGCGCGGACCCACAAGAGGTCTTACCACCAGTAATTATGCAAATTATAATTTTGCGGGTTTCATTTTTATTACACGATGTTATTCCTTCACCGTGGAAGTCAATCGTGAACATTTGTTGAGTACGTATTTCATTACAAAAATTGGTACCCGCCTGAGCTTCGAGAACACTGGTGCATCGCTCAACACGTATGCACCGGACGTCTTATCCTTCAGGCCTCGTCGATACGTATCGATATAAGTTTGAAAATAAAGCAATAGTATTAGCATTAAGACGACAGCCGCCGGTCTGGCGTCCTGTGGATCGGAGGTGGCGATTTTCATGTTGTATTCGCCTCCAAAGTTCTATCAACGTGTTTTCTTTCGGAAAATAATAACGGAGTTATAAAATTATTTCGATTTTTTTTACATGGGTGGACGAGCACACAGCCCACTTGATGTTAAGTGGTTACTGGAGCCTATAGACATCTACAACGTAAATGCCGCCACCCACCTTGAGATATAAATTGTAAGATCTCAGTATAGTTACAACAGCTGCCCCACCCTTCAAACAGAAATATATTACTGCTTCACGGCAGAAATAGACGAGGTGGTGATACCTATCTGTGCGGACTCACAAGAGATTCTACCACCAGAAATACTCATATATACACAGCTGTAACACTTTTGCTGATGATATACCAGTGCTAGCCTCAAAATAAGAAGTAGCTTCTGTAGCTCGGTGTAACATTGGCCGTATACCCGCTTTTTATGTCGTTGGACAGATTCTGCCATCATAATATATATAAGCGTTTACAATAAAGACCGTTGATTAATATGCAAAAATATTATAAAATTTCCGGTTTGTTATAACAGATGCTACGATAGCGTGTGCTAAAAATGGATGAACAAACGGACATTCTCTAATTAATAACTGAATAAAACCGTAAAAAAATACATGAATACAGTATAAAGAAGTTTACACACGTAACGACATAACGCGGCGTGCAGTCGCATGACAAATTCGTAATCGCCTCGGCTGGAGGTGAACTGTATGAGTCCAAGACGGAATTTATACGCTTCGAAAATAATTCATTTAGAGTATAGACCTTATAATCTATAGATGTGGCCAGCACACGAAGTTTTAGTATCAAATGCATGGGTTTATATTTAATTTCGTTTTTCAAAGAATTTAAAAAGATGTATTCATAAATAGCCCTTGTACAAGCTGCTTATCTTTATTATGATAGCAATATAAAGTTTTGTAGTTTGTAGTTTGATGATTTATGAACAGAACGCGGCTCCCAGCTTATTAATTTCTTAAATACAAAATAAATAACTTAAGTCGAAACGCCCAAAGAATAAACTTATAATAACAGTTGGCATTCTATTTACCTGCGCGCCAAGGCCTAAAAACTACGTCATTGAAAAAATTAAAGAACGCCGATCAGCCTTTGCAAAGCAAATGGAGAATGGTGGTAGGACCTCTTGGGAGTCCGCACGGGTAGGTACCACCACCCCGCCTATTTCTGTCGTGAAGCAGTAATGCGTTTCGGTTCGAAGGGTGGGAAGTTTTTTTTTATAGTACCAGTTTCGTTATGTTCGAATTTTCAACAGGAAAACAGATAATTATGAAATCACAAAGTAAAACATTTCTAATTTGTTCTTGTTCAAATCTAAAATATTCCAAATTCTGTGATCACTCAAAATGTCTCAATTAAGCACAAAACACACTGAGCTTTAAACGTGATTTTTACGATCACTTTTATGCTCCTTACTGCATTACTGGATAAGTGCTTTGAACTAAATTTTTCAAATAAATTGTAATAGCTTGCATATTGTAATTACTTTATATTGGGAGTAGATGTTCATTAACCTTTGTACATGATTTATTTGGACATGACGAACTATTCGTTCTATAAGTGGGTGGGTCACAAGTCTGTAATCAAACGTTGATACGGTCTAGGACAGAATACCGAAATTTGGCAAGTAATTTTATTGGTTGTGTGGCGTGTTGTTAGCACTCAATGCTATCTCATTTTGTGTTATGAAATTGGCGTGTATTTGCTACTGTTGAGACCTCAACCACATACTTAAAGGTGGTTGAAAGCCTTCGCCATGTGCTTGCATTATTATATTATTGAAATTTGTATTGTTCTTTGTTTTTACTGCGTAATATATGTATCAAACTGGTTACTTGTAAGAGATTTGCTGGATGCTAGTTTTTTAAGTAACACAATTTACAGAAAATTTTATTTATTTATATTTGTTACGGTATCGAAACTAATAAAAACCATTTAACTTTTTCTTATTCAAAACAAAAAAAAAACTCAGTAAGGAGTACAATTTTGAAAAACTAATAACTTAGTAATTTGTAAGTCACATTGATTCTATTCAGACTGAAACAAATTAACAAAAAAAGCCTTAGAAAATATATATAATATTCTAGAATATTTTCTTTTAATTAAGTGAAGCCTGCTGTTTCTTTGTGTTTCATTTAAAATATATATTCATAAAGCATTAACGAAACCATTTAGTTCGTTCATAATGCCAATTCGATTGCAATATCGTGGGACTGAAGTGCTTTTTTATTGCTCTATCGAGCCGAAGATAAACCAAATACGTATTAATTTTAAATTCACATACTTAACGATCACGATGTCGACGAAAGGTTTAATTAAGAGAGACTATTTTAATATTGAATTTTTTTGAACGAAAACAGTCGTAAAATCTTCAGTTTGAGAGGATTTTTTTGCTTAAGTGTTCGACATCTTATTTGCTTAATGAATCAATTATTATTTTAAATTAAATGAGAGAAGATGAGAAGTTTTTGTCTCTTTTTTCCCCCTGCCTATTCGCTAGTATCATAAAGGGCAATTGTACTGTAAAAACGGAGACTTTAGAACTCATGTCTCAAGGTAGGTGGCGGCATTTACTTTGTAGATGTCTATGGGCTCCGGTGAACACTTATCGTCAGGTGGGCTGTGAACTCGTCCACTCAACTAAGCAAAAAAATCACGGGTCTAATCTGAGGAATTTGCGAACACTAGCCCTGTCAAAGCAGGGCTTCGCAGAATCTACCACCGGATACGAATCGCGACCGATTGACAAGATCCGGCGAGAAACTCAGTGGGGCTGTGTTCATGGATTGACGAACGAACTAGTTCGTCGAACTCTTCGTCATGGTCGACAAGTTCAACGAAGACAGTGACCGATGCTTGAAGACCCTAAAAGCATCAAGAGTGGAGCCAGGGGCTTACCATCTAGATATTACTCAGAATACGATAAATTACTCTTAGCACAGCTATTTATTTATTTATTTTAAAAAAAGTACTGCCACATCACAAACATTTTTCCTATTACTCCGTACTATGTCATATTTTTAGTGTGTACATAAATAAATAAATAAGCATTTAACATTGAAAATATCTTAAACTATTTAATTTATGGCCTAAATATCTTAAGCTACTGATTTGGTCTAAATACCACTGTGGATGGGTGAATATACTCTCCGTTTCTCGACTGTTTAACCACGCTTTAAAACATAAGACGAATATCACCACATATTGGTGAGAAACTATCAATACGCTATTACGGTAAAGAGAATTACAAGTTAAGAAGAAATCATAAAATTTACATAAAGGTATCACGAAGCCTACGCATCCAGCCACATGAAAGTCAATTTGTTACATTAACTTAAAGTATTTGTTTAAAAATTCTTGAAGCTTATAAGCTTTTGATGTCGTACTTTAAAAGTTTTATTATCATACGCGTATGTATGTACATCCATTGACTTATTCAAAAGAAACTTTTGATGTTCGATATTACAACATGAAAAGTGTACAGTATGACGTTGTCATTTGTTATTTTTTTTATTGCGAAGACGGGTGAAAGAACTCTCGTCCCATCTATGTTAATTTTCACTGAACCTTATAAATATCACGACGTCCATATCCCCATCCATCTTGAGATAATACGAAGTTTAAGCCTAAGCCTAAGCCTAAGTCTATACCTCAGTAGGTACTTACCCATGCGGGCTTACAAGACACCCTACATCCAGTAATTATACAATTTATAAGTTTTACAGATTATATTATTTAACACAATATTATTCCTTCCTCGTGGATGTAAATCATGAAGCGGTGCTAAGTGCATTTTACCTTGAAAAAATTAGTACCAACTTGTAGGATTTCAACAATTTTTCCAATAATATTAGGAAAGGATTGATGGGCGACAGAAATTGTATTAATAATATTTTAGTTTTAAGATAAACAATAAGACTTACAATTGACAGCAAAGCTCGTTGATCTGTTTATTTATTAGTTAGATAAGCCTAAATTGTTATCACCATTGTATTTCTACCATATAGTAAGGGGGTTAATTAAATAAGATATATAAGAGTACATATTACAAAAGAAGTATTTTCTCAGCAATTTTGTTATCGAGTTCAATATTTATGTTTCACATGCATATAAGTATGCATCGAGTTGTCCTACTATTCGCTTCCTATACGATGACATCATGCCGATATGAACACATGCATTGTGAAATAAAAAGCATTACGTTGTAGCAGATTAAGTGTATTTGATGTTTCAATTTATGCCCGACTGGTGAGTTTAATGGATTTATTACGTTCGAAGCATTGTGTTAAACGAATAGGCAGCGGCTTGGCTCTGCCCCTGGCATTGCTGACGTCCATGAGCGACGGTGACCACTCACCATCAGGTGGGCCGTATGCTCGTCTGCCTACAAAGGCAATAAAAAAAAAAAAAAAAAAAAAAAAAAAAAATCATGGGGTATTTTATCCGTATATTCAATTAGTATGTTCTAGAAGCATGTCGAAAATGTTGATTTTGTGTATCAGTTTAGTGTCTCGAGGTTAAGTAATGAAATACCTAGTATATTTTTTTTTGTTTTTACGGATTTATTAAAAAGAAAGAAAAAAGAAAATTGATTTTTAAGAAACTCCTTCATCAATCAAGACAAATACTGTGTTAATTCTTTAAAATATGATGTGATATGCTTTTTGATTGATACAAATTTAAGATGACACCGTGAACTAAATTTAAAAATGTTGTTTTCACAGCAGTACCCATTTATTGTTGTAAATCTTACGAAGCAGAAAATATGTTATCACTTCACATAGATGTAAAGGTTGTATTTGTTTGTTTGTTATTTGTTAGACTATACCTTTTTTTTTTGCCTTATTTAGCCTTAGATATGCCTATAGAGTAACAGAGTTGATTCCAAAGCTGAATGATACATCCAGAAAGATTAAATTCTGCTCAGTTGGCGGATGCGTTGCTAGAAAGAAGTCTACGGTATTATCTCGAAAAGTTTATTGACTATCGAATAAGATAGGGAATGCATATATGGTATAACGCACGGAGAGCACCAAAGTCTCTCCGGAGGCCCAGAAGTTCCACGTGTTAGCCTAAGGGGAATTGTGTGACATGATAAAAGTCTCAGGTTCCCTTTTAAGCCACCAAATATACATGTTTATGTTCCAAAGGTGTATGCTTGTGACGTCATCCACCTCGGCTTCTATTAGTGCTTGCTTTTTGTCCCACTTGTCGAGGTTTTAATCTGGTATGTATTATTTATATATCCTTAAAATATCTATTTTTAGTATGTACTAGGGTTAGGGCAATTTTTTAATCCGCAGCCGCATACTACTACACATAAGAGAGTGTGAGTTCTATAGATTACTTAACTTGACCATGAGATCCTGTTCATCTTTTTATAATATTAAATTAGTAATAGAATAATGTTCAGAGACGAATCCTAAGCCTTATTGTCTTTTGAATAATGACTATTCTAGTCATAGCTTAAAACCAGAATTCAAGATTTCGTATTGGTTGAGAAGCGGTGATCTACACAAAATGTATGACAATTATTTTTCTTTCTAAAGTTAACATGCTATCTTGAAACGGGTAGGCTCTCGGGAATGCATACAACATTATCAACATAACAGATCTGGCTACTCAACGCTAATTGAATATTAACCGACTAAAAATATTAGAGTTATATAACAAAAAGTGACGTGTGCTGTCAGTGTATTGAATCACGACATAAAGTTTTCGCTATTTTCATCAAACGGAGCTTATAAGAGTCATGGACAGTCATGGTCAACGTACGATGCTGTAGACATGTTCCGATACGCTTTAAGTCAAGAGAACTGGCGATTTAACTTGATAATTGTTTTTTTTGAAACAAGACTAATTATTGTGTTATGTCAATTGAAGTGTTTTAGAAATGGCGAGACATGGTGAGATGCGTCAAGTCTACTCCTTCCAATATCGAGTGACGGTCATGACCACTCTGTCAAGAGTGAAACAATTGAGAAAAGAAGAAGAACTGGATTATGTGTACCCAAGTAAACGACATTGCATAATTTACTTTTCAGCGAGCATAATTGATATGTTTCACTGTTGAACTTGATTTTAAATTTTTCAATTTTAATATTATTGGCAACGGGTGCGTAAAATAACAATAGCTAAATCGACGAAAGAAAGCTAAGTTGTCGTACTTTGAAAAACTCAATTTTACACAAGAGCCATAAAACTATTCTCTACTTTTCTTTCTTTCTGGTCGTTCCCTCAATGCTGAGGATCGTGACTGTATGTCAATCTTCTCCACTCGGTCCGGTTCTGCGCCATATGTACCGCTCCCCATATTTGGCCTCCAGTCACCTCCTTGAGTTGGTCAACCCATCTAGCTGGCGCTCTTCCTCTAGCGCGCTTCCCCTCCATCTGTCCGAGAATTGTGAGTTTCTCCAGGCTGTGCAATGAGGATCGCATTATGTGCCCAAAGAAACTCCGGATCCTTTCCTGGCACATAGTCAGCAGGCGCTTGGTGACCTTCAACTCTTCGAGGATGGAGACATTGGTTCTCATAGCTGTCCAAGGAATGCGTAGCAGCTTTCTCCAGCAATACATTTCAAGCGCCTCAATCTTTTTGCGTTCCTTTTTCCTGAGACACCAAGTCTCCACCCCGTACAGGAAGATAGAGAAGACCAACGTACGAACCAGACGCATCTTAGTTACTCGGCGAATATTACGGTCTTTCCAGATTTTATCGAGGCTAGTCATGGCACTTTTTCTCTACTCTAACTAAAAATTAATCTCATACTTGTTTATAAAGATCGAAAATTGAAAATTGGTATATAGTTATACAATCTAAAACCTATTTGATTATATTATTATAATATGAGTTATGAATTTTTGAAATAAATTATGCTCTGGAAAATTACGCTCTGATGTAAAGTTGGATTTTTCAAGGTACGACAATTCCGCTTTCTTCCGTCCATACTTGAATATACATAAATTCAGGAAAGCAATCTCTTCTTTCCTAGAAAATACTGATAACAAATAAAAAGAGCTCCTAAAGCAGTTTTATAGAAAAAAATCGCTTTCGCTTATGCCCTAGTCACCGAGTAAAAGAGAAGCAGTGATACGACTCTCGCATCATCGGTCAATTACAAAAAGGTAATCCCGGGGAGGCACTTAATGAATCATTATGGCCGGCGGCCGCGCTCGCCGTGATGCGACCACGATTTATAGTCCGGATTTTATTTTATATTTTATTTTAACGTTGACCACTCGTTACTTGCTCGGCTGATAGGTAAGTCTGATGGGAGTACTTTTTCAAAGTGGATTTGTGGGTATTTTATTTAAATTCGCTTTTGCTTTTAAATTGCGAATTTAAATATTATATTCACGAATAAATATTAAACAGGCATAAATGTTGCGTGTAATTAAAATATCTATCTTATGTTTGTCGTAATGCTAAAATTAGTGAAGGCGCGATAGTGAATTTACATTACATAAGTATAACATCGCTTGGTTGACAAACATACATTCAGCTACAGATTCAAAAGATTAGTTCTTGCAGGGGAGTAAGGGGGGAACGGAGCATAACATCTATCCGGCCCTAGAGTCAACCTCACCTGCCCGCGCTGGTCATTCTTCTCAGAATACTCCCCATACTACCCATACTCCTGATCAGGAAACTGGTCGGAAGAGGCCTCAGCAGCCTTGAGATCTAAATAATCTCAAAAAGGTCTGGTGCAGAAGGCAACGGGAAACCACTGCACTAAATTCCCTAGTAGTTAGCTTCATGGAAAAGGAATACAGGAACCTAACGGCCAACCTTCAGGATTGAAGAGGCACTGGAAGAAGAAAAAGTTCTTGCAGCCGCATCGAACATTAACTGCCCTAAAAGCTTCTGTATAATATAGGTTGTTTAGCAAATTCATTCAGCTTATAAAATAATATCAGTATGCTCTAAAATGATAATACTCCTAATTTATATATTTATTTAAATATTATTACTTTGCCTTAGTAACTGTCGATCAATCGTTTTACTTTACTATCCATACAATTTTGTAGACGATAGAATATCGTATGCAATGGGAAAAAAAAAACATATTAACCTACATCCATTGGGTTTCTCGCGGAGTGCTTTCAATGGGCTGCGAAAATATTTGGGGGAAGATTCAGGGAAGCACTGCTACGCCAGATATTAGCAAACTCTCTTAGTTCATCCATCAGTTGTGCTGAAAGTAGTATACCCCTTGAGGCTACTGACAGAATTTAAAATCACTACCCGTTACTATGAGATTTTGGGGTCAAAATATACTATTTTATAATATATACTAGCGGCCCGATCCAGTTCCGCTCGGGTCTTTAACAAAAAATTCAATGATATTTGACGTTTTTTTATTTAAAAAAATAAAAGAACACTTATTGCGGCATAACTATAATAGTTAGACATATGCTGTCGCGACATTTTTTGTAAGGTAATAATGAGTTCTACAAAGTCATCGTACATTATTTTATACTATCATCAATAGTTTTCGCAGGGCACGCGATGTAAAGAATATTTTAGGTAATTTTTTTACACCTTCAGTTACATTATTGTAGTTTTAGTAAGGATCCCTAATTTAAAAAAATATATATATTGCCTATGTCACTCGGGAATAGTGTAGCTTCGAAACAGTAATAATTTTTCAAATCGGTTCAGTAGTTTCGGAGCTTATTCAATACAAACAAACAAACAAATCTTTCCTCTTTATAATATTAGTATAGATAATTTTAATAGACTCAGCTCAGCAAACTCATTTTTCATTAAGTATACCTTAAGTGGCTGTTGGACAATTTGTAATAAAGAAAAGCTAAGGTATGATTTCTAATTTTAGTATAAAATCTGTTTTACTATGACCAAAAGCCCTTCCTATAGATCGTAACGAGCCTCAAGCAAGACGGACGTTTGAACGATGGAGTCAAAGGCTACTCGCGTCAACATCACTCATAGTGTGACCCTAGCTATACACTCCTATATGTAGGCGCGCTGTGAAAGTTCCGTAAACAAGACATTGACTATAGAGATTTAGATTGGAGCAAGATTCCCCTTGATTTGCTTTAATTTAAGTTGCATCCAGAATATTTAAGTGGCATCCAATATTAGAGTTATTATCGATTGTGTTGGAATCGCGACATACCTAATTGTTTTCATCGTTCTGTTGTAAGTTACTGTTGTTCACTCGTGGTAGGACCTCTTGGGAGTCCCCACGGGTAGGTACCACCGCCCCGCCTATTTCCGCCATGAAGCAGTAATGCGTTTCGGTTCGAAGGGTGGGGTAGCCGTTGTAACTATACTGAGACATTAGAACTTATATCTCCAGGTGGGTGGCGCATTTACGTTGTAGATGTCTATGGGCTCCAGTAACCACTTAACACCAGGTGGGCTGCGAGCTCGTCTATCCATCTAAGCTATAAAAAAAAAGCCAGCATGAATAAATATTACGATCCTGTCTATATTTATTTAAAGGGTGAGATAAACAGACTTCGAACCCATGTGTCCGGATGGGTGGCTGTATTTACATTATGAAGTCTATGGGCTATGGACCTCGAGCTTCATCTGAGCCATTAAAAATAATTGAAAGGACTTAACGGTAGGCAGCGGCTTGGCTATACCCCTGGCATATCTCAAGTCCACGGGCGACGGTAACCACTCACCATCAGGTGGGCCGTACTCTCGTCTGCCTACTAGGGCAATGAAAAAAGAGATATATATATATAATAACAAAAAATAACTTCAACGTTTTCCATTTTACTTGATTCAAATAAAAAATAAAAACCCACCTGGCTTTTGCTGCTCACTTTCAAAATATAACTCGGAATATTTATTCAGTGAGCTTTAATTCCCGTTTTACTAAGCTTTCTGCTGTCCCAACGAGTTCCCGGGGTCTTCGGCTAATTAATAATTTATTAAGCTTTTAAAGAAACCGGGACAGATGTAATGAACGTTTTTACAAAATATCAACGATTCCGCTCGTTGAATACGGGAGTGGTCTTAAGAACTCTTGTAATTCAGTGAAATCTGAAATGTAAGAAATTTTTCTTAAAAATACTGACTTGAAATGAATACTGTAAGCGGTTTTATGAACGTCGATTTACCTAAACATTAGTATTTAAACGTTTGAATTTGGATTTTTTATTAAGGAGGTCGACTGTTTTTCGAGCGTTTTATGAAAAAAATTTTAACGAAGTTCCTTATGGGAAAATGTATACCCGAATAATTGTTTTCTTTATACCTCGATTAGAACTTAAAATTAATATTTTTATAATAAGGAACTTCGTTCCTATCCGGTGTCCCACGACACCACGCATCTTTTTATAACAATTTTAAGATTATATAAAAACTCGTTTACTGTCCTTCGAAATATTTTCACTCATTGAATTATAAAAATTCCTTCTTGAGTGCTTACAAAACTCAATATCAAGATAATAGTAATAACATTTTTGATAAGAATTTCTTCGTTTCGTGATCCTCAATTATAATGGGATTTGGCCTAAAGCTACTAAATAAATGTGCACTTAAAACCAGCATATCTTGATACCTTCACTTCATTACCTCAAAGGCGTTTCGCGTATCACCGAACACATAGAACCTTTTGGATATTCATTAGTTTGATTATAAAAAATACGGTGCTATTTACAGAAATTATGTCTTTATTAGAGCCATTATGGCTATTAAATGCTTGCTCTGTGCTGGATTATGAGTAAATAATGAGATAAATATTTTTTCTAAATTGTGCCGTTGAATGAAATTTCAATCTATGATTTAGTCCAAATATCACTTTCATATTTAATAGAGTTTGTGTTTAATTAAATCTATTTACACAACCGGTGCAATTTTTCATAAATAAAAACGGTTTATCTGTATTCACAAATCACTTCAGAGATGAAAAATATATTTGTATAACGGGAACTAAGCTCAAAATATTTTTATACAAATACAATATAATGTACTTATCTATGATTAAAATATACGAATCTAAAATACAGAGCTGTGATCGAATATAGCCAAATAGAAACTAACTATATTGGTTGCCTTACTTTAAGGCCATGGAAATTTTAACTCTTCGCTACTACCGGATTTTGGGTGTTAATACACTGCCTTCAAATAACAAATCTCGTGAGATTGACGTTTTACTCTGACTACCTCATTGACATTACCATTATATTAATAAATGGATATGCGTGGGTATGGGTGCGAAACTGGGAAGATAACCAAAAACATTACGCAGCTGATTTAGGTTTTTATCAAGCGCTACAAGTGGCATTTTCTGGCCTAAAAAGATTTCCAACGAAGCCCTGTGGTAGGCACGTCGGGAAATGCCAATTGACAGGCACCGCAGATCACCATGGATATGGCAAAGCAGACTTCACGGTGCACTATGGCAGCGGATATGAAGATAATGAGGCTAGCCTGGCCCAAAGTAAAGCCCGTGTTCGCTATGCTCGCGATGGCGAAGTACAATTGAAGCCATCTATCCCATCTGGACCCTTAGGACCTTAAACAACTAATATATACGAGTATATTATATTAATATCGATTAAGTTACCAAATGCTATCAATGTCAACATTTTCAATCACTAACCCATCTAGTTCTTCTACGTCTACACCAAAATATAAAAAAATTATAACTTAAATAAATAGATGTGGTATCTTCTTAACGATAATAATAATTCCGAGTTAATTTCACTAACGAAAATGATATCGAATGGAAATGTATTCACAGAAGCTCGAAAGCAAACAACGAAGCGCTTTGCTTGTTTTTTAGTGCTTCTAAATTGGGTCGTGTAGTTGCACGGTCTGTTCGCTTTCTTACGAGTATCGGGTTACTTAAAAGGAACTGAAAAAAATATATGAGAGTCTTCGAGCAGCTTGAATAATTTAAAAATAATATTAAATTTGATATAGTTATAAAATTTTGTTTTGAAATAACAAATATACAGTAAGACTTTATTTTGTTGGATACCGATCAAATAATGAAATTTATAAAGTCGATGTTGTTTTTTACTTCTGTTAAGAGAAAATGTAACTTTGATGATACTTTGATTGATGATACTAATATGTCTGAAGTTATCTATCCAAGAGATAAGACAGTTTCTAATGTAAAAGTTATGTTCTTCAGTAATCAAAATGAAGGTGCTATCATCACTGCAAAAAGCTTAAGGCTGGCAAAACTGCTTTAGTTTTAATTGGCTTATTAAGGGAAAAGAATATGGATGCACAATAAAGTAATTGCTATTCGAAGGAGACGAGATTTCATGCCCTCATTTTCTGAGCAATAACCGGAAAGCCTATTATTATTATTAGTGATATTTGGTATGAGCTGCCTACCATATAATTGACCACAACATTAACACGATACAAAGAAAGCGTTTGTTACACGCGAAACTATAAAATAAAATTTAAGTTTCATGTAAAATCTATATAATTCGTTACCAGTTTCCCTTGGTACAAAATTACACGACGACGGGCGGTCGTTTTAAAATTTTACACCTTGGATTCTCAATTTCCATAGGAATATCGTGCATAAGTACCGCATTGGAAGCGTAATCATCTACCTGATCGCGAACAATCAGCCTTTGGTGAGTGGGGTGCGTAAATTGTCGCCTCGAGGACAAAGCAGTTATTTCGAGTGAAGAGCCTGAAACATGCATTTCATGTCCTATGAACTTTGACACTTATAAACTGACCGTTTTTGAAATAATATAGAACCAAAATAAAAATAAAAACAATTCTGAAAACGCTTTCCGTGGAACATCACGTAGGGAAACATACCTTAAAAGATATGTTATTTAAAAAATATAACCTACCGTAAAATATAAAGAAATGTGGTGTAAGCACATAATTGGCTGTTCCGGTACACAATGGACTGGTGCTAGTGCCTCAAGCCACGGCAAATGAAGCATGCTCTCACGTAAACATCACCACTATTAAAGACCTCGCACAACTCCTTTTCGTACCCAGAAGCTGTCTTCATTTCAAACGATAAACACTGGCATGGTAGTTCAATGTATATTGGACAGAACCACAAAACAACAAAATGCCATGTACATACGTCACAAGTACATTGAAAATCTTCTGCTGTATTAAATTTTAAGCTACAAAAGGAAAATGTACTGTTAGGAAATTTTTATTATTCCGCCGAGAGCAGGAAAAACATAACATAATGAAAAACTAAGGTATTCGATAAGTTGGCGAAAACTTATAGCTTACTTACTAGTCGTGGATTGTTAGTTCGCGATTTAAAGGATAAAAAGGCTGTTACTAGAAATAACAATATTTAATAAAATGGATCCTGGATGTTTTTTTGTACTTAATGGAGGTTTTATTTTGGTATAGACGAGTGCTCAGGCCTATGGCGCACCTGGCGTTAAGAAATTATCGGAGCCCATAGTTACTATCACAAATCGAATGGCGCCACCAACCTTTGGATGTGAGGTCAAAGTCTACTGCACTGTCTCATCCTTCGAACCGGAACGATTGGCGTTTTGGGAGCATGCGTGGGCGGATAGGTGGATAGGACTGCAACGCAATAGTACATTTCATAAAACAGTACAGTCGTTACTAAATAATATATAATGGAAGCATGGACCTTTTTTCCCAATGTGTTCAACGCCAGAGTCAGATGTAGACAATTCCACAGCTACTGCTATGCGGGAAGCGTTGATGGTACAAGACCGCGCGGGAGGCCACCAATGCGGTGGACCGACCAAATTAAAACTGCAGTGGGAGATCCCCTAAATGAGTGCAGTAGAATGGCCTCGAGCAGGGAGAGATGGCGCGATATCGTGAGACGCATCAAGTCTGCCCCTTCCAACACTACATGACGAACACGACCACTCTGTCAAGAGTGACACGACTGAGAAGAAGAAGAAGAAGAACTTATTAATATAAAAATTAAACTACTAATAATAAAAGTCTTTATTTTCGAAAAATGTTCATCTTTCACTGCTAAGCATTTACAATTTCAACAAATCAGCTTATTGGCTGTGTTGTCTGTCTTATGTCTATTTTCAGTCTTTAACCCTTTGTCTTTTAGTCGCATTTCTAAAATACCACACAAGCCATTCTTTGCTTCTTATGTTTGTTATGTATATGAAGCATATGGTTTTTAATCAAATTATCAAGTCTTAACGTAGAAATAAAGAAACAAATAGGATTTGTTTTTCTTTTATGTTCTATTCATGGAATTTACAATTATTGTAAAATTAAAAGAGATAGGTAGATAAAAATATCGAACTAAAAGTTTATTTGTCGAAATACGTGAGAGGGTTGATTTATAAAGTAAGTTAACTAGACGAGGATAATCAGACGTGTAATATGAATGTATTTTGTATGACTTAAAAAAAAACACTCAAAAAGAAAGATAATTTTCAGCGTGAAGCACTTTTAAAAGACTATCCCCCACACAGACTTCCTGAAGGGATTAAAACAAACAAAAGCTCGAAATGACGTCCCCAAAGTACTGTTACTTTGTATGAGCTTTGTACCCCGATAAGACACGATGGCAACTTTTTTTGCTCACAGTCAGTTTACTCAGTTTTATGTTCCTGTTACTATATAACACAAGAACGTATCAAAGATTAACATTGAAAAGAGAGCTCGCCTTTTTCGATATTTAAGACATAGATTTTTTTGCTTTGACATGTCAAGAGCTCTTGGCCCACCTGATTTTTAAGTGACTACGTGGCTACCATAGTCTGTAGACATCAGAAACAAAAATACCGCCACTGACCTTGAGACGTGAGGCCAAGTCTCCGTTCTATAGTATAAGGGCAACTTCAAGCCGGAACGTATTACTGCTTCACGGCAGAATTAGGCAGTGGTGGTACCTATCCGTACTCCTACCATCTGAAATTACGCAAATTATAATTTTTGCGGGTATGCTTTTTATTAAATAATATTAACCCTTCAACGTGGAGGACATTCGTGAAGATTTGTTAAGCATTTAATTAGAAACATTTGTAACTGCCCTCTGGATTCGAACACCGAGACAGTGGCATCACTCGATACTAATACACCAAGTACCAAACAATGCACCAAGCTTTGCATGGTTGCAATTCTGTGGATTTCTTGATACAATTTAACCCCATAACTGCTTTTAGATTATTATCGTAGTCTCCAACATCTGAAAGCTGGTGAAGGCATCCTTACTATGACACGAGATTGAAATCTCAATATTCAATTGTAACGTAAGCGTATGTACATATATATTATGTAAAGATATAGGAGCTGTCCCAAGTTTTCAATCCAGAACGCATAACTGCTCCGCAATGAAAACAGACAAGGAGGTTACAAACATTATCATCAATAATTACCTAATATTTTTTTTCCTAAATAGATTTTTACTACACGATGTATATGTATATATATTTATTACCTTTAGAGGCAGACGAGCATACGGCCCATCCGATAGTGAGTGGTGATCGTCAACTGTAACAATGCCTGGGACACAGCCAAGTTGCTGCCTACCGCTGAGTAATTACCGCAAGCCTTGTTTCAAAACGCACTGTCGACTGTCGATGAATGTAGCGATTCAAGATAATGTGGATGAACTTTGCTCCAGTGGCGGGACGTGTAATTTTAAAAAGCAGATGGGGGATAAACTCGTAAAAAAAATTTTTTTTATTGCCTTTGTATTCGGACTAGTATACGGCCCACCTGATGGTAAGTGGTCACCATCGCTCATGGACGTCAGCAATGCCAGGGGCAGAGCCCAGGCGCTGCATCCCATTAAGTACTCTCCGCAAGCCCCGTTTGCAGAAGGACATGTCATAGCGCTCGGAAAACACCGTGGAGGGGTGTTCATTCCAAAGCCGGATGGTACGTGGCAAAAAAGATCTTTGGAAACGCACTGTCGACGAACGCAGCGATTCCAGATAATATGGATGAACTCTGCTCCGATGGCGGGAGGTGCGAATTCCTCAGAGCACACCCATGGAACATAATATTGACAAAACACAAAGATAACCTAAGTCCCTCCGTAGCCCTAGAGGTTCCAAACAGGTATATAATATATTTCATATATTTACCATAGTAGCAGTAAAGCGAGACAGGCATTCATTCGTTAAACTAATAGCAACAGTCGGTGTGAGTACTCTGCTCTTTGCTTGCTTGATAGATATTAATCGTCTATAATATGTTACGGTCAGTGATAAATGTAGTTAGTATTAATAATTACCGGTTAGTATTAATAATAGCCGCAACAATTAGTCACACTGTCGTGATTTCTATTTTGTTTATTGCACTGGACTGGTGAACAACCTCACTTGGTGTTAAATGGTCATCGAAATCCATAATTATTACAACACGATATCATATTTACAATTTTATTTCGGACTGGGGCCGAACTTCATATAAAGCTCTAACGCTTAAGGAGATAGGCGGGGTATTTGGGACTCGGTAACAGCCGATGTTAAAGGCTGGGTTGAGGATGGTAGATAGATCCACGTACTAAACATAGAACCAGAACAAGATAGGGTCAACTGTACTCATGACCCCAAGGATGCCCGGCGGAGCCAAGGCAATTGTCGACGACTCTAAGACAAGCAAATGTTTTACCCACATCACCGGGCGGCAGCGCGGGCAAGCCAAAGCTCTGTCTAAAGCTAAGGACTCATAACCTCGTTTAAAGACCGTTTTATTAAAGCACTTAAAAATCTCCTGAAGGGAAGTTCTTTCTAGAGCCGGAAAGCATGCAAGAATGATCTCAGGACCCGCGCTGTAAATGATTGCATTGGTTAAGGGAGCAGAAACTCTGCTATCGTGGCGAAATGGGATCAACTTAATTAAATCCTCCGTGCATCATAATACAAACATAATGTGGGCCTAACCAAAGTCTATAATCGAATAATAGAAGTTAAGCCCAGGAGTTGGTTTCACTAAAGTATCTTTAGTGAAACCTTTACATTCCTTTACTTTAGCTCCTGCTTCAAATCTTCGAAGTCTTTTTTTATGGTATTGGTTTTTTCTAACAGCGGGAAACCGTTTTAATGTCAAGATCTTATAGCAGCAGCGATCTTTGTACATAAAGCGGCTCTATGATTATGTTTTTAATCTTTGCATCCTATAACTTAGTTAAACGTTTCCCAAAGGCCTCATATAGCGTATGCCTTTAATTCTTCTCATGTAAAATGTAGTATATTTTCTGTTTAAATATATTTTTACTGTTAAAATGCTCGTGTATGCATACGACTAGATTAGATTGCGTTCCATAAATTCATGAATGTCTAAGCTATATATATATATATTATTGCTTATATGGGTGGACGAGCTCACAGCCCACCTGGTGTTAAGTGGTTACTGGAGCCCATAGACATCTACAACGTAAATGCGCCACCCACCTTGAGATATAAGTTCGAAGGTCTCAAGTATAGTTACAACGGCTGCCCCACCCTTCAAACCGAAACGCATTACTGCTTCACGGCAGAAATAAGTAGGGTGGTGGTACCTACCCGCGTGGACTCTCAAGAGGTCCTACCACCAGTTTCTGGTTATTATTATAATAATAAGTTACGGATATGCGAATCTAACCTTCACGAGGTAAAACTTTTACTTTTCTAATACATATTTGTAGTATTCTCCTTACTTGAAGATCGTAATTATTTTTCTCGCACGATTTTTTGTCTCTTTAAGCCTCAAGTAACGATTCATTCAGGTTCAATAATGCAATTGGATTATACTATACTACTTACGGTATTGTTAGTGTTTTTTTGTGTCACAATAATTACCGTCAAGCCTCGGATTAGACGACACTAATCTCATTTCTATCAAAGTTTTGGATTTAAACACATCAAAACGTTCAAATTGAATTCGTAATGTGTTTCGTAAAAGTTTTTGATTGCATTAAAAACACATAACAACACAAGTTGGAACATAAAACTTTATAACACCACAATGCTTAATTAGAAAACGTAAAAACCTGAACGCCCTAATTAAAAAACGCCTGTGATACGAAGACGCAATAAAAACTTCGTGTTTATTATTATTGTGTTTTGGATAATCAAAAAATATGCTAAGGTTTTTATGGGATTGTCACTCTGTCATCGGGTGAGTTACGTGTGATACATATTGATTACAGTATTTCCATAAAGTAGTTGTAGTTCCATATTGTTTTCTACTAGGAACTAGGGCAATAGTTCCTATTGTCCTAGTTTCTAGTAGAAAAAATTCTTGGGTTCTATTCCATCGTTAACTAATATAATACATCTGAACGATCTTTGGTCTGATAGTTTTAATTTTGTGCTCGTGACTAGTGGTTTTGCTCACAAATACTCACGGTTACTTGTTCATTATTTTATTCCACTATGCGGGATCGGACACCATGTCCTCTTTTTCCATTCAAATTTCATACTTTTTAATAATGTTCTAGTATTACAATTTTTTACTAAATCATTAATGCAATGCCAGATACTCTGTCAATGTCAGTATTTTTCAGTTAAAAAAACTTACTTTTAATTTCTGCAACGAAGTACAGCATTTGCCGCGCGTCGGCTTCGCCTCATAAAATTATATTAGCTTCAGTTTTGTGACTAACGATGGTGCTTCATCTCTCAGCTTTCGGGCCATTGTTCAACTGACAAGGTCCGCGATAATATTGAAATACCGCAAGTGAATAGAACCTTCATTCGTCTATATATCGTTTGCGGACGATAAACACACGGATAATACGTTCGTGTAGTAATTAAATTATTGTTTTTTTCGGTTTTTGCGAGTAGACAAACATAATTAAGAGAGTGAAAAATGAGTAGAATGATTCAAATTAGTTTTACGGTTTGATCGCATTTGTGATTTAATGACGTCATTTATTTTCTCGCGTTTCGAATGGTTTACAGTTTTTGTGGTCGTAAACCACTGAAGCGTGGAGATTAAGTAGTAAAAGTGGTTTGAATTAAATTTAATTATCAGTCCGGTAATCTTATTTTTGTATAATATAATATTTTTTTGTTATTTTTTTAACCTCAACATTGTCATTTCGCACAATGAGTATATGCTTAGCTCAAAATCTAAACAAGCAAGGCTTCTATCAATTTTAAAAACTAATGCTAAGCCAATACCTGTTTATGAACTACTTTTTCGAGAAAGTATTCACAAATATTGTGTGACAAACTAACATAGACCAAAATTTTGAAGATACTATTGTTACGGCGGATTGTGAGCACGCAGGTGTAGACGCCACCGCATTGCTTCTTTCTCGCGTGAAAAAATTATGCTTGTTGAATTGAACAAAAGCCTTTCTACAATTAATTTGATATTTCAAGCGCATACTTCAAGGTAGGTGTCCAAGTGCTTGTCGGTATATTTAGAGCAATAAAAAAAAGGTATACAACTTCACAGGTTTTTCTTCATTGCCGTGCTACATTTAAAATTCATTTAATAGGTTGCTCGCAATCCGCGCAAGCCGTACGTCCCGTCTATTTACATCGATTTCTTGCTATCCGTATGATTAATCCATTGTGTGGACGCTACCGTTTCTACTTTGACAAGGCCACAATTGACTATAGACGTATAATTACAAATAGATTTCCATGTGTTGTAATTCAACAGAATGCAATCACGTAAACGATTGCCGATACTTACAAAACTTAAACATAAAAAAAATTGAGAATTTGTTCCTTAAAATGTAACAATACTTATGTAAATCAATTTAGTCTCAGTAATGGATTCTAAATTTTTACATTATTGTGTGATATTGAAGTAGCAGAAAATCACTTGAAGTCAATTGAAACAAAATTTCAAAACTTAAAATATTCGATGCTCTTTATTTATGGATGTACCTATAGTACAGTCGTTTTTGGTATATAATTATTTTGAGTCTTCGACGTTAGCTTGCAGCTGTGTGCATTATAATTGCAACTTCTACAACATAATTATATCAAAGCGGGGATGTCTATGCGTAATCACTTAACTTTGAAGTCGTCGTGGCCTAAAGGATCCGGTGCATTCGTATCTAGCGATGCAACGGTGTTCGAATCCCGCAGGCGGGTACCATTTTTCTAATGAAATACGTACTTAACAAATGTTCACGATTGACTTCCACGGTGAAGGAATAGCATCGTGTAATAAAAATCAAACCCAAAAAAAAGACATAAGATGGGCTGTGAGCTTTCCATCTACAGTAGTAAAAACCCAGCGAAATAACGATAGGCGAAGTAAGAAGCACTCATTAGTTTAAAATCATTATTACCAAACTCTATCTATCTACACAGGTATGACATTCAAAGTATTTAAGTGGATTCGTATTGAGTATTTTTCTATTGTCCATATTTAATTTGACTATATTATGCACTTCATTAAGTACGTGACATGCGATTTCTAAAGTATTGAATAAAAATAATTTAGATTTCAATACATTGCTGTCGTCACACTAACTTGCTCTTTTTTGTTTTTCGAAGTTCTTAATTTTTATTTCTTTAATATTATATAACTGTTAAGGGTTGAATACTACAGCCAGTCTAGCGTTGGGGACACTTTTTAAACCAGTGCTAGGAAAACGAATAGTATTTACAATATACCTGCTCAAGCAAAAATCTAGCATTTCCACTTTGTGATTTGTAAGCACACGTAAGAAGACAAGAAAAAAGACATTCTCAATACCTAGCTTTTTTATTGCTTAGATGGGTTGGACGAGCTCACAGCCCAGCCCACCTGGGTTACTGGAGCCCATAGACATCTACAGCGTAAATGCGCCACCCACCTTGAAATATAAGTTCTAAGGTCTCAGTATACTTACAACGGCTGCCCCACCCTTCAAATCAAAACGCATTACTGCTTCACGGCAGAAATAGACAGGGTGGTGGTACCCACCCGTGCGGACTCACAAGAGGTCCTACCACCACCAGTAATTACGCAAATTATAATTTTGCGCAACAAAAACTTTGTATCCGTTTTTACGAAAATTGCGCGGACGGAGGAGTATAAAATTTCCCACACTTATAGAAAATATAGAGAAGGAGTGCAGAATGCTAATATTTTTTTAAAAATAATGCATATAATATATATTAAATCAATAAAAAAAAAAACATTACACACACTACTGTGTATTTGACACACACACGCAGTATGTATACTCTTTGTTTATTGTCAAACTTTAGTTAATGCTTAAAGTCTGTGGTCAAATTGAAAATAGGTTAATATTGTTTATCTTTAATATTATTTGTCTATAATGTAGTCTTGGCGAAATCTGTGATTATAGAAGTAAAAGAGTCTATGACAATAGAATCATAATAGTGTACAAACTTATAATTTCAATTAATTATAGTCCAATTTCGACTACTGCGGGACCACTAGTTAGTATAGATATGTTTATTTAAAGCTGCTTATTTTAAGATATATAAATGCTGTCACAATATGCCAAAAAAATACATTCATATCAAAGAACAATTTCGAATAGCTTCAGGCACGAACAGATGCCGCGAAGAAATCAAAAGGAGTTTCGTATTTATTAACGACATAGGAACGTTTCATAATGGCCGTTATTGAGCAGATGGCCGGACCGAACGACTCCGGAATAAGCAAATTACGTACGTAGTGGCGGCGGGCACGTAATTAGCTGGGACATTTTCTCGGATCGGCCAACTGCTTACTTCGTTGTACTAGTGAGAACGAAATTAATATTAAAAAAAATAATCTATACTAATCTATACAGAGGAAAGATTTGTTTGTTTGTTTGTATTGAATAGGCTCCGAAACTACTGAACCGATTTTAAAAAATCTTTCACTGTTTGGAAGCTACACTATTCCCGAGTGACATAGGCAATAATATTTTTTTTTAAATTAGGGATTCTTACTAAAACTACAATAATGTAACTGAAGGTGTAAAAAATTATCTAAAATATTCTTTACATCGCGTGCCCTGCGAAAACTATTGATGATAAAATAAAATAAGGTACTACGACTTTGTAGAACACATTATTATTTACAAAAAGGGTCGCGACAGCATATGTCTCTAACTATTATAGTTATGCCGCAATAAGTGTTTTTATTTAAAAAATAAAACAACGTCAAATGAGTCGTCTATTATCAAAGGCGGCAATCTGTACATTTGGACAAAAATTTTTTATTGATATGTCAATACAGATTTATTTGAATATAATCGTCTCCTTCAAAGAATACGGTTCAAAACCTGCATTAAATAAAGGTTAATAGTTAACCTGTTATTTATCTAAGATGTCGTTCCGAAGAGTTTTGTGACTGCCAATTGAATACAAAGTCAATAATTCGTTTTTCTGATTTACCAATCATTGTCCAAAAGTCAGATTGCCGCCTTTGATAATAGACGACTCAAATATCGTAATTATCGAGGCAAATACCATAACACTTCACGGAACCTACCACAATATCTCTGAAACTCCAATTTGAAATACCAAAATAAGTTTATTTCTCGACTTATCTCGTTTCAAGATAATACCAAAGACCAAAATATAAAGAGAAACCCGCTCAATCGTATTATATAAAGGCTGTTATCTCATTCAAACTGGAACTCACGACCGGTAGCCTCAGAAACAGCCGATCAAACGCGACCCACCAATAATTACGCAAAGCAACTAAAAATGACAACACTATTTTTTTTTTTTAACTTTACCCTATCACTTTCCTTCATCACTGTACCTTAAGTACAAAAAGTACTGATTTCACACAAACTGATCGGAATAAAATAAAAAAATGTAAATTTACTATTTCGCACCCACACACGCGCACATTTCACATTATCTTATTAATACGAATGAAATTGCCCAATGGAAATCATACTTCCTGCTTACAATGTGTCAATGAGTAATTATTTAGTAGTTTTACAGCGTTGTTTTGAAAGGGTAGAACTTTTATGACGGGCCGTCGTCATATGTCAGGACTTCCTTAATTACAGTAGAAGATTGAGGTATAAAAATAGAGTTAACAATGTTTTTAAAGCGTAATGTAATAACTTCTAACATTATTCTTTTTCAATTAATATAAATGTATACTACTTAAGAATATGTTTTTATTTTTTCCTACCTAAGCTGATAGCCTTGAGAGGCTATTTCAGCGTAACCTTAGCTAGTGGGTGAGCTTACGGGGCTCAAACCGGAGTGATGCTAACATTGGCCCTAGCAAGAGCAGTGCTTTGCAGAATCTACCACCTGATCTGAAACGCGACCCACTCAAAAGATCCGGCGAGAAACTCAGTAGGCAGTGTCTGTCGGTTAATTCGAAGACGGTGACCGGTGCTTGTGGTACCTAAAAGCACTGTTAATGGATCGGGAGGATCCGTAATGACGTGTTTTGGGCGACGTCGACTATTTACCATTCTGTCTACAGGATCGGGTATCATTTTGAAATAAGACACATGCCATGGCTATACTTTTTACTAAGACATTAAAATATTTTTACTAAAGCATCGCGATATAATAACGGCCGTCTGGTGTAGTGGTAAGTGACACGGTCACTACACAAGTGGTCGCGGGTTCGAATCCCGCCAAGGGAAGATATTTGTATGATAAATATAAATGTATTTTCCAGGGTTATGGATGTATCTTAAATATATGTATGTGTATAATAAAAATCTTACATTTATTTCCGTTATCTGGTATCTATAAGACAAGTTCTTTACGAACTTATCATAAGACCAATTAACGTGGCGTGATTGTTAGTAAATATTTATATTTATTACATCCAATGTCTACAATTCATATCGAAATATTACTAATAATCTAATCCAAATGGTTTTTTTTACATAACAGTATGTCTTTGTATTGTAAATATATATTAACGATCTAAACAACTAAAAGCGAATAAGTGCATGAAGGAACTGCTAGCTCTGACGGTTTATTCGGAAGCCACAATACGCCTCACTAACGAGTTGCTAGGCTGAATAAAACATGCTGACTTGGGGTTTAAAATGTAAGAATTTGCGTTTTCTTTGGTTGTTTACATATACAGGGTGTCCCGTAAATAATAATCCAATCGTAAGGCAACGATTGTTTTTTCTAATTATCTCCAACTAATTTGGATGATTTTTTGAATTTGTAGGAATGTCAAAAATAATATACCCATGTACCTATGTATGTTTAAGCATGATATGAAATCGCTAAAAACGATTTTTATACGACCTCAATATGAAAGTACTCTGCCTAATACAATCAATTCTGGTTAACCATTACAAAAGAAAGATAGAATTTATGGGTATTGTCTAATACAGTTACCGGATACTTTTTATTAGAATATAGCCTGGATCTTATGCCTTGGGCCACGCGTTAAACAGCATTGCTTCACTTTGCAGTGGAATCTGTTTCGTGGCTCCCTAAACGTCTGTGTAAAAGTTTAAACACGAAAATGGCTAGACTTTAAGTAATGAATATTATATTATCTTAAAATAAACATTAACATTTAACAAAAAAGGTTAATGATTGTCTTTAATTTCAAAACATAGTAATAAAAAAAGAATCAAATCAAATTTACTTTTAAATGACATTTTATATTCACTCTCAATTTTGTATGGTTTTGCAAAGCTAAAAACTTAAAGCATTTCAAATCGTTTGGAATTACACCAAACTGCCACAATTCTTGCAAATGCTAACAAATTTTCTGATCTTCACTTTGTTTTGTAGTGGAGCCGTCAATATCTGATTCCATTATAATTAGTTTACGAAAACCATAGACATCAGAGCATAAATGCACACAACTTGAAAGAGTTTAAGGTCCAAATTTAAATTACATTCTATATCGGCTGGATATAGAATATATATCTGATATACAAAGGAAGAGATTACTGTCTCCCCCTCAAAAATAGGACAGAAGCATTGTAGGTATTTTGTCTACGAGAAGGAGGTATTATACAAATAAATATACCTATACATGTAAAGGTGAAAAATATTCACGTGTGGATAAAAACTAATCCGCAACTTTTGTAGATAATATTTATCTATATATTAATAGGTGAAACAAAAACGTTGTACCCCTTTTTACGAAAATTGCGCGGACGGAGGAGTGTGAAATTTCCCACACTTATAGACAATATAGGGAAGGAGTGCAGAATGTTAATATTTTTTTTAAATTATGCATAAAAAATACATTAAATCAATAAAGGAAAATATCTCTACCGTGTATTTGAGTGTGTCAAATACATGGTAGAGTATGTAATGTTTTTAAAAATAATGCATAAAAGATACATTAAATCAATAAAAAAACATTACACACACTACCGTGTATTTGACACACACACGCATGCTTACGTTTTGTTTAATGTCAAACTTTTCTTATTGATTATAATCAATAAGAAGAGTTGTCAAGTTGAGAATAGATTAAAGATTGTTTGTCTTTATTATTTTTTTGTCTAAAGTGTAATCTTGACGAAATCTCTGAATAAAGATGTATATCTTTGACAAAAGAACCATAGTAGTGTACAAACTTATAATTTAAATTAATTATAGTCGAATTTCGACTACCGGGCGACCACTAGTATTCATAATTGCGTTACATTGACTTTATCCACTGGGTCGACTGGCAGATTAAGAGGCAAATTGAAAAACACACATTTACGTCCGAACAATGAAAGAGCAATGAGCATTAAAATTACAAAACAAACTATACATTTAGTGTAATTGTGACCAATTAAAGTTCACAGGATATGAATCTTGTAGTTGCTGTAGTTGATGAGAGTAGTCTATTTTTGTAGAGACACCTGACCAGATACCAACATAACTAGTTTAGCGAGACTGTTGGACACCAAGTAATTTTGTCTCCATCAGCTTTTGAGAGCGTTATTTTTTCTTGTGTTATGTTCCTTCCACAAAAACTTGAAAATGTAATTTATTTATTAGTTTGCATCCCTGAAAAGGAAAATTCTTAATCATAAATAAAATGTGTTTGTTAACACTACTAAATCAACATTTAAGAATAAAATAGTAGTTAAAATACTAAATATCGCTACATCGTATCGAATTATGCGAAATACATTTTAAAGGTTGCAGTGCTTAAAATTGCTACAATAGGTTAGGTTCATGACAAAATCAAAAGGTCTTAACGTAATGTATACAAAAAAGGGCTTTTTTTTTTTTTTTTTTTTTTCCTACCTATGCTGATAGCCTTGAGAGGCTATTTCAGCTTCGCCCTAACGTTAGTAGGTGAGCTCGCGGGGCTCAACCGGAGAGTTGCTAACACTGACCCTAGCAAGAGCAGTGCTTCGCAGAATCTACCACCGGATCGGAAACGCGACCCACTGAGAAGATCCGGCGAGAAACTCAGTGGGCTGTGTCTATGGGTTAGTTCACTCGTCGAACCCTTCGTCGCAAGCGACGGGTTCGACGAGGACGGTGACCGGTGCTTGTGGTGCCTAAAAGCACCGTTAATGGATCAGGAGGATCCGTAATGACGTGCTTTGGGCGACGTCGACGGTTTACCATTCGGTCTACTGGGTCGGGTATGTAATTTCCAGCGGCTACGATGAGAGGGTTCTCATGTCGTGCCGCCTTCTCAAAATGGCGCAGCGATGCCGACTGTAGATACTTACTAAGGGAGTCGAGCTCCAGGTCGTCGTGGAGATCCACATTCCTAAGGAACCAAGGCGCTCCGACGGCTATCCTGCAGAATCGTGATTGAATAACCTGAAGGGATTTCAAGTTGGTGCGGGCTGCGTGAGCGAACACTACGCTTGCATACGTCATGACGGGGCGTATACAAGTTTTGTAGAGAGTTACCTTATTACGGAGGGACAGTTTGCTTCGACTACAAAGCATTGGATAGAGTCGTCCTAGAATAAACGCGGCGCGGTCGCGTACCGTTTTTATATGGGGACGGAATGTCATCCCTCTGTCGAGGGTGACGCCTAGATATTTGACCTTCGAGACCCACGGAATGGGCTGGCCAAAGAGAGTGATGGGACTAACGGCTGAGGTGTTTGCGCGCCTACTACGGAGTGGGATGCTCGAAGTGATGTTCGGAGGGCGACCCCTTTTGAAGAGCACCGCTGCGCTTTTCGTGGGGTTGATGTCTATTCGCCACTTCCGGAACCACTGTCCCAGGGTGGCTACTGCGATCTGGAGTCGCCGATGAAGCAGCGACATCTTCCTACACGAGTAGTAGATAGCCGTGTCATCGGCGAAGAGCGCTAGATGGGTCTCCGGAGACCGGGGTATATCATTGATATACAAACTAAATAATAACGGGGAGAGCGCGGAGCCTTGCGGGACTCCGGCGGTCAGTTGACGGGGACGAGAACGAGTTCCCTCTACTCGATATCGAAACGAACGGTTCGACAAGAAGTCTCGTATGATGAGCACGAGTCTGTCTGGCACTCCCATGTTGTACAGTTTATAAATTAAACCGTTGTGCCAGACTTTGTCGAACGCCTTCGCGATGTCGAAGAAGAGGGCGCCGGTCGGGATTTGTTTACGCCTATTTAGTCCTATCAGAATGTGCTCCGTGAGGCGGTGCACTTGTTGTACGCACGAGTGTTTTGAGCGGAATCCGAACTGTTCGTCAATGAGAATTTTGTTCGCGGTAACAAAATCCCAGAGGCGTTTCCTAAGGAGCCGTTCGTAAATTTTTCCTATCGTCGAGAGGAGACTAATCGGACGGTAACTAGAAGTTTCGTTTGTCGGTTTGCCCGGCTTATGTATACCGATAACGTCCGCTTCTTTCCACACCGCGGGAAAGATGCAGTGCGTCATAGCGGCATTTAAAATTGTAGCCAACATTGCTATCAGTTGGACTGGCAAAAATTTTAGCGCGCGGTTGTGGATGCCGTCGGAGCCGGGTGCCTTCCTAGGTTGTAGGTTGTGGATCGCGTCTCTAACTTCGTCAGTGGTAATGGGGGGTAACGCGTCCGAGGGCGGCAGGGAAGCTCTGCGCTCGACCTCCCTGTCGACTAACTCGGTGTGTTCGGGGTCCGCGTGTTGAGTGCTGGTGGTGCACTGCTCTTGCAGTGCATCGGCCAGCAGCTCAGCCTTGTCATCGTCATCGAATGCCGGTGGTTGGCCTGAAGGGCGTACGAGGGGAGGCATAGTAGCGGTAGTTTCGGATTTGAGAGTCCTAGCTAGTCGCCAGTATGCTTGGTGGGAGGGCGCGAGTTGTTCTAAATAACTATGCCAATTATCGTTACGCGCGTCGCTTAAGCGGGAGTGGACTTCGCGTTGTAGACGACGCATCCGAATCCGGTTTGAATGCGTGGGAAGACGATCGTAGGCCCGGATTGCCGCGTTCCTAACTCTTAAGAGATTCCTAAGATCGGGGGACAGTCTGATGCGGTGGAAGCTGTCCTCCACATCGACTTCTTTAGAAGATCTAATAATCGCGGAAGATATGTGATCGGTAATGATGTTTATGGATTCGACGGTGTCCTCGGGGATAGATTCGAATCCGGGCCGTAAGGGAGGATTGGCGGAGCGGTGTCGGCTAGGCACGTGCCCAGCTTATTCCAATCCACCATGGTCCTCGTAACAGTGACTGGGTTGTGGGGGCGACCGAGCTGCATAACGACAGGTCGGTGGTCTGAGTCGAGCTCTGACATTGCTTCGATGGAACGCAAGCGCAGAGTTACGTTCCTAAGCAATGCCAGGTCTATAGTGCTCGGACGGAGCGCGATGTTATACGGATAACATGTTGGAGTTGGGGGACCGACTATTTCAAAGGTGAGGTCGTCTATAAACGCGTCGAGACGCCTACCGTTAACGTTAGTACGATGGCAGTTCCACCTAGTGTGGTGGCAATTTAAATCGCCTGCCAGGATGACGGAGTCTCCCATGCCGAACAGTGACTCGATGTCACTGCTCAGAAGGGGCTTGTCCGGGGGGAGATAAACGGATGCGATGACGATCGGCTGGTGTCCCGTCAGCGAGATACGGCACACTGACGCCTCGATATGTGAGAGCGAGGGAGTATCGAGAGGGACAACGTGCAGGGCCCGCCTATAGTAAATGGCAGTCCCGCCTTTGGAGGCGGTGAGTCTGTCATTCCTAACCATGACGTAATTCGCGACTTTCGGGTCGCGACGCGAGGGCTTCAGACAGGTTTCCTGCACTAGTAGAATATCTACAAGATTATCGCGGAGGAATTCGAAAATTTGATCGCGTTGCCGCGCGAGTCCGTTAGCATTGTAGAATGCTAACGTAAGGGAATACGGTTTTTCTCTACCTTTTTGCGCCATTGATTACCGGTAAAGATTTTTATAAAGTGCGGGACACGGACTCGTATACGTCCATGTGATCGAACGCGGCCGCGAGTCTCTGTTCGGGGGTTACCGACCTACGTATCGCGTCTGCGAACGATCGCAGACGGTCGAAGTTAACAGCGGTGACGAAGTCGCGCACGAGCGCGAAGTCGTTGACGGCAGAGGGTTGCGGGGGCGGAACGCGGGCGCGGGGCGAGGTGCGAGCAGGGCTGGGGCGCGGGGCGTGTCGCGAGCGGGGGCGGGGGTGCGGTTTGCGTTCCCGCCTTCGTATACGGCAGCGGCTTTTTCCACGCTGAAACCGTGGGAACTGCAGCCGGCACGAAGGCAGGTTTCGGCACTGAGGGTGCCGAAGTCTTTGGGCCGACGGTTCGCGGAGCTGGGAGGGTTGAACGCTTGCGCGGAGCCCTAGGACATCCACGGTAGTTCGCGGGGTGCCCTTGCTTAAGGCATAGGACACAGCTTGGAGGTTCGGTCGCGGTTTCCCTAACACGCGAGCAATCTAGTGTGGCGTGGTCGCCGAGGCACTTTACGCAGCGGGGGCGCGCGTGGCAATTACGAGCCGAGTGGCCGTAAAGCTGACATCGGTAGCACTGCCCGGGAGTGCCACGCTTATGGGGGCTTCGATCGAGATCCCGGATAGGCCGCAAATTGTCGTGAGACATGCGATCTTCTTTTTGGCCTCCGGGGTGGGTTCTAACGCCACGAGTATCATATTATAGGGCTGTTTGCCCCACCCGCTGTGCATCCGGTGCACACTAACTATCGGGAGGGCCTGAGCGGTCAGATCCTCCTTAACATAGTCTATGTCCAACTCCTTGGGGACTCCGCGTACTACTACGCGGAGCTCGCGGTCCTCCTGAAGAGCATAGGTGTGGAAACCTATGTTCTCCTTTCGGAGGTATGCTGAGAGGGCCCTATGGTCGCCCGGCGTTGCGACCTTAATCTGAATCCCATGCGCGACGTTACGCGCATGGGTGTAGTTAATTTTATTTGCCTGAAGGGCCTGGGACACGCGATTCCACGCTGTCTTCTCTTGAAGTATCAGCGGGGGCGGGGCAGCTACTTTGGGAGCGGGCGCGGGCTTGGGACGCGGCGGCGGGGTTACGCGGCGAGCGGAGTCCGACTCCGGTGTCACGACTACCTGCGGGCGGGAGGCGGTCGCGGATTTAGTTTGCTTCGTCGTGGAGCTCCGGGACTCCACGGCGCGAGTACGCTTTTTTCCGCGCGTTACGGTTTGGAACCCATCCGAAGTTCCAGGCTGAGGGCTTGACGCGGATTCGAAATCCATCTCCGATTCGGTATCGGAGCCTGAACTCGAAACGATCGAGGTCGCGACGGATGAAGCGCGCGATGACGTAAACGACGCGGGCGCGGGGGTGGGGTAGCGTTAGGCGCTACGTGAGCCGCATCGTGGGAACGTGCGCTCGAACTTGACGCGGCGGCGGGGGGCGCGCGGCGTGCCTCCGAGGCACGTTTGAGATACGCGGCGACGGACGCGGGGGGGAGGGATTGCCACGGGCGGCCCTAAACTCTAGGTACTCGGCCCTAATTGACGGGTACCTATCCCGGAGGAACCCGACAATATCACTAGCGTCTTCTTTCTCCATTCTTCGGTCTTCTTGCCCGGGGGGGCGGCCCCGGGACTTTTGTTGAACTCGCCGAAAGGCGAGGCCCCGGATAGGATTTGTAACCCCCTGTGCTGCAGGACAGCAAGGAGCAGGGGGGGGAATGCCTATGCCGTGAAAACGGCAATCGGCGGGGAAAAGGAAAGGAACCCGCTCGGGCTGTATAGTGCTACAGCAGGCAGAATCGCGAGCGGGGGTCTAGTCTTGAAAAAGACTGTTGTTTTTGGGAAGGGTTAGGAAATCGCTAGCCTGTGAGTGCCACAGGAAGCTGAACGTAGCGATTGGTTTTGCCTTGAAAAAGGCAGTTGGTAAGGGTGGGTTCGCGGTTACAAAACTTTAGCGCACAAAAATGGACCTCGATACGCAGATCGCAAGCGACCAACGGATCGGCACGTCCGCACTACTGAATTGTACGCACGATGTATTCACGGTCACTACACTGTCGAGCACAACTGTGAGTTCAGAGACGCAGCTCGCAAGCGGGCCACGGATCGGAAAGCACGTCCGCGCACGACCGAGCCGTGAGCGAGAATAAAAAGGGGGCTTTTAAAGTAAGCACAATTTATGCTAAGCTATAGAATTCAACATAAATAAGTTTAATTGTATTATATTATAACAAAATTGGATGAAGTACTCAATATAATTGTAAATTAAAGTGTAAGGAGTCATGTTTCGAATAACATTGAAACTTAAAGTTTATATCTCAAAGTTGAAATAGGCTTACAGTGCCTCGGGGGTTAGGATTAAAAAATAGTTTCAGGTCATACAAATTTAAAAAAAAAGTTTTGATTTCTCTATACCCTTAACTAGATACTTAGAAAAACATGCTTGGGTATAAAAGTGCTCTTAGCAGCACTTTGCCTGTTGCATTCCTGTTGTTTAACTTAATTATTGACATTAAAGCTCATAAGAACAATTTGCAGTCTTTCCATTCCTGAGAAAACTGGTTTCATATGCTCGACTGTCGACGTCAGTTGAAAATGATTGTACAAAATTGATTTCCAAC
This sequence comes from Bombyx mandarina, assembly GCF_030267445.1. Classification (NCBI taxonomy): domain Eukaryota; kingdom Metazoa; phylum Arthropoda; class Insecta; order Lepidoptera; family Bombycidae; genus Bombyx; species Bombyx mandarina. The sequence goes on along the minus strand of NC_143229.1, from coordinate 4,361,907 downwards.
ATAAATAGGAGTATATAAAATTAGTAAGCTGTAACCTACCATTGAGACCCTAGCCATGTCTTGACACATCTACCTGATCACCCTCAATTCTATCGAACGCTTTTAATCTTAACGCTAGCAGTACTTTCTGAACTTATCAAAGAGTTTGATGTAACACTTAGCTTATAGCATCAGCCCGCTGAGTTTCTCGTCGAATCTTCGCAGCGGTTCCGGTCTTCCTATCTGATTTTCTCAGCGGTCCGAGATATACTGGCAAAGCAGCTAACATTGAACTGTTAAGCCTCTTGTGAGCACTCGGGCTGTTGTTAGCTAATCCCACACATCGTAGAAGAACCTAAGCTCGCCAGCCCAGTGAAGCCAGAGATATTTAACGATAATCCATCCATGCCAATTTGTGGTGTAGTTTTAAATATTGACAAAACTTCAACTAGTCCTTAGAATCAAGTTGTGGAAGAAGATAATTGAGTATACAGTTCTTTGATAAACAATTAAATAAATTATTTGTAGTTAGATGCTAGAAAATATTAGGTTTCAAATTGAAATGTTTATTATTTCGTAATTAAACCTTACTCTGGTTTCAACTTAATGTGATGTTAAATTTAGTAACAAAAATCACTATTACATTAAGAATGAAATTGGTTTTCGTAAACACGGAGATACTGTTGTTCGTTTAAGATAGTTGAGTCCGACATTTATAATAATTATTGTAATATGACTACAGCGGAACGTAGCTGCGCAAATTTAATAAAATAATACCACATTTTTAATAAAAACGATACAAAAAATCCTGTGCGCGGTCATTAGCGAAAGTAGACTACGTTATTTTAGCATCCGTTTCTTTGTTGGCCACTTCTTTTTCTTAATAGACCCTTACGTTTTCGCAATCAGACGTTACGGTTGTTAAGCAGGGCACTGTAATTACTATAATATTCCTTTGTCAGTGCCGACTACTAGTACAGTAGGAGATTAAAAATTGCGAACACAACTGGATTTTTATTTTTTTGTTACTTTTGTAGACAGACGAGCGAACAGTCCACCTGATAGCGAATGGCCGCTGGTAAATGTGAGCAATTACTTAATTAGCAGGAAGTTACTCTAATTTAATTTACAATTAATTGATTAGCAGGAACGCAGTCAACGTATCCAAAAAAAACTTTGAATAGCTGCTATGTTTGACACATTACCACTGCTATTTAAACCTGCTAACGACATTACAAGTAAGTAGACATCACATTTCTGCCTATTTCTTTCCAAAGCGATCCTATGTTACGACTTTAAGTAATACATTATAATTTTATCGATTCTGGATACAGAACAACTAACGCGAAATTGATTCATTAGTGTAAGCTATCGAAAACTCATAAAGAATCTCTTTTTGTATAACAAATCAAGATCGACGTCAAACATTTGTGAACAGAAAAAAAATGACGGTTCGCGATCTGGTATTTTATGAAATATATTTTCCGATAGTCAAATTGCTGCATTGGCGCTGCCCACAAATCTTTCCTGATAAATTTTCGTGCGAAATTTCATCACGACAAAAGCTCTGTAGTTTCTTGAAACAAAAAGGAAAATTTCAACGTTCATTATATTTAAGCCATGTTCATTTAAGCTGTATGTATGATGAGTTTCACACTTCTAAATAATCAGAGATTTGCCCACGAATTAATGTACTCATAAAACATGTCCATAATTCTAATGAGTATTCATTGTTTTGCAACAATTGTCAACATATCATCAGGGAAAGTGAAATAATGATGAATTAACCAAGAAGTTGACACATTTATTAATTTAGGAGAACGTTTCCATGAAATTGAAGAACGAGTATTTTTATAGTACCGACCCAGATTAAAGCAAAACTCTTCGCAACTTAGCCATCGTACGCGATAAATCTATTCTCTGAAATACTTACGACAACGAATATGGTGGTTGATGAAATTGCACTCCGAGCTCTACGAAATCCTGATTACACTTGAGGGCATTTGTAATCGGATTCCACTCGATGTTACAACTGTCAACAGGCTAGTCGACCCTACAAACTGGAACGCAAGACCGCTTTATTGCCGGATTAGTCGGCACTCACCTTTTTTTTTTTTTTTTTTCGGGTAGAGGGCCGAACCTCCTACGAGGTCCCCGCGCAAGAGGGGCGCGCGGGGTATGTGAGACTCAACGATCTGCATGGTGTTGTGAGCAGACCGCGGGCCCAAGGATTTTAGGACCCACCCACTAGTCGGCACTCACCTATAAAAGGATTTTTTTTTTGCTTATCCCTCATTAGCCTCGGTCGGCTATACTGACTTCACTCATGGTGCTCATCGTAAGATGGCTTGCTAACACCCACCCTAGCAATAAAAGTGCTCTCCTGAATCTACCACCGCAGCACCAGATCGGAATCGCGATCCACTGAAAGAATTACCCTCACAATACGCACTACCTTCAGTGAAAAACTACATTAAAACCCCAGTAAAAAGTTAATATAACACGTCCTACGAACGAAACCAACAATCGTAATTGCTTAACTGAATACTAAAATGACAAAATCAATCATGATCGCCTTTTTGATGTAACGAGCTCCCTTAACAGTAAAACTGATCAATTTACTTAACTATAGGATCTTGTTACGCAATTTTATTTGTTACGTGCTCTAGATAGTTGTTGTAAGACAGTGTGTACACTTGAGAGCAATAACGTTGTACTATACACCAAATTATCTCACTTACCCTGGCACGCGCGTTGAATCTTGAATATTATTTAAGTAGATATATTTTTAAATTACTGGGAAAAAATCACGCCCTGTCATCTGGCCCCAATTTAGGATTCCCTGTGTCATGGGTACCAGAGACTGAAATACATTTGATAAACATTTAATTATATACTTAGATAGATAATATACACCCAGACAAAGAGCAAACAAACCTGTTCATGACACAATGTTTGCCCGATGTGGGAATCCCACCCACGACATTCGGTGCTACTGTCCGGGGAGCTACTATTGCACCACTGAGTCAGTTTAATAAATTTACTTAAGTAAAGTTTTGATCTGGTGAGTATTTAAAATTTTCAATAATTATCGAAGGTTAAATTGTCGTTGAGAGGATAGGAAACTATAAATCGTATAGAACAAATGATTTTGCTATACGATTTGTTTAATCATCATAATGCAGATACACGCGACCTCTTAAAATCAGCTATCTAAATGTGGTCATAGCTGCAGTTTTTGAGAAAGAAACATGAGACAGTCGTTGTACAATACAATTCAGACTTCGACCTCAAATCTCAAGATGGGTAACGACATTCAATTTGTGTTTCGTTTCGTATGGGCATCTTTAACTGCCTAATTGAGTCGGCCATCAGCTCTTTTACTCGTTTATACAAAAAGTAGGTAAAACTTGACAATTACCACTATTTTGTTTATTTTGCCGAAATAACAGGCCGATGCGTGGACTACAACAGCTATTCCACCATCATAGCATTCATGTTCTTCTAAGGACCCTGTAACCAACTAAAATTATGTAGGTGGGCCAAGAGTGTTTATGCACAGAATTAAAACAAAAGAATTTAAAAGTGCTACTACACTACAGTGAGAAGTAGCCCTTATGTCAAAAGTGAGAGGCAAGTGTTCTATCGAGCCGCGGTCGCCATTTATTTGTCACGTTCGACTTGACACCACAAGCATTTGTGTACAAAATACTAAGGTTACGTACGTCCTATTGCGAGACGAATAACCTAAAAATTACTGTTTCTAAATACAAATTATTTATAGTCGCTATTACCGAAGACAATTCAAATATTACTCAGAACCTAATTTATCTATGTAATTGAAATGTTTGTCCTGTACACGTACCTAACATATTGATTCAATTGTTATACAATTTGTTGTAGATGAGTAGTAAGTAGTACGAGTAGTAGTTTTATTTTTCCAAGTGGAAGACAAAAGTGGCAACCTAATCTTTTAATTTATTTTATTTTACTTATTTATTTGAAAAATGATTATTATGAAGTGAAAAGAATTTAAGTTGATTAATATGAACCATGGCATGAAATGAAATGAAATGAGATGAGACGATATGGGATGAAATATAATCTCAGTAAAAAGGTGGTCATTTACTGAGACTTTTTCAGTGGACTTGAAAGTCGTCGTGGCCTAAAGGATAAGACGTCCAGTGCATTCGTGTTGAACGATGCACCGGTGTTCGAATCTCAGGCGGGTACCAATTTTTCTAATGAAATATGTACTTAACAAATATTAACGATTGACTTCCACGGTGAAGGAATAACATCGTGTAATAAAAATGAAACCCGTAAAATTATAATTTGCGTAATGACTGGTGGTAGGACCTCTTGTGAGTCCGCGCGGGTAGGTACCACCGCCCTGCTTATTTCTGCCGTGAAGTAGTAATGTGTTTCGGTTTGAAGGTTGGGGCAGCCGTTGTAACTATACTTGAGACTTTAGAACTTATATCTCAAGGTGGGTGGCGCACTTACGCTGTAGTTGTCTATGGGCTCCAATAAGCACTTGACACCAGGTGGGCTGTGAGCTCGTCCACCCATCTAACCAGCAAAAAATAGAAAAAAATAATGAAAAATAAGATATGGTTATCTAGGGTGTTGTTTCAAATGTTCCTCTTAATGGGTATTACTGTCGCACCAAATGCCATCACAGCCGAGTTTATATTATGTTCTACTTGGAACACATACATGAATACACAATCCGCTTCTAGAGATCTTTGTTCGACGGATCATTGAGTTCTGAAATTAACTCCTCTTCTTATAAATATCCCCCGTCAAGTGGTTTGAAGCTCAATAGGTAGTTAGTATTAGTTATTGTATTATTAGCGTTGTCAAAGTCAGTAAGGTAGACTTTTTGTGTTAATTAAAAAAACCTAAATTTTCAGATAGGTTCTTCTAACACGTTGCGACGTGCTAATATTGAAATCAAATAGATAGATAAGCACGTTTTGTCTCGTTTGGGGTTTATCTCAATATCTAAACGTTTTCAAGGCTTCGTATTTGTATAGAACCTTCAGAATACAAACGGCTACAACTTGATAGGTTAATGATTATTGCAGAATTTTGTTACATATTTGCATATTTTTCATTTTTAATAATTTATGCATACGCAGCTATATTTCAAAATCGTCCTATCCGTACGCGGTATTTGATTGAAGTCTAATTTTTTTTATAACTTTATAGATAGGTAGCCCTACCTTTTTAGTTCCCAACATTCTTACTTTGGCTGAAATGGGCAGGGCTGTGATACGTGAAAAATATCACTAATTCTACTAAACTGTGTGTCATGCTTATTCGATAGTAACTCTGATACATAGAATTCATAAACTGTTTTGATTTTAAAGCTTCTAAAAGTGATTAAATGAAACCTATCAGATGATTGTTCAAGCTCTTTCGAAATACCGATGTTGGCAAAATAGCGAGTTTTAAAATTAAAAGCTATCCAATAACACGGATTTTCACCCAATCAATCAAATAACAATGAAAATTATTCATAACGTATTTATTAAATAGCGTAAACCGTTTTCACAGTTCAATTGAAGGCATCAATTAATTTATTAATAGTATTTAATTTAATTTTTGTTATTAACTCTTATCGAAATTGTAGGCTTTACTGTACAAATGAGAAATGGATAAAGCCATATAACTTACTTTTTGTGTATTTTTTATTATTCGTGTTTTTAAATTGCACTCATTTCCACTTTAGATAATTAAGCTACGTCGTGAGCAATGGCTTTACGAAATTACTTGATGATTTTGTGATAATTCTGTAATAGTCATCGCTAAACTTTATAATAAATTACATACATAGGTGGGTTTGTAAACGAACCGCCCACCACACTTTGCTTTATTATATTTAGCACTTATAAGAGAGAATATGTGTAATATCGACAATACTGTCCATTTTGGAATTTTACGGCTATTTATTTTTGTTCATTCAAATCAGAAGTAGTGATTATTCTTAAAAACTTCTAATCTTGAAATTTGGCAGAATCGTAGTACAAGCCAGAGTATCTATGATATACACATTAATGTAATATTACAAAAATACTTGTATCTATAAGAAATCTTTCAAGACCAGATATGAAATTTCTAAAATGCAAAATGAACGCTGTATCATGAATTCTACGACTTAATAAAAGTTTGTAAAAGTTTCGTAACTCAAAACCGTATTGTAGACAATATATGAGATAACATTTCATAAACTTTAGAAACAATAACGTGAAAGTCTTCGTTTGTTGAAAGAGCTTTTGAAGGTCTTTCGCGAATTCAGAAAGGCATTCTGTTTCGAGAATTTTATTCGATGCTGAATACAAAAAAATCGAATAAATACTCAAACGAAACAAGATTTATTATTATTTATTATTATTATTTATTATTATTATTATTACTGCTTTAGATAGACACAACAGTACAAGGTCAGCTTAATACTTAATAGTTTTATAATCTCGAGAGATTGAAACTATCTATAGGAAGTAAACTTGGAATCGCTACTTCTAGATGGTAAGCGACTCTTCTACTATCTATAAAAAGATATCTAAAGCCATTGAGAATTAGATCTCACGATTCAAAGTCACTGGATACTCAATATGGGTTGTAAAATAGCCAAGCATCCTAGCCAGTTAAAAACACTCTAGATGATCCCAACTTCGAGACATAATTCCTTTAAATTCAGTCTTCCTTAGTTCTACATTGCATCGACTCACGTAAGCCTGTAACACAGGGACACATTATTTCTAGAAGTTTCACACAATATCAGTTCGTTCTCCTGCGACCAACTTCCTGGCTTCATTGTGATATACGCGAAACTTGGCTTGGAGCTCGAAAGGTGCAATAAACTAGGTTCTATTCAGTAGATAACAGTAGACTGCCAAGTAATGTTGTTTCGTCAAACTTGAGGACTGTATTTTAGTGAATTGAAGAGTTTTGTAAGTTCATTGCGCGATTAAGTAATCGGTATATTTCTTTGGTATGTTATTTGAAGAAAATACGAAGCGGGAGTTTATGACAAACGGCTATTTAGACATATGCCTTAGAAGTTCTTTCTAATCACGACGGAAATTTAGTTATGCTTAAAACCACTGGTACAATCCAAAAATGAAGTATTTATTTTAAAACTTTCAAAAAGTTCACAATCCCTTCTACAAAATCTAAGCGACAACAAAAAACTCCTCCCGATCCACTAACGATGCTTTTAGGTACCTCAAGCATCGGTCATCGTTCTCGTCGAACCCGTCGCTTGCGATGAAGGGTTCGACGAATAAATTAACCCACAGACACAGACCACTGAGTTTCTCGCCGGATCTTCTCAGTGGGTTTGCGTTTCCGATCCGGTGGTAGATTCTGCAAAGCACGGCTCTTGCTGGGGTTCGTGTTAGCAACGTCGTCAGGTTTGAGCCCCGTGAGCTCACCTACTAGTTAGGCTGAAATAGCCTCTCAAAGCTTAGGTAGAAAAAAAAAGAGCCCAAATGGTAAAAATACTTTTAAATATCAGCGCCGACCTGACTTCTCATAATGAAATTATTGAAAAATATGCACATTAATGTTTCTCGGTTCATTACTATTCATGTCAGGAGAGGCCCGCATAAATCGAAACGCAAATTCCAATATCGAAGCTGAAGATTTATAAAATTGACGTTCAAAAAATTGACGGTACTGTCAAAAGAGTATTAAAAATACTAAGAGTACCAAACATAAATTTTAAGTGGAAATCACAAAAGGTCTTAAAAATAAATATATTCAAAATGACACAAAGAGTCATAATTTTTGGTTATTGGAGAAGATTATTTATATTACTCTTTACCATTATTTAATTTTTTTAAAGAATTTTATGACCTGGTAACCAAGACCTTTAAGTCATGTCTTATTTTAATTTATATTCTTATTTTTATCAAAAAATGATAATATGGAGTGAACTGAAATAAAGATGTTTAATTTCATACATTAATCAACTGGGATGAAATTAAATGAACTAAGATGCGATGATATGGAATAAAATATAATCTCAGTAAAATGGTGGTCATTTACTAAAAATTTTTCAGTGGACTTTTTGGAGGATCCCGAGAAGTTACGTCCAGCGGTTTCATTTTCCCACATTTGTGCACTTTCACAGATATTAAACAGTTAATAAATCACCGTTATTACACATTTAAACCTGAAGAAACACTAAATAGACAAAATAAAACAAATCACACAATTTCACTCCTCGCGTTCCCGCCAAAAATCCCTTATTTCATTTTAAATGTTCCTATGAATTTCAAATCGACTTATTAAACCAAAAATATATTTGACTAATTTTAGTTATCTTGGTGACATGACAATGGATGCTTAGCCACGTCTCTAAAGTTCATATCCAAAAAAAATCGTATAATAAAATTTAGTTTTGTGTTTAAGTAAATATGTAGTTCAAGACAAAAGCCACACAATAAACTTAGACCGATCGGATTAATTGAAGGCGATTATACATTTGAAACTTGTGCTCACTAAACTTTTCTTTAAATATACAGTACAGTAAGCCATTAAAATTCCATTAATATACAAATATAGCTTCTATATAACTTTCAGAATAAGTGTCATTTTTAAGCATCTTTATAGTTTAATTGAAATAGTGATGTCTTCCACCAAACAATGTATTAATATCTCGTGCAAAAAAAAAACAATCTGTAACTCCTCCCTAAATCATAAATTACACCTAATTTGCATTTACATTCACAGACAGTATATATATATATATATATATATATATATATATATATATATATATATATATATACTATATATATATATATATATATATATATATATATATCTCTCTCTCTCTCTCTAAAAAAACGAACTAAAACTGGAATTTTACACAAAAAAGAATTGAAGAATATTTCTTGTTCAAAATTTCTAAGAAAGTAGATATCTCGTTCATAATTCTTGCAGTTTGAATTGCAACGAGACAAACGCCAGGTACGTTATACCGGTAACCGTTCTAGTTCTCATGCATTGTCGCTTTAGTCGCTTTGTGAATCTGGATCGCATGCTGCACCTGGCTCAAGGTATAAGAGAAAGCGTTTTAATCAAACTTTAAAAATCCTAAATTTCATCCTACCTCCATATTGTATAGGACGAAGTTGACTCAACAATATCTACTTAACGTCTATTCTATTTGGCTATCACTTAAATAAAGAGCGAAAAATACAAAAGGATTATGAGGAACTTAAATTATCTTATTGTAATATATCTGGAACTGTGACTCGACTCATTTATAGCTGAACAAAGAAACTTTCTTTTAGGTTCGCTTATATTTTAAAGCGAAAGCACAAAAGAAATAACTCCTTACCCGAATGGATCTAATGAACTTTAAGTAACAATGAAATTAAGTTTGAAACTTTAGAGCTATCAATTAACAGTACCTATATTATGATAATTAGTCTATTTGATAAGAAAATTATGAGTGACTTATCAAAATCCAAAATCCTATTCTTCTTCAATCTTATTCTTAATCATAAATCTTATTTTAATTGGACTAGTTACTATAAAATAAAGTTAGTAAACGCCATTTCAAATTAACTACTTAGATTTCTCCAGATCAAGTTTTTTCTTCAATAAATTATTCAATTTATTTGTAATGACTCATTGAGATTATTAAAATGTAAGTTATCATTTACTAAAATGAAGGTGATATACCCTTTTTTTTGGGTCTGGGTCTGTGCTTCCTATGAGACTTCCGCTCCTAGGTGCGTGATACGTGGGATTAGATAGTCTAAGATGATAAAGGCTGGGGCCAAACTGCCCATCAACTCAACGATTCATGCACTATCACCCGACGCCCGATACTCGTCTAATACAAAATCCGAGAAAAGTAAACTAGGAGCGTTGTCATAAAAGTTCGTATTTTTTTAAAATAGTTATTTTAGGACTAAATCGATTATAACATTGTAGCCCTTCATGATTATTATTATTATGTAATGTTTGCTACAATCTCTTTTGTTATAAGCTCTAAGAAAATACGTTCTATTCTACAGTAGACAGTGTGTGAATTGTTACAAATAATACCAATGTTTTACTGTAGCATAAATATTGATCATTCATGTTTTGAAAACATAACTACAATCATGTAAACATTAACTAATATTTTCATTATTTAAATAAAAATGCAGGTACAACCCGCTTCCGAGAGCCTTTTTTTTTCAGGAATGGCGGCCGAAACTCTCACGAGGATCCGTGCCAACTCTATTTAAAAAAGCTATTTAATAAACAGGCTATTTTTATTAGCAATCGCGAAAGTTATAACAAAGCGAATACGCTTCACCGTAATACATAAAACAAAAGCAAAGTTCTAATAATTGATAGAATAATAGACATACGTCAACACTTAATAAATCGCTCTCGCTTACCCTTGGGACCGCAATCTTGCAACGAGGGCGATTTAAGCCATGGTAAAATTACAGCGACCTTGCTTTCTAGCACGTCAGTAGAAACGTAGTATGCAATATACGGTTTTAATGAGCCCGTTACGAAACAATGTATTAAGTCCAATAATGTAATAAGCAATGTGAAACTTGCTATGTAGGTATCTATCCAAAAACATTTTTTTTACTACTGCTACTATTTGTATCACGTAAATAGATGGTGGACAGCATGTCTGACTAACGCCTCCATATTATTAAGACAGCTCAATATCCAAACCAGGTTCTCTACCATCTGCCTTAAGAGGTATTTGAGTTTTTGGGTCACATTGTCAGAAAGAGCGATGTCAATCTTGAAAATTTTATAGTAACTGGCAAGATTGCAGGCAAAAGATGTCGTGGCCGCTATCCAATGCGCTGGTCCGACCAAATCCTCACCACTCTAGATACCACAGTCTACGATGCCATACACACCGCCGAGAGCACGGGAAGATAGTGGAACACAATCCAGAGAAGGATAATGGGAGGAGATAGTTACGACCCTTAGACATAAGGAATGCGACTCAGGGAGGAGGAGATGGCCAAACGACCTCACGGCCCTTTTTGTGATAATTATTTACAGGAGCATATAGATCCCACTAAGTGAATGTAGCCATCCACCTTGACATATGAGGTTTACATCTCAATTTTATAGTATTTATATAGAGGCGGCAGAAATAGGGAAGTATAATAATCTAACACAGTTCAAAAGACGTTGTAGCGTCAGTAAAGATATTTCCCTACAATTACCCCAGCAATTGCGAAAAATACAGGTCAAGAAGGTTTACGTTTAGCAGTTGCATTTGTCAGTTGTCACTGCTGAACGCGAGTTGAACCAACTGGGTCACCATAGAAAACTTGCCGAAAAAGGAATGTACTAAGTTAATTCAATGTGTTTGATGCAAGTGGGTTGACATTATGTCGAAACTCTTTTTATAACCGATCGAAATCGATACCAGTAGTAGTGGCTCTTATTACCCTAATCACAATTGCTACTTGAGGGTGACAGATAAAATCTAAGCTACGTTTTTGTCGTTTATCTTTCGGTCTATTTGTTTGACGCTATCGAGATCGGATTTCGTAACGGACCGATTCCTTACGTTACACAAGCACGACCTAATTACTGTATTCAACAAAACCTTGTTTTACAATCTGATAATTAAAACTGTCGATTGTAATGATTGAGAAATTGTACGGGTATCGATACGTGTTTATCTGTAGCTGCTGTTTTAATTAATTAGACAGATAAATATCTCATTTACAAACAAATGAATAAGCTAAATTTTTTACAAAATTATTTTCGATAGATACTGGTGCCTATCTCATGGATAATTAAATTTAAGCTATACTATTCGACTAACTATAAAATTAAAAACATTTTTTTTTATTATACCTAATTATTACTACTATTAACAAGTAAGGTGAGCTTAAGTAAGTGGGTGCCAAAGCACACCACAAGTTGTTTGTCACCGTATACGCTATGTGAGCGGCAAAACGGGAAGAGTGAGATTGAAAACGCACGTGAGATATTTGAGGATATATCTCAGGATAACATGTAAAAAAACTCTATAAAAATAAATTAATTGGTTATTATATACTGTATATTTGTTAATATTTATGATAATACATACATAAAGCAAATGAACATTTCAAACAAATCAAATACCTTTTTTTTCTGTCACCGTTAAAGCACCAAATTAATATGTGACCGTTTCTATATTTCGGCAGCGGCTTGGCAACAGGCATCATTGATGTCTACGACTACTTACCATCTTAGACCATATGTACTGTAAATTACATTTTTCTCTTGACGTGACATTGGCGGGCCAATGTAGCAATGAGTAAGGCTGCTGTCTGTCTAGCTCCCCCATTCTTGAAGGCCGTGTGAGTCAATGTCAGCACATGTAACTCAAGCAGGCCCATATTAAATTGTTCAAGTTCAAGCACTTAGTAACCAAGGAGATATCAAGTTTCAGCAAAAGGTGTATCCATTTCAAATCTAATTTATTTACAACATTTATTTCTGACAATTTTTTGCTCTGTGGAAGAAAATAATTTTGATACCTAAACAAGATAGATAAGAAAAAAGGATAACGGGTATTGTGTCTGAATGTGATGACAAATCGAATCAGTTACGCAGGAGTTGCGAATTTGAATCACATTCTGAGCCAGAATGGTCGTCAACCGTACCTATTCTGATCTCAAAGGCGGAGTTGGGTTAGCTACTGAAAGAAAACACTACATAGAGATGAACGAGTTCATCTTAGTGACTTCAAGGAAAGAAACATTGATAAATATATCGGAACAAATCAACCGCGAGCTACTACTGTCTGCAGGCAGTGATTAACTAATAAGCACGCCGTATCATCAGGCATAATATTATGTAATGTAAAATAGCAAATTGCGGTAGTTTGATTTTTGTTATTTATCACCACGATCCAATAATTTGTATTTTCATCGATTAAGATATGATTTGTCTTTCTATTGGTTTTTCAGTACGTACAACGAGAAAAGCTACACAATATAACGATTTAATTTCAAAACAAGCCTAGCTTATCAATTGAAACTAGACTTAATAATACCAAGCACTCCCATCAATCAAATTGACAATACGCATTCCATTACAGTTTGTCACAGGCAAGTAGATTTAATTTTGAATTCTAATTACATATTACTACACCACGCCTCGAGCTAAATCGAACAACCAGAGATACTGTAATTACGTTTCACATTTATTTTGGTGTACAGCCGCTGTGGCCTTAAAGGTGATTTTCGTTTGGCAATGTTTATCAGGCTCTGGATTTTAGTGTTGGTCTTACTTTTAGTGCACCTTTATGAATTAGCAATATTTTTTCTAGTATTAAGTCATTTTCATTTTTCACATGGTTAGGCGCCATCATCCTACGTATTTCTTCAAGGAGGCAATCGTGTGTTCCATTTTGAAGACCGGTATAGCTGTCACACTTTACACAATACGTACCGATGGAAGGTTGTTTCACGTTTGTACCATATGTGGATGGACATGGATCTAAGAGCCCCAGTATCTGATGGACCATTAGCTCATTTATCTAGGTTTAAAAAATTACCACTACAACAATTTCTATTATCATTACCAAATTGAGGAAAGTATTAGGCGTCATCACGCACAAATCTACATTATAACTATATAATATATAATGTCAAGTTCATTACGAGGATTAATCTCTGAAGCCAAACATTGTATATCTGTATTTGACATCCGTATTACATACACAATTGTTCCTTGACAATATGATCAAAATTTGGAATTAAATTTGAAGTAAATTAAAATTAAAATTGGTAATAGGCTTTGAGATAGAGTAACGAAAATAGAAGCTTTTGGATTCTTTACAAATTTTTTAGGCAGCATTTCTCTCAAAAAACTTAATTATCTCATATAGGTTTTGAAAAAAAAAAACAAAGCTATGTTACTGACGCACCAATTTATTACAAAACCAGTAATCCTGATCCGATAGAATAATTACAAGTTGGTGTTGACTGGCTACGTAATTACAGGTAATTACAAATCTTTATATTACCCACCGCCTGTGTGAAAAGATAATGGAAACAATTACATATTAAATGAATACTGACACATTGTTTAGGAAAATTCTCAGATGTTTTAGCGACTGCAATTAACGTATGTGATGTTCTTGGGTAAGTTTTTTTGTTGTTGCTCTGTAGCTATATTGCTTGCTGAGTAGACTATGTTTAGTTCACGGTGGTTATAGATTGAATGCCAGAAAATATCCACACATCTAATCTCACGTGATGAACGCTGGTAAAAGGTGATAAATATATTTACAATAAGTTTGTATTTTTTGTTTTCATCCGATGGCATATATATATTTCACAACTAGGATTGAATCCTTACTGATACGAGTCGAGAAAAGCTTTTTTAATATGTTTCAACTTTCGTACTCAAAATCTCACACCTCGACCATCGATTCTAAGAAGTATTGGACAGTGATTTCGTCTCACTTAAAATATAATATTATGAAGACCTAAAGTGAGGCTTGTTCCCCTAATTATCTTACTGTTACTGTAACGTTTTTAGGCAGCCGGATGTAATTTGCCTACATTTAGATAATTAATACGTGTATCAGTATAGAATATTTCCGAGTAATCTAATATCTTAATATAGGTGATTCATATGTTTTGTTGTTCTAAGAAATATTCGGATTAACGAATAAAATCATGTTCCAATTCAGATTACTCATATAATGACTAGTGACTTGTCATGAGATGATGATAGATAACAATATTAAAGGTGAATCAAATAATTCTTGTCTTAGTAATTAAAAATGTTTTACTGGTGGTAGGACCTGTTGTGAGTCCGCACGGGTAGGTAACACCGCCCCGCCTATTTCTGCCGTGAAACAGTAATGCGTTTCGGTTTGAAGGGTGGGGCAGCCGTTGTAACTATACTTGAGATCTTAGAACTTACATCTCAAGGTGGGTGGCGCATTTACGTTGTAGATGTCTATGGGCTCCAGTAACCACTTAACACCAGGTGGGCTGTGAGCTCGTCCACCCATATAAGCAATAAAAAAAAAAAAGATGTCATACTTTTTTATATTTTCAGTTTAATGTATAGTTTAGTAATAATAGTTTAATTTTTTGAAAATAATTAAATCAACAAGGTAATCAAATGTTAAGGTAATGAAATAGAGCTCAGACAATGTTTTTGTATATAATTCTTGATATCTAGAACCATAACCTTGTTTCTGCTTTTGAGTAAAACCGCTCTAATTCTTGTAAATATAGATTAAAAAAACTTTTAAATGAGTTATTTAAACAAACCGTCTTCGAAAACTATCCTATAGATATAACCCATTACAATCAATCACACGAAAATTTGAAAACGTCAATAAACGAAACTCAAACGTCGAGATATATAAATTCACGAATTTTATGAACAGTCTTACATTCCTCACACACAATAGCGATTCGAAAGCACTATTTCTTCGTTATAAATTGTATAACACACACTATACGGTTACACCACATAAATCTGTGTAGGACAATACTTAGCAGAGTAAAGCTAGTGCGGTCTACGTGATAACTGTCGTACAAGTTCTTATTCGGCTCTTAAACGGCAATGCCATAAATTCAGTCCTGTGTCGGCGGAAGACATTAAGGTTTTGAAAATATCTTGATGCTTTGTAAGGCCGGCCGTGTGTGGGACGCACAAACTCGTGATTAAACATCAAATGACATTTTGGTTTAAACGTTCTTGATTTATGGAATGTTTTATATCGTTGACTAGGTTTTGCTGATATTTCGATCAACCTTGGTTTGTTAGGTCTTATGAAATATAATTTTTCTTTTTTCTTTTATATGACCTGATCTTTAGGACCTTTAGGACTTTGACCATTATGATCCCTTTATTGTCTATCTATTGCTAGTAGCCTCGAGGGGTTAGGCTAACTTCACCGATGGTGTAGGCAAGCTCATGAGGCTTAGCAGTAGACTGCTAGCATCTGCCCTTGCAAGAGTAGTGCTTCGCTACATTTACCACCGGATCGGAATCACGACTCACTCAGAAGATCCGATGAGAAACTCAGTGGGCTTTAAGAACCCAGTATCGAATGATGGATACAGAATTTAGTTCAACTTGGTTGCGACATAAATAAGTTGTCAAGATTCAAACAATTATTTGTTTTTTTTACGTTGATTGTTTAAAAAGAGCCACGATACTAAAAAGAACTGACGAAGCAAGAAAATCGACTGTATCTACGGCAGCACAAAATTATGAGTGAGCAACATTAACTAAGCAACTTACATTTCTTGCATCTCTTTTAGATGTGTTTTTAATATTAAGCTACTTCAGCAAGATGCTGGAGATGATGGCTTCAGTATACAACAGTAGTCTTTGTTTTGTTGGTTAATTTTATTATTTACGACATTTTTAGTAGCCACTGGCTTATACTGTGTCCCTAGCATTGCCGATGTCCATGTCAGTGACATAATATTAGATGAAAAGAAAAGAAAAGAAAAAAAATGAGTACCAAATAGCTTGAGCTCTTAATATAACGCTTTTAGATACATGGAGATTTACTTACCATTCGAAGTAAAGCTTTAAAATAATGCAAAAAGTTCCATAATATCGAAGATGTTCGTAAATAAACTAGCAGTTTCAGCAACACGGTTCACAGATCAAGATGACCACGTGCCTAACCAATTCGCGGAGCTACATCTAAACAACAAGTTTGTTCTGTGTTAACAGGCTTGTCCTGAAATTTATGGATAGGGCCTTTGTGTGTAGGCTTAATGTATTGACGTCAGATCGAAGATCTGAATATAAGGGATGGCCTTAGAACTATTGGTATTTATGCTCTTGTCATAATTGATGAGGTATTGTATAGCATGGTAATTCGCACATTGGCTGTCCACGGATATTAGATTCACATGTGATGTATTGTATTTAATATTTTTGTTTGTTTCTCAAAATTTTAGAAACTTTAACTGTTATTTTTAGAAGAATGCATCTTATTCATATTGAAGGTATAAATAGTGAATAAAAGGTGTGTAGTTTTTTATTTTAGATTAGAAGACTAACTAGAAAGTCAGTCAATCGAAATCTTAGTTGTATTAACTGAATCAACCTTAAATCTGGTACAAGTTTTTGCGCAAAAATGGACAAGTAAATTTACGAACATACTATGTAAAGCCATTGTGATTTCGCAAATAATTACTACTACACTTAATTTTACTACTACGCCTTATTACAAAAGATTGTTAAGTTTGGCAACAAGTTTTAGACTTCATATTATGATGACAATGAAATTTCATGTCTCAATATTTACTAATTTACTTTTTAAATTGAAAGTAAAAATAAAACACAAAGACAATTTAACATTAAAATAATTGGTTGCTATAATCGAACTCAAACGTTATTTGACATTTAAATTCGTAACATTTCCATTTATTTGACCGTTTCGCTTTAAAAGAAATAAATCGAATTATTTTTTCAAAGATATATACAAAAATACAAAAAGGAAAACAAAAAGACTAATGATATGAAACGACCGACGATGAAATTAAAACCTCTATTTAAAACCGAACGGATAATTTTGATGTTGTTAATTAAATTATATTGATTAATGATAGCGGTGTCTGATACACGTTCTCGTAGGAAGTAGGTATCTTTTATTAATAAAATAAAAGCCAAATTAGTACTTCGAAAAATATTAACAAAAAATTTTAAAGATTTATGAAATCTAATTTGTGCAGATTAGAAGAAATCCGGTAAAACGCATATACTCATAAAAGATAATCTTGCATTTTTGTCATATAACTTCTAAACTACAAACAGGCTAGAGTCGTCGGTCTGTTTAGAAATACCACTCATTCGTAAACTGGTGGTAGGACCTCTTGTGAGTCCGCATGGGTAGGTACCACCACTCCGCCTATTTCTGTCGTGAAGCAGTAATGCGTTTCGGTTTGAAAGGCGGGGCAGCTGTTGTAACTATACTTGACATCTTAGAATTCGTATCTCAAGGTGGGTGGGTGGTGGCTTTTACGTTGTAGATGTCTATGGGCTCCATTAACCACTTAACACCAGGTGGGCTGTGAGCTTATCCACCCATCTATGGAAGTTCTTCTTCTATAGAAGTAATTGATCTATTAACACATTATTTTTATTAGGTATATTTACATTTGTTGTAATATGTGATTTAAGATAATCCTAATGGATAAAAACTGATGAAACAAGTAAAGAGAATGCCTTAATGACAAACGCGGCAGTGAATTGATGACATATTATACATTGATGACATTATTATTCTTAAAGTCTTCGTGGCCTAAAGGATAACCGCCCGATGTAGTCTTATAAAGCGATGCGAAATGCTAAGATGAAATTCCGTAGACACGTACCGGTTTTTCTAAAGAAATACTTACTTAACATAATAATATTATGTTCACGAATAAATTTCACGATGAAGGCATAGCATCGTGTAATAAAAATGAAAATCGCAATATGCGTTACTAAGCGATCGTGATATAGACCTCAAGTATCAAGATGAGTGGCGCCATTTGATGTCTATGGGTACCGGTAACAGGTTAACACCAGTTGGACTGAGAACTGGTTCAACCGTCTATCCAACATTTAAAAAAACCTTCACGAATTGGTATCATACAGCGACCTATTCCTGTTGGAAAGCCGTTATGGAATATCACAACTGGTATATAGACAGAGTTTGTAACCGACAGAGTTTGTAACCTCACTTCTCAAAGGGGGGTTACGGTGTTCAGTATTCAGCACGATTAAATCGTACCAATTCGATAATTTATTGACCGTGTATTAAATTATTCTCTCATGATAAATATATATTACAATGATCTAGGAAATCTTGCGCAACCCATAAATCTAGACCAATTTTATCATTGTTACAAATCGTAAACTGATTTATCAGTTAAATACATGGCAGGTAACTTTCCCGGCCTCGTTCGTGACTAAGAGACAACTCTATAACATTCATTAGGATATAATCGATTACAAAATATAGTTGTTATTAAATCGATAATTGATATCCTCGTCAACTCGATGTTCTATAATAAACATATTGTATCTATCGATCGAATTACGTACCGATCAAATCGAGATACGTATATCTATTTATCGAGCTTGATTATTTTTTTGTAGAGCAATGTTGCGACGAAATCATCTCGTGCATTCATGCAAGACTTCGCGTCTCCAGTTACGGTTGACATTTGGTAAACACGATACATTTGCATATATATATTTTTTATAGGCGTGTATTGAAATGTTGTTCGATGGTGACCTGATCGGTTGTGTTTTGAAGTTGGTGATATCGATTTTCATAACGGCATTACGAAACCATGAAATGTAGATCACAATGGTAATTGTCGTTCTTGTCAATCACTTTATGATAATCGAGTTTTATTATAGAGAGTACGGTTGAAGGTGATATTTTTTTTTAATAAAGTATTTGTTGAGTACCAAAGTAAAAAATGTGTTCATATTTTTTTAGTTATTTATGATGACCGCCGCAATGACAACAAAAAGGCTGGACATGTTACCTTCATGTAATTTTTCCTGATAATCCTTCTTTATTACGTATAATAATAATTGGAGGATTACTGGTGGCCCGGAGGCCTTTCCAGTTTCACCAGGACAGGTGGGCGAGCAAAGGCTCAGCCAGGAGGGGTGATATAAAATTGACGAGGTATGATCCAATAATATCCAAGTTATATTACTAAATTCGTATTACAAAGTCTACGTGAGTATCTTTATTTAATGAATGACAATATGGTTATCAAATGTAAGTCTAAGAGTTTGCCAAACTTTGGTAAGTTTTTGGTAACTTTTGGTAACTTTTGGTTTTTTTGGAAAGGAGATTTAAGGAAAGATCATCCAACACCCAAAAAAAACTTTAAAAATGTACAAATAAATAAAAGTAAACGACTAAAACAAAGCAGTAAATCTTTAAGACAATGTCCCACAAGGTCTACTAGGCGCAATCAAATAACATTCACGTGTT
Source organism: Bombyx mandarina (assembly GCF_030267445.1). Lineage (NCBI taxonomy): Eukaryota > Metazoa > Arthropoda > Insecta > Lepidoptera > Bombycidae > Bombyx > Bombyx mandarina. The sequence goes on along the minus strand of NC_143229.1, from coordinate 4,341,938 downwards.
CTTATCTCGGCGCTTTATGCTTTAGTGCTAGAACCTGTTTCATGAACAAGATCAACAATAGCCGCGGGCTGTCCACCTCTTTATTACCACTTAGACCGCGGCCCAAGTCATAAGTGATACATATTTAACGTCCGTCTGGTGTAGTGGTAAGTGACACGGTCACTACACAAGGGGGTCGCGGGTTCGAATCCCGCCAAGGGAAGATAATATTTGTATGATAAATATAAATGTCTTCTCCAGGGTTATGGATGTATATTAAATATATGTATGTGTATAATACAAATCTTACATTTATTTTTCCGATCTCTGGTACCTGTAACACAATTTCTTTATGAACTTATCACGGGACCAGTTAACGTGGCGTGATTGTTAGTAAAATATTTATATATTATAAAAAAAAAATGTTTTTGTTCCACAGAAATTTGACGCCCATACATTTCCAGAGTGATTATTTTAGAATAGTGTCTACATAAAATGGGTTTCTCCGACTTTGTTATACAATCATTTGGACCTAATACCACATAAGAGTTTTCCTTAGTACATTTACGAAATATCAAATCTAAAATGTCAGATAGAATATTTTGTATCGCATTCGTAAATAAGGATGACTAAATTAAAATACTCATTACTGGTATGAAGGTTTAATCAAATAACTTAATTTCTAGATAAGGTTTCATTATTAGGAGCATTAACTTCTAAACTCGTTCTATAATTGAGACCCATGGTATTATTGGCAGTCAAACACGATAGTAAATACAACCAAATAATTTAAAATAGTATAGTACATACTAAGTGGAATATCGTGAGATGTAGAAATACAATTAAAATTTTGAAAAAACGATGACAGACATTTTTGCTTAAAAACAACCTATTTATTATAACTTTATATAATTACATAATTTCTAACACATAACACTAAAATCCGTAGTTAAAAGATCTCTTCTTTGCCTTCATTGCCTAATGCAATAGCAAAATTTAATTAAATTGTTAAAAGCATCCCTTGTGCTTTAGCTAAAAGCTTGCGCCTTGCACTAAAAATCCACAAATCCAGAACCATTTGGTAGTGCCTTTATGTCCTAACAAACATTTTAAGCCGCGCGTTATAACGACCGAAAATATTCACGGGACGTGAGACAACCACGGTACACACGAGTTCTTAAGAAATTATGAGAAAATTTATATTTCGTTATGCATACGTCATTGTCGTGTTTTACTTTGAGTCATCGTTTGTTTCACAGAACAAAGTTGACTTAAGCGACGGTGGAATTTACACTCCAGTTTTTATTGTAGCTTGTTTTATAGTTCATCATATATTTATGTCCATTAAATATAGTCTAAGTTAAGTCTATGTTCATACATTAACGGCATAATTGTTATGACATTGAATTGCCCTTACACAAGAAAACAATATAAACAGTTTTTATTTATTAACATTTTTTTTTTTTCCCGAAAAAACTCAGAAATTCTAATAGAGAGTTTTTGTGATGTTATATACAATGCCAATGAGATGAATCGATATTTGGTCAAAATAGCTGGTAAGGCCTGGATGCAAATGGCAAGAGACCGTAAATAATGGAATCTATATAAAATGACCTACATACACTCATCATAGGGTTGACACAGGTTGAAGAAGACAAAGCATTGCTTTGGTGCGAATGAGTGGCAGAGCAGCGCTTAAACAGACAACAACAGAATATTTTTCTTAGAATAGTCAATACATCTATTATGTAGCAATGTCTATTTCTAACCTTTTGGTTTCTAGAGTTCGTCGAATTCATATTTCTTCATTTCGGTGGTTTAACCAAAGGCCTGATGTTAAAAGGAAAGCCTAAACATAACATAAAAGTGTACGAGGAAGACATTAGATTGTGGTGATTTTAATGGCATTTTTAAGTATCTTGACTCATGATGTTTTTAGAAGACAGCAATAAATTTCATGACTAACACCTGTGGCGAAGTTTCACGGTTTTAATTTATTTAAATTGTAATAATTTATTTTTTAAGCTTCAAAAATCTCATGAGCTCATCGCTTTAATGGGTCGCAGAAAATCTTAACTCAGAATTTTAATTTATAATGATTATGTGCTTAAAAAGTCAGGAAAAATAAACAAAAAAATAATATGTAATTGGTCTAAGTATCTTTATGAAAGATATTTTTAAACGGGTAATTGTCTCGTATTTGTTTCTGGAAAGGCCTCCAGGTCGGGCCACCAGTGATATTTCAATCTAAAAAAAAAGTATTTTTTTGTTATTTTATTTGTTTCTGGCACTCTAAAGACATGTTGAAGTCCTAGTTTGAGGTTGTTCAATACTTAGCGTCTATCACTATTTATTTATTTATTTATTTATTTTTGTAGGCAGCGGCTTGGCTCTGCCCCTGGCATTGCTGAAGTCCATGGGCGACGGTAACCACTCACCATCAGGTGGGCCGTATGCCCGTCTGCCTACAAAGGCAATAAAAAAAAAAAAAAAATATTAATTCTTTATGAACATCTTATTTTTTTCATTTTAGTTTAATAATCAAAAATAAATACGGCTTTAAGCAAAATATACTTTTAGATTCTGAATAACAACTATCTACGAAGGGTCTACGTTAAAAATCACTCCATAGAACAGTCATACTATTTACTGTTTAATCTTTCCCTTCTATAAAACACAAGACTATCATAAATTCTTAATACTTGTCTATCAATAACGTGACAATCAAATCGAGTTGACCGTAAAGTGACCACAAAGAATAGCTTTGGATATCGAACATGGACCACGCCCACGTAGATCAGGACATTCTTGACGGATTCGAGGATCAAATTTCTTATAGAAAGTCTTAGAACTTAGTTGGATTTTCAATAGTTTTTTTGAATAATAATATCGCGGTTCCGGCTTGCAGGGTTGAACAGTACAAGTGCAGTACAGTACAGTACAGTACAGTACACTTCGACCTCATGTCTCAAGGTGTCGCATGATGTACGTATATACGGGCCCCGGAAAATATTATACGTAACCAAAGAAATGACTGTCAATCCGTTCACTTTTATCTCTATATATAAAAATGAATTGCTGTTCGTTAGTCTCGCTAAAACTCGAGAACGGCTGGACCGATTTGGCTAATTTTGGTCTTGAATTTCGTAGAAATTCTCGTTCGTGGTCTGTCGGGTCGGCTAGTAATATAATAAAAACAACTTATTTTTATCTTCAATTCGTTACGTGCCATATGGCGTAAATAATTATTCAAAATATAACCGTTGCTCGCGGAAACGAAGAAATGTAACTAAAATATACATGAAAATTGAAGCTTTTTTAATAAGCTTAGAACTGAAACTACTATAAGCGTATTGACACTTATAGTGATTGATAATTACTGACAGATTCTGATTACGGAACAAAATTAATTTTCAAGTTATCTTTTGTTTACGAACAATTTTCGAATCCGGTTCCGTAACAATGGAATTTGTATTATTATTAAATACTGATTGAACTTAATCGATAACCTTGACTCAAATGTGATTGTATAGCCTTTGAAAGTTAGTTTAATCTTAATTATTACTAAGAAACAACAAAAGACCAAACTAATCAAGCTATTCATTATTATATGAAGTGAATTATTATTATTGGACTATTTGTTTTGAAATATATTTTACGGCCATCTTGATATTACAAGTACTCATACAGATAATATACATTTTACATGAAGTATTTTCAAAATAAATCCGCAATGCTAAGCGAATTCTAATGTTGAATACTATTTAACGTCGTAAATATTTAACCTTTTTCTTGCCTTCAATTACTTCGTTAGTACCTTAAAAGTAAACCCAAAAGATAAACCACTATACAGTGAGACTGACTGACATTGCACAAAACTGAAAACCTCTTTAAAGAATTTTAGTTAGTTAAGTTACATGTCTCTTAGTTGATTAAGATCGTAAGAGCCCCAAAAGCGGCAGAGAACTTCAACAGTATTTCGCCATCCCGATCGATTTTAGACCATTCGCTTTACTTGGGGCCAGGTTCGCAGGATTGTCTTGATATCTGCTGCTACGTTGCGTCGACAGGTCTATTTAGGACTGCCTATTTTCCTTGGGAATTCACTTCAGTCCGTGCATTAGAATGTAAGTGGTATCTATCCTGCGAAAATGGCCTATCCACTCGTCCGCTTAGATACTTGAGAAAAAAACACGCCTAAAACCCATAAACATGATTAACGGAATCAAAATTTCAATAGTATGCATAATGGTTTTCCCACCCTTAAAACCGAAATGTATGACTGGGTACGTCGAAGCAAAACAGATAAAAAGATTGTACCTCACTATGCGTGATTACAATACTACTACTGCTAATGCCAGTTAGCGATCGGAATGCGCGGGTGTAATATTCAGAAAACGCTGCTGCCTATATTAAGGTGGATTCCTTGCTCGCCTTATATTATGAGATCCACAGGTTGTGGCATTCAACGCCACTTCCAGATAATATAATGCAATATAAAAAATAATAACTGTACACTTATTTCGACAACGAAATGATCAAATGTTATAATACTAAAAGGTCATAAAACTAACGACATTTTATATAACAATGGAACATCGAAACTTTTACTTTTCATTACGCAAGTCTTTTATTACAGGCCTACGTAATTTTAGGCTCACAACCACTCATTGCAGCTCGATGACGTCGTAATTACTGAGTTCTTTGTACGGAAAACGTTTATTACTTTGCAATAAGCCATGAAGACTTTAAGGCGCCTACAACTTCGCTTTAAGCACGACCTTATTACAAATGATTATAATCGATGGATTTCTAAAATGAAGCTCGTAGGTCGTACTGTGTCTCTAATTGGGTGGCATGCATATGCTGATAAAAATAAGAAAATCATGTATTGTCTTGACACAGAAAACACATGCTATTAACAAGCTGTTATAAAAAAAAAGCAGAAGTGATGATTGAAATCAGATGGCTTAACTGAAATCTAAAGAAGTCATGAAGCCCTTTATTCACCAGGTAGACAATGAGCATTCACAGAGAAAAAAAAACTTTTTTTTTTAAACTGTTTTATTGCTTCGATGTGTGGACGAGTCCATAGACATCTACAACGTGAATGCGCCACACACCTTGAGATATGAGTTCTAAGGTCTCAGTATAGATACAACGGCTACCCAACCCTTCAAGCCGACCCGCATTACTGCTTCACGACAGAAATAGGCGGGGTGGTGGTTTTGTAGTCGTCGTGGCCTAACGGATAAGACGTCCGGTGCATTCGTGTTGAAGCGATGCACCGGTGTTCGAATCCCGCAGGCGGGTACCAATTTTTCTAATGAAATACGTACTCAACAAATGTTCACGATTGACTTCCACGGTGAAGGAATAACATCGTGTAATAAAAATGAAACCCGCAAAATTATAATTTGCGTAATTACTGGTGGTAGGACCTCTTGTGAGTCCGCGCGGGTAGGTACCACCGCCCCGCCTATTTCTGCCGTGAAGCAGTAATGCGTTTCGGTTTGAAGGGTGGGGCAGCCGTTGACTATACTGAGACCTTAGAACTATATCTCAAGGTGTGTGGCGCATTTACGTTGTAGATGTCTATGGGCTCCAGTAACCACTTAACATCAGGTGGGCTGTGAGCTCGTCCACACAGCTATGCAATAAAAAAAAAAAAAAAAAAAAAAACCTACCCGTGCGGACTTACAAGACGTCCTACCACCAGTAATTACGCAAATTATAATTTTGCGGGCTTTTTTTATTTTTATTACACGATGTTATTCCTTCACCGTGGAAGTCAATCATGAACATTTGTTGAGTACGTATTTCATTAGAAAAATTGGTACCCGCCTGCGGGATTCGAGCACCGTTGCATCGCAAGATATGAACGCACCGGACGTCTTATCCTTTAGGCCACAACGATTTTACTAGGTACTAAGGTTTAATTTGTTGTGTTTTTATTAAAAGTACAGACATTAAGCAATTGCTATACAATACAATTGTTGTACATGGCAACGCCAGTCATAAGCTCTGTGTGGCACGATAGAAATAATAGATCTTCACCTACAAAGTTGCCCTTTTAAAATACCGAGCATTTGAAACGTAATTTATTTATGGCTGGCAATAAATTGTTATACAAATGAGAAAAAAATAACCACAGAAATGCATGCACGTAATAATGCATACTACATATTATTATTATTATTATTATACATTTCTAATCAAAAGCTTTAATTAATGTTATAGAACTGAGTCTATATTATTCGAATTAATTATTCAGTTACTAATGATAGATTTGACGCTTATCATCGTTAATCAAAATAGTTGGTTGGCGGTTTTAATACTGTTTCAAGGTCGCTTTTTAATAAGATTGTTTAAATGAAGCTTTTGTTGTTGCGAAGATTCATTCGATAATTAATTTTTATTTTTTGTATGAACTATTCATCCGCCCCGATTTTGCAGGAGTCAATCGGAAAATTCTGATATACCATACAGCATATTCCGTATAGATTCAAACGTTCTGTATATTAAACGGCTATTTCATAAGAAAAAAACTTAGGTAGGTACAATAAACCTGGCTAAGGATGCAAGCCGTCATTAAGGTACAGAGGAAGTGGAAACTATGAATCACACACTTTGTGAGTGTGAAGATAGCTATGGATGTCTTCAGCAATGATTAATTAAATATGTCAATAATGTATGTAACTCGAATGAAAAAACTTCGACCTCAGTTTTGACACGACTCGTATGGTACACACTCATAAAAACAGACTGACGTCTGCTTAGTGACAGTAATACATAAATTGGAAGCACCTACACATGCGAGCTTACAATTCGGCTTGCCACCGGTACAAACGCAAATCAATAATAAATAAATAAATAATAAATAAATAATAATAAATATTTAATAACAATCACGCCACGTTAACTGGTCCCGTGCTAAGTTCGTAAAGAACTTGTGTTACAGGTACCAGATAACGGAAATAAATGTAAGATTTTTATTATACACGTACATATATTTAATATACATCCATAACCCTGGAAAAGAATTTATATTTATCATACAAATATCTTCCCTTGGCGGGATTCGAATCCGCGACCCCCTTGTGTAGTGACCATGTCACTTACCACTACACCAGACGATCGACAATAAATTCGGATCATGAATACTTAGGTTTTTTTTTTTTTTTTATTGCTTAGATGGGTGGACGAGCTCACAGCCCACCTGATGTTAAGTGGTTACTGGAGCCCATAGACATCCACAACGTAAATGCGCCATCCACCTTGAGATACAAGTTCTAAGGTCTCAAGTATAGTAATTAGGTATTTCATAATACATCTTGATCTCCGGCTTATTATATACCTCGCTTTCACATGACGCATAACGTTGCAGAATTAATATCGAAGTCATATTAGTCACATAACATCCGAATAGCAATTTCAGAACGTTTCATTAACTCGTTATATACTCAAACGTGCATTTAAAACTCTCTGTCTCTATTACTCTTCGAATCCCAAAGATCTTTAGAGATAATCTATACTAATATGTAAATCTACAGTGGTTTTTACGGATGTTCCGTTATAATTACTGAACCGTGCATCCGATTGACTTGAAACTTGGTATCCATGTATAAAATACATGTACTTAATAGATAGGCTAATATTTATATGAGTGCTGGACTCCCTACACCAGTTGCGGGGGCGTTAATGATGAGAATCTTTGTGTGAGGTGAGAAATAATAATGTTAATATTAAATGCCCAGCGAATCTGACGGGTACAGCTAGTCTTCAATAATATAGAACCATGCAACAAGAAAAATAACTGCAGCTAAGCACCATTTAGCGCTGACCACAATCCCCACATTTCTTTAGGGATCTCATTCTATAAAGTTCCCATCAAAATTTGTCCGCAGTGGTAACAAAGAACCGCATCTGTCGGACACCAAGCCCGGGGCTCATTCGGTATGTAATCATCCGACATTTTGAGACTCGTAATTGGTCCACTAATGAGTGCGGCCTAAGGCGGTACCCAGTTTACGCAAGAAAAGTCGACTGTGTGACACTTGTGGTTCGGTTTCTCGGTGAACTGAATGTCGTGCCGAAATTATACGTTGCTTGCTATAAATGGAGCAAGAATGAAACTTTTGTTTCTCGATAAAAAATAGACGCTTCAGATGATAAAATTGAATTCAATGCCATTTTTAATTATATTTACGTTTATGTTGAAAGTTTATTTTTCGATACACGGCCGGTGGTAGATTCGGCGTAGCACTGCTCTTGCTAGGGCTAGTGTTAGCAAATTCTCTCAGGTTGAGCCTGTGAGCTCACCGAACCGTCCGGGCGTAGCTGGAATAGCTTCTTATGCTATCAGCCAACAGGTAGGGGGAAAAAAGATACACAATCGATCTATTTCGATTTTGTTGCATGAGGGGAGGGGATGCAAATACTGCATAAAGAATTACTTAGACACTTAGACTTTAATATACAAATCTAATATTTTACAATCGCAGTCAGTGCAAGCGCACACCACTAAAGCACTGTTTGGTTTCTTTTTATAAATCTTACTCAAATCACACAACTAAATTACATAATGACACTGATGTTAAAATAATATTCATAAATGACAAATCATGGACCATGAAACGTAGTATATAATGTTTTAGCTAGACGATAGTTGGCACGACATTGAAAAGTCGAATAAAACTATAATAGTCGTCCGTGACCAAGAAAACTGTACAGTATTCGAAAAGTCGGAAATAATATAATTACAATATGTAAAAATACTAGAATAAACGCAAGATTAAAAGTAGTGTTAATTATGTCTAAGACTCGTGAAGTCTATTAATGTTAAGTGGTTATAGTGTGTTAGGAATAATATCGTGTAGTAAAAAGCAAACCCGCAAAATTATAATTTGCGTAATTACTGGTGGTAGGACCTCTTGTGAGTCCGCACGGGTAGGTACCACCGCCCTGCCTATTTCTGCCGTCGAGCAGTAATGCGTTTCGGCTTGAAGGGTGGGGCAGCCGTTGTAATTATACTGAGACCTTAGAACTTATATCTCAAAGTGGGTGGTGGCATTTACGGCATTACGTTGGCTCCGGTTACCACTTAACACCAGGTGGGCTGTGAGCTGATCCACCCATCTAAGAAATAAAAAAAAACCTTTACTTTTTGTCAGCATTTAAACTTGTCATAGAATTAGGGTAGCTAGAAAGCACTGATCTATTTTGGTACTCACAACCACATTGAGTAGTGCCTGTTCTATAACGTTTTCATATATTAGACTATTTTAGATTTAGCCAAGAAACAAGAAATAATTACATTTAAACAAAACGAAGATATTTTGTCAAAATGTTTAATTCAACTATAATTAAACAAAGAACAATAGAATAGACAAGTGTTTAGTGAGTAAACTAAGAAGCTATTTTCAAGTTTAAAAGGATAAGAGATCAAAAAGTCAATACGATAATCGTCTTTCACGGTTCGAACGAGGAACAAACATACAGCTGAATGCCTCTAGTCACTGAGCAGAGCACACAGTTTGCACCCATAAACAAACTTATACTGTGATTCAGGGTTATCTATTGGTAAATATTTGAAGTCATCACTACGCTATATGTCCAAGAAAGTGATAATTGTCAATTGAGCCGTTTACTACTGACGATTTAGACCGCACTTTATCTTCACCGTAATAGTGAAGAGATAGATGGGTATTATAGAATAAATATCTTATACCTTTAAACGAGCAATTCTTGTATACATATTCATATATGTATACTTTCTGAATCTCGGAAACGGCTCCAACGATTTTCATAAAATTTTGTATACATGGGATTTCGGGGGCGATAAATCGATCTAGCTACGATTTATTTTCAGAAATTGTTGTTTTATTCGTGTTTTCAATAATCAACTCTTCCCGACATCTATTGGCGAATAATAGTACTATTTTTCTTAATTGAGTGCAACTAACCGTTTTAAAGACACAACAAGATGGCGTTATCAAAAAAAACCGAGCAAAGCTCTGTCATCGTTAAGTGTTTTAATAAATCTGGACGGTATTTATTCCAACCGACAGAAACAGTATTACGACGTAACTAGAGAAAGCTTTGTGACACTTTGAAATCTATGACAATTATTACTGCTTTAAAATCATAATTATAATAATAACAGCGGTCCCGTAGTTACGTATGAGTTTAATTCAAAAGAACGCTCATCTGTAGCGGTGCACATTGCAGCTTTAAAATATACATGAGCGACGTTAACTGTTTGCCATAAGATATGCGCGTGTCCTTAGAATGATAACATAATAAAACCAGAGAAAAATGAAAGCACATGTGACATGACTTTTTGAACCCACAATTAGATTTTAGTAATTTCATGATACGTTTGCGGATTTCGAGAATCGAATGTAAATTAAATCGATGCATATTGTGCTCTTTAAAATGTCGTTTATTCTAAAAATAATGGAACAGAAGCATACGACTTTTGTAAGTTTTCACTGAATAACGAACTTTAAAATGCAAATAAACAAATAACTCTCAAAGGAATATTTAAATTTTAGCCCACTGCTAAAGCAATTCATTTTACACAAAACATGCTCATTACTCACAGAACGCCACACAAAAGCCTCACAAAAGCCCAACCCTTACGATTTACAGTCGCAGGATTTGACCTAATAACCGCTTTAGTTTATGAAGGAAAACATAAACCGAAATTAAATTAACTGGCTAATTTAATACTGCAATGCCGTGTTAATTAAATAAGGGTATTGAGAAATGCTGATAGCGTTGGAATTTTCTGGAATTAGGATTGGTATATATAACGGGTGTAAATAAACTGATTTAAATAGCTATGGTTTATAGAAATCACGCTCTCAATCGTGAGAAACGTAATCATAGATCACGTCTTTAATAATGATATTATTATACATAAAATATGTATCCCTACTAATATATAAATGTGAATGTAAGTTTGTTTGTTACGCTTTCACGCGAAAACTGCTCTACCGATCATCATGAAACTTTGTACACATATTCTTGGAGGTATAAGAAGTAACATAGGATACTTTTTATTAAGAAAAAAAAAAAAAAATTTTTTACGAAAAATTATAAAATTGTTTGTCAAAAAATCTCAAAATCTAGCTTCTTCAACGCCATCTACCGGTTCAGTAATGAAGTTCCAATCCTGAGTACTGTAAATGAAGTCGCGAGTAAAATTTAGCGTTATGCCAAAGTAACTATTCCACGCGGACGAAGTCGCGGGCAAAAGCTAGTATAATAATAATTGTTCTACGTACCATTGTTTTTGTCTCTTTGTAGTGTCATATTCGTTACATCTAATTACAACACAAATTAGATAAAAGTTTTTATTTCAAAAAGCTTTATGTGGTGAGGTTCTGCAGCCTCGAGTTAGATTGCTCGACAGTGTCATGGGTATAACAAACATACACAAAAAAATATATTTTTATTGCCTAAATGGCTGGACGAGCTCACAGCCCACCTGGCGTTAAGTGGTTTCTGGAGCCCATAGACATCTACAAAAGACAGAAAGATAAGGAAATGCACACCCAAATCCTTTGAATGTTAATAAAATCAACTTTAATTATACGAGGGCTGCACTAAAAGTATCGGGAATGGAATATTTCCACTGTTCCTGTCATATTAAAATCTTTTCAATTGAAAACTCCTTGGTTTTAAAAATCGAATACCATTTATTTATTTAAAAAAAGATTCTCGGTCTTGTCACGAGGTTTTGTCAAACTTGTTTAGTCGTTGAGAAAATGGAATTGACTCGAGAAAATTCAAGAGCGATGATTTATTATGACTTTCGAAGTGGTTTAACACAAAAACAGTGTGTTGACCGGATGATTTCTGCATTTTGGTGATGAAGCCCCATCCAAAACCACAATTTATCGCTGGTTTGCTGAGTTTCAACGTGGACGTGTCAAGCTCAGTGATGATCCCCGTCAAGGTCGTCCAAAAACTGCAGTCACCCAAAAAAACGTTGATGCTGTGAGTAAGCTGATTGAGGAAGATCGACATGTGACATACCGCGAAATTCAGGCAACTTTAGACATTGGCATGAGTCAAATACAAATAATCTTGCATGAACAATTAGGTGTAAAAAAGTTGTTTTCCCGGTGGATACCGCATTCGCTCTGTGAAGAGCAAAAAGCGGCTCGCGTTATTTGGTGCGTCAGAACTCTCGAAAGATTCCACGCAGGATCCTCAAATGCTGTATACAACATTGTATCAGGTGACGAATCCTGGATATACGCGTACGAACCCGAAACAAAAAATCAGTTACGAGTTTAGGTGTTCGAAAATGAGTTAAAGCCAACAAAAACTGTTCGTTCACGGAGTGTTGCAAAAAAAATGGTGGCCACGTTTGTCTCCAAAACCGGCCATGTTACGACTATTCCTCTTGAGGGACAAAGAACGGTTAATGCAGAATGGTATGCTAGCATTTGTTTGCCACAGGTCGTTTCTGAACTCCGTAAAGAGAACTGCAACCGCCGCATCATCCTCCATTACGACAATGCGAGTTCTCACACCGCGCACAGAACAAAAGAGTTTTTAGAGCAAGAAAACATAGAATTATTAGACCATCCGCCGTACAGCCCTGACCTAAGTCCTAATGATTTCTATACTTTCCCTAAAATAAAGAATAAATTGCGTGGACAGAGATTTTCATCACCTGAAGAAGCTGTGGACGCCTACAAAACGGCCATTTTGGAGACCCCAACTTCCGAATGGAATGGTTGCTTCAATGATTGGTTCCATCGTATGGAAAAATGTGTCAAATTTCGCGGAGAATACTTCGAAAAGCAATAAATACATTTTTAAATAGTACTGTTGTGTCACTTCGTTAATTCCCGAAATTTTCAGTGCCGCCTATGTACTGACTCCGACCTCTTGTTTAGACTCTTGTCAAACCCGGTGTTTGATCCGTCAAGATCAATTGAAACAACAAGGTGAGTAGGCAGTGAAACGGACACTTGCATTTGCGGCCGGCATGGAGCAATTTCCTGCCAACCTAAAAAAGCTACGTTGTTAACTGAGCGATTAATACATTAAACAATACATCCACTAATAGACTGTATATTACTTTAGAAAAATATTATTGATCGTATCCGTTCAAAACATACATTCAAATCACATTAAGCTCCTAATTAGCGACACCGACCTTTTTACAAAAGATAACGTGATCTTAACAAGAACGAGAATGGGTAACACCATGCACGTTCATTCATATCTAATACTGTTCACTAGTTTTGTCCGTGTGTATATATTTTATATCAATAGTGACAGGTGAGTATACATAACTAATATACTGGCTGAGCCTTTGCTACTGGCTGAGCCTTTGCTCACCCAACTTTCCTGGTGAAACTGGAAAGGCCTCGGGGCAACCAGTAGCCCTTCAATCATAAAAAAAACTTATATACAGCGGTTACAAAGGCTTAAGCAGCTATTTATTGTAAATAAGCCTTTTCATATACATGAAACACTGTCCTAAAACCGTCTACTGTTGAGCTACTAGACCGGAGCGTATTCTTTTTTTTTTTTTATTGCTTAGATGGGTGGACGAGCTCACAGCCCTCCTGGTGTTAAGTGGTTACTGGAGCCCATAGACATCTACAACGTAAATGCGCCACCCACCTTGAGATATAAGTTCTAAGGTCTCAAGTATAGCTACAACGGCTGCCCCACCATTCAAACCGAAACGCATTACTGCTTCTCGGCGGGAAACAAGCAGGGCAGTGGTACCTACCCGCGCGGACCCACAAGAGGTCCTACCACCAGTGAAGAATTCAAAATACCCACATCCTTTTTAAAAAGAAAACTGTAAAGAATTTGAAACGTCGAAAATTATAAGGTGAGAATAACGAAACAAAATCACTTTAATATTGCCCAACAAACACAGCACAACAAACACGCAGGATAGTATAAGTATAGGAGGAACATATCAGAATCTTGTTGTGACAATCAATTACTCAGCAGTGGCTGACGTTCCTGCTACATTAGTATCAATCAGTGTCGTATTAATTAGATCAGATACGCCCACTGAGTTCACCCGAAAACTTAGATATGTAGAACATGTTGGATGTAGTTAGAATAACACGCTTAAAGGTTTTCAATGAAATCTTGCAAATAGATAATAGGAAAATGTATTACGGAAATATTTTACGCGATAATTATAGAAAAAACGTTTTTAATATAAATTTTTTATTCATTTTTTTTTAATTTCCATCAATAGCAGACGACTTAACAGCACCTCTTGTTAAGTAGTGCACTCGTGGAACAGAAATATTTTATGTAAACCCCAAAATCCCATTCTCACAGATCGTTCGGAATCTCTGGCTTTGCGGGACTTCGGTTCCCTTTTTATTTTGTACCGTATGTTCCATGGGGAGTGCTCTGAAAAATTATTTAAGATAATACCATCATCTCGTCTTTACCATCGCACCACCCACCACCGGAGTAGAGTTCATCCATACTACCTGGAGCCACTGCATTCATCCACAGTGCGTTTCCAGAGATATTTTTTGCCACGTACCATCCGGCTTTGGAATGAGCTTTGGCTTTGCCCCTAGCATTGGTGAAGTCCATGGGCAACGGCAACCACTCACCATTAGATGGGCCGAATGCGCGTCTGCCTACAAGGGCAATAAAAAAAGAATTGGGTAATCGATAAACCATAATAGAACCTATCGGGGACCTATCGGGGACCTATCTATCATAAATGGGAAAATGCACAGCTCCTATTTTATTTAAGCTGAAGTTCTGAAGTCGGGCACGTAGAAATACAGGTCTGTTCTTCGAGATTAGTAAAAAAACATAAAAAAGTAAATTTTTGTGCAGGCAATAAGAAACCTTAATGCTTAGTATTAGCACAAAGTAAAACACTTAAATATTTTCATCCAGACAGTATAGTAATCCATTAATACATTACCTGCGGTAAGGACATTTTTCGTAAGTCGGTCGGTTTTATCAACACCATTAAAGGCTTTGCTCAAACTACCGAAAATAGCATACCGCAAAGTCAATAATGCCATTCCAACCGTAACTACTATGGAGTTGCATTTTACGATTTCGAGTCGCAATCCTTAACATGGATATACCTTTCATAACTTTTTATTGTTAACAGTCTTGAGTTGAGTATTCAGTTCTATTGTCATAAAACAATATATTAGATATCAAGACGTTCCAGAAAGGTAGCATTTGAAGGTAATCTTTGCGTACAAATGCTAGCAAATTTTGGATTCTTTATTTTGAACAAGCTCGATATTGAAACAAGATTTTAGGTATATGCAAGTAAAGCAAAGCTACGTCTTATTTTTTGAAGCGAAT
Source organism: Bombyx mandarina (assembly GCF_030267445.1). Taxonomy (NCBI): domain Eukaryota; kingdom Metazoa; phylum Arthropoda; class Insecta; order Lepidoptera; family Bombycidae; genus Bombyx; species Bombyx mandarina. The sequence continues at coordinate 4,326,614 of NC_143229.1, read as the reverse complement.
TTAAAATAGCATAGTTATTTTCAAAAGCAGATCTTTTCATAACAATAGAGAACATTTAAGATACTGAAGTTAATAGTTCTTGCAAGTTACAAACTTTAGGTCGTAAATCAGCGATTTGTATTAAGATTGATGGAAAATTTAATGGTTTGATCTTGTAAGTTACTTTGTAAGTTAATCTTTTATTAATAAAGTTGTAGATTCTATTTAATATAAAATTTCAAGAATAATATGGGATTTATTTGCTTAAAAACTTTAAAATAATCTTTACTTCTTAATATAGAAAAGTTTATATTTAACGTATATTCAGTACTTGAGGTTAAAGAAGGTAAAGTCAAGTAAGGGTTATAGTATAGGTAGGTAAGGGTATAGATAAGCTAGAACTTATATCTCAAGATGGGAATCTTATTTGTAATCTTGTAACGTGAGCTTATGTAATCGTTCAACATTCGCTGATTCTTGAGGTCGTTTGCGTTGTTAAACGAAGCTAATTACTGTAACAAAACAAAATTAAAATAAGGCATATCCATAAATTTTTCACTTCAGTTTCGTTTCAAAAAGCAAATTGATTTTTACGATTCCAAGAACAATGGCAGCGTTTTGAAAAATTTTGACTCGCGGATTAATTAACATATTCAAGGAGCGTATCTAATTACTTACCCTTTTTAATTAAAACTTTAAGCCTCCACACTTTATTTGCTCCTGTTAAAGCTCTCCAATGAAACCAAGACGTAAAGCCTTAATTGAGTTTTCGTTACCTTCAATAACGTTTATAATGAATATAGTTTATTCAATATGCTAAACTTAGAGATCTGAACTATTCTGAACTTTTTTCATACTTTACTAATATCAATTATTGTATTTAAAAATTATTTGAAATTCAAGATCCTAAATTATAGACGAACTATATCAAGTAGATATTCTAAGGACATTTTTTCTAGTAATTAGGGGGCTAATAGATATAGAAAACTACTTATGATTCGAGTCAAACACACGTTTTCTTTTTAATACAAAATAGTTGTTGTGTTGTACATTGCGCTGAATTTCGGATTATCGCTTTGATCACTTGTATAGATTTATTTAATTTGGAAAACAGCATATACATATGTATAAAAGAGCCACACTGGACTGTGTCCAGTGATCGATATAATTAAAAATATAAAAAAGGAAATGTTCTGAATATTTAACTATCACTACTCTAATGATTTGATAGGTATAAAATAAAAATGTTATATATTATTATGTGAATATGTGTTTTGTGACGACAGCTTTTTGTAGCTAGCAATATAGCGAGTGAATATGCGGTATGAAATGCACAGGGAAATTCCCTTTAAAGTTTTCACTTTATGATATGTGAAGAATTTTAAATTCCAAAAATTCCATAAATCTTTAATTTAATCTAATAAATTTGAAATTACCATTATATGTTATTTCCAAAACGTCGGAAATAATATAATTAGAACAAGAAACGCGAAATAAATGAAGTTTTAATTATGTTATGTTATGTTAGTTATGAAGGCCTATGTCCAGCAGTGGGCAGATAAAGGCTGATGATGATGATGATGATGATGTTAGTTATGAGTCATAGACTCTCGAAAACCAAAGGAGACACTAAATCCAACATGTAACAATGAATTGTATGCTACATCCGTATATACGTAATTTAATTAATAAGGCTGTATCTAGAGCGAGCCAATAATTGCGTCAATTACTCCCCGTTGCTCTAATAGCAAACTCAGCTGTAGATCAACGAGATGTTTATGTTAAGGCTTTATTGGCTGGATCCAATTGCGAATTGTTTCACGTGCTTAAAACATGAATTGATATGTGGTTTTGAGCAGGTTTTATTAGCTTCATATGTGTGTTTCTATGAACGTATCTCAAACGAGATCTATGAAAAGAATTCTAACGAACTTTTAGACATCCGAATTCGCACTGGTATCAAAGACGAATGATAGCATAATTAGTTTTTTGTTTTTTTATTGCTTAGATCAGTGGACGAGCTCACCTGTTGCTTAGTAGTTTTGGGGGCTTAAAGACATAAAAAACGTAAATGCGGCCACTTTTGCGACACTAGTCGCAGTTTTATAGAAGAATGGCTGTTCCGCGCTTCAAACCGAAACGCATTACTGTTTCACGGCAGGAATGTACAGGGTGGTACCTATCCGTTCGGGGTCATAAGAAGCATTGTTATCAAAATTTGAGCTCAATATCCTGACCAAATTCACGAAGATAAAAAAAATATATTATGTACTTTATTTATTCTTTTTGTAAAGTATTAATTTATACTGTATGTATTAAGATCCTACGACGTCAGAATTTCAACTGTGTTTGATCTTGAGAAGCTGATTTCTCTGTTGTTAAGAAGTTACCGAAGCTCGTGGACATCATACCGTAACTCCCGTGATCCATCTTGATATATGAGATTGAAGCTTCAGTCGTATTCAATAAAGATTGCCCGGTTTTTTAATCCGTAACACGTGACTGATTCACAGTAGAATTAAACAGAATTGTGGTACCTGTGGTTTCATAATGAAATATAGTAACATTTATAGCATTCCTATTATTTATATCGTTCGAGTGAACTGATTCATCTGATTTTGTAAGTCACGCATTTCGTCATGCTGTTTTAATTCGAAATCTCTTATTTCCACAGAAGTCAGCGTAGATTTGTCACCAAAGCCGCCGCTTTCCCTAACGAGTCACCTTTTGTCAGTAAGTAACTTGTTTTCTTACTTTTACTTGGAAATATTTGGTATACGAATCTAGTTGTGATTTATATTATTCAAGTCAAAGGTCAAATTTCCACCACAATTACTGACACCTCAAGATTTAAATTCATTCTGAACGTTATATTTTCTGAGTTTGTTTTTGGAAGGTTTTTCATGTTGATGTTAGAGAAAAATACGAATTGTTTGAAAAGAAAACATATTTTCTTATTGCTAACAAAGGCTTACGACCCACCTGATGGTGAATGGTTACTCTCGCTCATGATCTTTAATAATGTCAGGAGCACAGCCCATAAGTTGCCTATCATTAAATAAAATAAAAACAGAGTATGACATCACAATGAAAACTTACTTTAGAACTCATTAATGTAAATAACAATCTGCTCCTAGGATGACTAATAATATTATTCCCCACCTATTCGCAGTCAGTCTAAGTAGCCATTCTAGCCATATGGGGACGGATAGATGAGCTCACGGGCCCAACCTGGAAGACTTACTAACACTGGCCCTAGCTAGTGCAGTGCTTCGCAGAATCTACCACCGGATCGCAAACGCGACCCACTGAGAGGATCCGACGAGAAACTCAGTGGGCTGTGTCTATGAGTTAATTCGCTCGTCGAACTCGTCGATTACGATTAAGAAGGTGACCGATGCTTGAAGAGACGACTAATTTAGTATTTAGAAGCCACCATTACTCCCAAAATATTAGAACTGGTCAAGCGTGGACGCTTACTAAGGTGCCACGTATTTTTCACCAATTGCGTATGCTTTTATTATAATGTAGGCATTTGTTAGTAGCAGATCTATCGAGATACCGGCGTATTGGATATCAGATGTAAGCTGTGGTGGGACAGGTTAACAACCTGGCGGCATTCCGACCTGCCGGTTTAATGATCGTGATATTTACAGAGGAGGTTAAAGCGTGATACGAGTTTATTTTACTATGACGCACTAAATTTTAAATTAAAAAATAAAATGATGTAACGAAAAGCAAATATATTGATAAAATAAAATCTATAGAGGAATAAGATGTAAAGACGGAATCAAATTGAACGATATTGAAATAAAGCATACAAAAAGAAAAAAAAAACTCAACAAAATTTTTGATGCGCACAATATTTTTTTACATTTCATTTATCCCCTTATTTTATTTAAGTCGGTCTAAAATACCTAATTTTCTTGCGGCAACATTTTAATTAAAACAGTTATAGTAATTTGGAGAAAATTTATTCTGACAAGAAAATCCAGCACTTGCTTTTTTTTCGTCTATCTCGGCTATTTTTGCTAGAGCTTCAGATTGCGTAATTTAAACTTAAATTTAAATGGAGCTAAAGTGAAATAAACGTTATTTCTTTTCTTTGAAATGTTCTGCATTAGTTCAAGTTTTTCTGCATTAAATTAACTGTTAGTAAATGCTAATTAGTTTTGCATCTGTATCTATCGCAGGCGAAGCTCTTGTGTTATATTTCTTCTCTTATATGGTGAGGGAAGAAATGAGATCAAAGTATCAATTGGAATCTATACCGACTTCCCTACCGCTTCATACCGAAAAGGCATGGCGGCAGAAATAGACAAAACAGCAATTTACCGGTAAGGGTTTAAAATACGTATTGTCCTTTCAATGAAATTCAGCTGCTAAGTACAATTGCCTGCAATCGACAGCTCATCTATAGATTAATCAACAAAACAATTTGTTGTATCATCTCTATATATATTAATTACTACCGAAGGTCCCATACAGATAATATAGAATTGGAGCGCTGTTTACTGGCTATTAAATGTGAATGCGATTCAATACCGCAGCCGCGTACAATGTAGGTAGATAACTGATATCGAGCTATCGCTTTAATGAAGAAGGGGTGACTTAGCGATACCGAGATGAATGTCTTATAAGATATCATATTATCTGAGCGCGGTTCTGGGGACGAACGTATTAGTCAATGCCTTGAAGGCAGAGACAAACAAACGGTTTGGTTTTTTTTTTGTGTTGTGAATGGGTAAAGTATGTGACCGTCCACCTAATTTTAATTGACTTCTGGAACTTAGGAGCTTAACAGCATAAATGTTGCCGCTCACCTTGAGTCCTGAGTTTGAAGTCTCAATTGATTTATTTCACCGCTGTTCCATCCTTTAATCCGGAACGTATAGATGCTTCAGGGCAGAAATAGTGATGGTAGCTAGAATAGAATGGTGGTAGCTACTCGTACGGGATTACGTTATGACATCGATGACCACCCAACACTAGATGGGGCGTGAGGTCGTTCACCTCATTACGCAATAACTTTTTTAAAGTATTTGAGGGTAATGTCGAATTGATTGTATTCTATAATAGCTACGTAACAAAACATGTGCTTTGAATTGAGTACTTATAATCTAACTTGCACGTACTATATATCAAACCCACAAAGCGAGTCTTAAAGTCCGAAGCCACGAAGATGACTAACATTATTAACAGAAGTTTCACATAATAGCCTCAACTTATCCTAAGTCAGTTAAGCGAGGCCGCATTATTTAGACGCGCTCAGGTGGCCTTCCGATCTACTCTACATGCTGCCTTATATTTTAAGTAATGCACTTGTTTTAACTTACAGCTAATGACTGTTTGTTATCGTCGGTTCAATTATGTTCAGTTTTTTTTATTACCCGTGTAGGCAGGCGAGTATACAGCCCACCTGATGGTGAGTGGTTACCATCGCTCATGGGCATCAGCAGTGCCAGAGCCAAGCCGCTGCCTACCATTTAATACTTTTCATAAGCCTCGTTTGAGGAGGAACATGTTATACTGTGGAAAAGCAAGCGGTGTATCGCGTTCCTATCCGGTAGACTGGTTCTGACCCAGCGGGGTATCCCAGAACACCAGCGACATCGCCCGAGCGGTCTAACGGGATGACGTACCGCGAGAAACGACGTCGTTGGTCGTCAACACGTCGGTCGAGCGTCTTCGGAGTTGGGCTGCGTGTCTGGTTGTAGTGTTGACCGCGAGAACCCCCCTATTCTGATCGGGCACTGACCCCGGGCGGAGATCGGACGTCAGATATGAGAGTGCAAGATTGAGTCGTTTGGCGCGATATGACTGAAAAAATATCCTTGGACCAGCGGTCTGCTCTGTAGACATCTGTAGACCATCAAATCCCAGATACACTGCGTACCCCCTAGGCACGGATACCTCGTAGGAGGTTCGGCCCCTGCCCGACAAAAAGGCGTTGTATTATAGAACTGAGACTTAGGACTCATATCTCAAGGTGGAAGGCGATATTTAGGTTGTTGAAATATACAGGCTCCAGTAGCCACCTATCACCTGGTGAACTGTGAGCTCGTATTCCCTGTGTAAGCAAAAAAGTATGCTAATTAGCCAGCGTTTAAAAAATAATAAGTACTTTTCTTTATTGCTTAGATGGGCGGACGAACTCACAGCCCACCTGGTGTTAAGTGGTTATAGGAGCCCATAGACATCTACCATAAATGCGCCACTCACCTTAAGATATAAGTTCTAAGGTCTCAGTATAGCAAATCTCCCATTATAAATTCAAATCTAATATTTTCTTACCGCAAACAGATTAAAATCTCATAAGGTATCAACAAAGTGAAAAATAAAAACAGAAATCAAAGTTCGGAATCCTCAATGGAATTTTTTTCATAACGAAATTAAGTTTTACGTAAACCATCAAATCAGCATTTCGCAAACCGCTTCCGAATTTTGAATTCCATTCGGCGACAACTAGTAATCTCCGCCTCGAAAAAAAATTCAAGTTTAATTTCTTTCCGAGAGATTCCAGCGCTCGGACTTTATCGAATTCGGGCGACGAAAGTGAAAATGAAACAATTATGCAAATGACCAACAAAATAAAACTCATTTTATTAATAATCAAATAAGCGGAGTTCGCATTCTCGCAAATGAAATAAAATTTCGTAAATGGTGGCATTAATTGTCGAAAGGGGGAAGTGGGGTGCCGTCTCCCTTCTGGCTTCTATCAAACAGAAGTTATCTCAAAGGGGAGAAGTTTTAATAAAATTCTGACTGCCCGGGGCAGAGACACAAATGAACACTTTGTATGTTATAGTTATAAAATTGACTGCTTTAGCCGAAATGATGCGGTTGAATTAATACTAGAGGTACCGCAGTAGTCGAAATTCGACTATAATTAATTGGAATTGTAAGTTTTGTACACTATTATGATTGTATTTTATACTCCTATAATCACAAATTTTGCCAAGACTACATTATAAAAAATATTAACAAAGACTAACAATTCTCAATTTGACCACAGACGTCAAGAACAAAAGTTTCACAATAAATAGTATGCATGCGTGTGTGCGTCAAATACATGGTATGTAGTGTGTGTAATGTTTTCTTTATTGATTTAATGTATATTTTATGCATTATTTAAAAAAAAATTAGCATTGTGCACTTCTTCTCTATATTCTCTATAAATGTGGAAAATTTCATACTCCTCCGTCCGCGCAATTTTCGTAAAAAGGGATACAAAGTTTTTGCTTCACGTATTAATATATAGATTTGAGGGACCTAAATACTGAAGTTCGCGTCATATCTGTCATATAAGGTGATTTCAGTATAAGATGTTATAATAATATGATTCAGACGTTTCTAGACTTTTGTTATTCAATTTTTTATATATTTTCGTTATGACTTCAGGAAACAAAATTTGCCACGAAGAAACCACAAAGGGAAGGGCTTCTACCGAGTGTTCTATTAGGCTGGATAGGCTGACAGTCTACATATTCTTGCTCGAATCTTTAAAATAGATTAATGTGTTCATATTATGTGTCCATTCGTTGCTTTTACAATTCTAATTATTTGCATATAGTTGAATTGTAATATGCGTTTACCCTTGCGTTAAATTTATAATATTAGTTTAATTGTTTAATGTGCTATGTTAAGTACTTATACAATTTTTGTTGAATGCAGTGTGTACCTTTAAATTATATATGCATTTGAGACGTATTATTGGAGTAAATATATCGAATCTATGCGAAGAATGCCCCGGGATGAGATCACCAATTATCACAAAATGTTAGTTACTCATCTAAATTTATTTTATTGTTTTCAAAGTATGCTCCTTCGGAAATGAAACCCTTACGCCAATGTATAATCTAATCATCAAAATATTTTTTAAATGCTTTTTTGGATTTGAGTTCAGTTCTCGCCGCGATTTTCCGTTAGCGTCTTCTACCGAATGAAAACGGTTGCCTCAAAGTGGTGGTGGTGGTTTAGGAAAACGAAAGAAGAAAGCTGGAGTCATATCTGGTAAATAAGGTGGTTTCTTTGTGGTATTTGTTGAGTTTTTAGTCTAATTTTCGTTCACAATGATTGGCTTTGCAGAAGGCGTATTATCGTGGTGCAAAACCCAAGAATTTTCTTTTCACAAATCAGGCATTTTTCGTAGAATTTTCTCCCGTAAGCGCCGCGTTATGCTCCAATAATATTCTTTATATATTAATATCGCCTTTGGCCTTTTGGCCTCTGGCAAGAATTTCGAATACACTACAGCGCGATTTTCAATGAAAACACTCAACATGACTTTGACTTTTGATCGACTTGGGCGTTTTTTTCGGTTTCGGTTCAATAAGAAGGCGCTAATCCGAAGCTTGTTGACTAATTTGCATGTCAAGCTCATAAATCCACGTCTCGTCACCAGTAACAATGCGTTTCATGAATGATGGATTGGAAATGACTCATTCTTGAATGTCCTCTGCGAGTCTTATGCGAATGAGTTTTTGGAGTAAAATTTAGGCCTGTTGAGACCAGCCAAGCGGCAGCATGTTTGGTACCAAGTGATTATTTAAAATGACACGGGTCTGCTCGTGAGGCACAGTAAGTTCGGCGACTATCTCTCTCAAGCTTGTGTACGGATTTTTAGTCTCTATTCCTTCAGTTTTGTGATGTTAACTTCAAACCAGAGCGAGGCAAATCTTTTATCACGTTTCGACTGATTCTGAACGGTTTATACCACTCATAAGCACTTGTTTTTGATAAAGTCGATTCACCGTAATTCCCGAAATTCCTTATCAAATTCACAATTTTAAGATAAACTTGTTATCTATGAATACTTAGACTAAAAACAGCCAAGTATTCTTCAGAAATGACCTCAAGATTTTAATTAAAACAAGCCAAAATTGTAATCGTCAGTGTGAAATTCAATATGAAGAAATTAATTAAAACATGAATCAAAAAGCGATTTTATTTCAATAATTCGTAATTAGAGTAAATTAATTGGCGACTTATAATCCAAAATTACTAATGTTTGTTTTAGTATTCAGTCGTTTCGATATTGAATGTTCAAAGCAATAAGAAATTTCGTTTGACTCAATTAAAGCGTTAGCGGGGCTACGTAAATATTTCAGTACTTTGGACGCTATTTATGGCCCTTCTAAGGCTTAATTAAGATCTCTTTGATGTTCAATCTGTTACGGGAAACTTGGTAATTGCGAAGGTACGCGATTAAAGGGCGTTTTGCGTCTTATTTACGTCTGTATCCGCAAAAAAACAGATGTTTATTTGTTTATGAAACACGAATTTGTCAGACTTTCGCTGAAAGTCTGCGACGGAAATATATCCATGCATCTTAAAGCGTCGAGTCTTTTAGAGACTGACTCGTTGGTGCAAAAGTTAGCGTCCCCAACTGTTGCACCGTGGGTCAGTAGGCAGCGGCTTGGTTCTACCCCTGGCATTGCTGAAGTTCATGGGCGACGGTAACCACTCACCATCAGGTGGGCCGCATGCTCGTCTGCCTACAAGGACAATAAAAAAAAATGGGTTCGATTCCTACATCGGGAAACATTGTGTGATGAACACATTTGTTTTCTGTTTGTCTGGATGTTTATTATCTCTATATTTATATATTTAAACTTGTGTAAGTATGCTTGTCAGTCTCTGGCACCCATAACACAGGGAATCCTATTCTGGGGATGGATGACCGTTTGTGAATTTGTTTCCAATTATTAATTATTTTTTTGAATGTATCAGACTACTACTTACCATGAATTATATAGTATACACCGGACGTCTTATTTATTATATCCTTGACTTTTAAAAATTTACAAGAAACATAACGATAACTGACAAAAATGATAACATCGTAAATATCACTTTGGAGCCTATTTTATCACTATTAACTCGGCAAATTCCGTACCCCACCAGAACCTAATCCACGACCGCACAAAAACTTAATTAACCAAAATATATTATGGGAGTGTATAAACAAACAGCCGCAGTCACTCCCTTCCCCCTTGAGACTTTATACGGTGATACTATTTCGTGTAATGACTCCAAAATGAGGATACACCTCCCCGCGATGTACGGGGCGTGTTGACGATTATAGAAAAACTGAAAGTGCCTTTTATCAATTTCGTTAAAGCTTAAGCATCAAAAATTGCATTTGGTACTTACAAAAATTATTCCGTTCAATAACAAGCATATCCTAAAATTAATGGTACTAAATGTACTGATGGACCATCTTACAGAACTATTGTGTACTAGCCGAATATGTTCAATTTAGAAAACGGCAAGCTACTGCTTGGAAACATTATCCATTGGGACAAAAAGGTCTTATTTATCTCAAGTCCATTCGTGCGGCTCTATATCCACGTTCCTTTATCCAAGGCGGCCTCCTTAATTTCATACACATCACGTTTCCACGGAGGCGTCGAATGTTTCCCGTGAATCGAGTAATGCTAACGCAAACTGAGATCAGTATTAAAATATCGTTTCCAACTTCTATGTGCTGAACAGCGTATTTCATTACCATTCGATTTTCTTTTTACTTTTTATATTTCCATGAATGTTTGGCTTGAGCACAAGCAATTTTTTTGGGAAATGACATTTTGAGAAAAGATTACACACTACTTTTTTGTGTATATAGGTACTTTACTGCCACTGGAAATGTACTTAATGTAAAGTTGTCATGTGTTTCGTATGGAGTAACAATTATGTGACGTGGTTTAAATTCTGTTACCAATAATAATTTTTCAATGTCTAATACTAAGAATAACGTCGTGTCATTAATATCAAAATTTTCGTGGTAAGAGTATTATTGCAAATTCCAATGGTTTCGTTTCAAATTTAATATCATTTGGGCTTTGGCTTTCTCATCATAAAGAAAGAAATAAAGGTTTCATTCAAACCACATAGAACGATAACGTATTAGAAAATAAATCGCCTCAGTAGATTGTTCAAGCTAATAATTGAAATTCAGACGTACTAACAAAATGATTTCTATTTGCCAAATGGTAAGATATTATTATATATGTCGAGACCTAATATTCAAATGAACCGTTTTCATTTTCACTCCACTTTTCTGCTCATTCCCCACATAACTCATGAGTTTCATAATTGAATTTGGAATTTTCACTACAGTGCTGCCCTCTGCACTCGAGGCACGCACGCACGCACGCTCCTAATATCCCTCCACATGAATATTTGTCTCAATGAAAATGGAATTATGACTAGAGTGTATCCCGCAATATTATGGATTGTTGGAAAATTTATGGGAAACGGGACGGAGTTGGATATTGCACGTTCTTTTTTAAATATTGAAACATTAGCAAATCATGAACCTTATTCAATTACCAATGGGTAAGTACGATTTTTTTTAGTGAAATACGCACTTAATACGTCTTCACAAATGAAGGAACAACTTCCCGTAATTAAAATGAAACCCGCAAAAATTGTAATTTGTGTATTTACTTTTTTTTTATTGCCCGTCTAGGCAGACGAGCATACTGACCACCTGGTGGTGAGGGGCTACCGTCGGCCATGGACTTCAGCAATGCCAGGGGCAGAGCCAAGCCGTTGCCTACCGTTAAGTACTCTCTATAAGAAGGATATGTCATAGCGCTCGGGAAATACCGTGGAGGGGAGCTCATTCTAAAGCCGGACTTTTGTTAGGGTGTCTTGTGAGCTCGCGCGGTTAGGTGGTAACAATTTCTTTGGTGAAACAGTAATGTGTTTCGTTTTGAAGTGTGGGGCAGCCGTTATACTACATAAGCTGAGACTTACAACTTATATCATTAAGGTCGGTAGTGGTGGCATTTACGTTATTCTTGTATATGGGTTCCGGTAACCATTTAACACCAGGTGAGCCATGAGCTCGTCCACCAATCTTGGCAATTAAAAAAATATATATTATTCTACTGAATAATAATATTTTTATTCAATAGCCCGATTGTTTTATTCAAGATAATGTTGTCGCAAATATTCATTAAAAGGCCATTATTATCTTATAACAAAATACAAAAGTACATGTTATCACAAAAAATATTTTTAATACGCTTTCGTTGGCTTAACTTTTTTCCATATAAGGGAATAAATTCAACATTATTTTTACCAACGTTAGGACACCCGATTAATTTGAAAGATTGGACTAGTATCGGGGTCTGATGACAATGCAATATATTTTGGTTTATTATTCTATCAAACATCATCAGAATAAATAAAATACCCAGTTCAGCTTATTAATAAGGCTTATTTTTTAAATCTTAATTTGCGTTTTCATAAAAAATTAAGATTGACATTACTGTTCTAAGCCCAAGAAGGCAAGTTGTATTTCACATTCCAAATAAACTCAAACAGATTTGAAACAATAATTCAGTCAACGAACTGCAAGAACTCAGAAATTTGACCCTCAACATCGGATATGGCTCTAACGCGTCCTTAGGCTAAACGTGGACTGTACTTCAATTCAAAGGGCAGTTATGGTATTAAGCTATATTGCGTTCGACAAAGTCTGGCACAACGGTTTAATTTATAAACTGTACAACATGGGAGTGCCAGACAGACTCGTGCTCATCATACGAGACTTCTTGTCGAACCGTTCGTTTCGATATCGAGTAGAGGGAACTCGTTCTCGTCCCCGTCAACTGACCGCCGGAGTCCCGCAAGGCTCCGCGCTCTCCCCGTTATTATTTAGTTTGTATATCAATGATATACCCCGGTCTCCGGAGACCCATCTAGCGCTCTTCGCCGATGACACGGCTATCTACTACTCGTGTAGGAAGATGTCGCTGCTTCATCGGCGCCTCCAGATCGCAGTAGCCACCCTGGGACAGTGGTTCCGGAAGTGGCGAATAGACATCAACCCCACGAAAAGCGCAGCGGTGCTCTTCAAAAGGGGTCGCCCTCCGAACATCACTTCGAGCATCCCACTCCGTAGTAGGCGCGCAAACACCTCCGCCGTTAGTCCCATCACTCTCTTTGGCCAGCCCATTCCGTGGGTCTCGAAGGTCAAATATCTAGGCGTCACCCTCGACAGAGGGATGACATTCCGTCCCCATATAAAAACGGTACGCGACCGCGCCGCGTTTATTCTAGGACGACTCTATCCAATGCTTTGTAGTCGAAGCAAACTGTCCCTCCGTAATAAGGTAACTCTCTACAAAACTTGTATACGCCCCGTCATGACGTATGCAAGCGTAGTGTTCGCTCACGCAGCCCGCACCAACTTGAAATCCCTTCAGGTTATTCAATCACGATTCTGCAGGATAGCCGTCGGAGCGCCTTGGTTCCTTAGGAATGTGGATCTCCACGACGACCTGGAGCTCGACTCCCTTAGTAAGTATCTACAGTCGGCATCGCTGCGCCATTTTGAGAAGGCAGCACGACATGAGAACCCTCTCATCGTAGCCGCTGGAAATTACATACCCGACCCAGTAGACCGAATGGTAAACCGTCGACGTCGCCCAAAGCACGTCATTACGGATCCTCCTGATCCATTAACGGTGCTTTTAGGCACCACAAGCACCGGTCACCGTCCTCGTCGAACCCGTCGCTTGCGACGAAGGGTTCGACGAGTGAACTAACCCATAGACACAGCCCACTGAGTTTCTCGCCGGATCTTCTCAGTGGGTCGCGTTTCCGATCCGGTGGTAGATTCTGCGAAGCACTGCTCTTGCTAGGGTCAGTGTTAGCAACTCTCCGGTTGAGCCCCGCGAGCTCACCTACTAACGTTAGGGCGAAGCTGAAATAGCCTCTCAAGGCTATCAGCATAGGTAGGAGGAAAAAAAAAAATAAGCTATATCATTATTTAATTAATTTTAATGTACCGTATTAGCTTATAATATTGTTATTATTATTAAAAATGTATCGTTATCGTTATTAAAAAACTGCTTTCTATTAAAATGAGTTGCTGAAGATCAATGATACGAATGATTATTTTTTTTTTTTTTTTTTTTTTTTTTTTTATTGCCCATGTAGGCAGACGAGCATACGGCCCACCTGATGGTGAGTGGTTACCGTCGCCCATGGACTTCAGCAATGCGAGGGGCAGAGCCAAGCCGCTGCCTACCGTTTAATACTCTCCACAAGCCTCGTTTGAAGAAGGACATGTCATAGCGCTCGGGAAACACCGTGGAGGGGAGCTCATTCCATAGCCGGATGGTACGTGGCAAAAAAGACCTCTGGAAACGCACTGTGGATGACCGCAGTGGCTCCAGGTAGTATGGATGAACTCTACTCCGGTGGCGGGCGGTGCGATGGTAAAAACGAGATGCCGGTATCATCTCGAACAATTCCTCAGAGCACTCCCCATGGAACATACGGTACAAAATGCAGAGGGAACCGAAGTCCCTCCGCAGACCCAGAGGCTCCAAACGATCCGTGAGAATGGGATTATCGACAATCCGAACGGCCCTCCTCTGTATGGAGTCAAATGGAAGAAGCTGGTATTTGGGAGCCCCGGCCCAGAGATGGGAGCAGTACTCCACGCGAGGCCGGACTTGTGCTTTATAAAGCAAAAGCCTTTGTCCAGGCGTGAAGTACCGCTTCGCTCTGTTGAGGACTCCCAGCATTTTGGACGCCAACTTGGCTTTGCCTTCCAGATGACTCCGAAACTGGACATCGCTCGAAATCTCGACCCCAAGTATCCCAATACTCTCGGAAGGTTGCAGGGATACTCCTTGGAATTGCGGCGCCATGACAAAGGGGTCCTTCTTCGCAGTGAACGCGCAAACTTGTGTCTTTATCGGGTTGAATTGAACCAAGTTCAATTCACCCCATTCGGAGACTCGCCCCAGAGAGTTCTCCACTTCAGACACAAGTTTAGATCGTCTCTCTTGCACCGCGCTCCGAGAGAGACTCTGATGGCCGATATATCGCGCATCCCCCGTGCTGTCATCCGCATAGCAATGCATGCCATCAATAGACAGCATGTCATTGATATACAGGATGAAAAGCGTGGGGGAGAGCACCGAACCTTGTGGAACGCCAGCGTTAATGGTCATGGTATCAGAGCAGTCACCGTCTACAACGACCGTGATGCTCCGCCCATCCAAAAAGCTAGCGATCCACTTGCAGAGACCCTCGGGGATTCCGTAAGATGGTAGCTTCGACAGAAGTGCCCTATGCCAGACCCTGTCGAAGGCCTTCGCGATATCAAGGCTCACAGCAAGAGCCTCGCCCTTGCTCTCCAAGGCTTCAGCCCACCTGTGAGTAAGGTATACGAGAAGATCGCCAGCTGAGCGACCGTGACGGAAACCGTACTGTCGGTCACTGATCAGCTGGCGATCTTCAAGATACTTCAGGAGTTGTATATTTATTATTCGCTCCATCACCTTGGAAAGCAAGGAAGTTATCGCGATAGGCCTATAGCTCGATGGGTCCGACCGGTCACCCTTATCAGATTGTCAATCATTAGATCAAATTAATTTTTCAACAAATATCTTACTTAATACCAAAATATTAAAATGTTAAGCAAATTATATATAAGAAATTAAATTATATTAGTTATGAGCAAATTGCAAAATCATGTAATTTACCCGTTTCTACGCTATGTGTATTCAAGGCAATCTGTACCAGCAAAAATATTAAAAGTATACGTACGGATTTTGAACTCAATATCTAATATCAAATATATTTATGTGTGGATATTTTTGCGTTAAAAATAGCCCAAATCAACAAACCGGAATAGGTAATATTCTTCGAAAAAAATTCTACCAATTCGTTGCCCTATAGCTACATAAATAAAGAACGGATCAATAAATTCAGTTAAAAACATTTACAAGGCTATGAATGTTTTACTACGAAGGTTTGGATCGCCTGAAATCGATATACCTGATTTGGCATTACATTTTGATTTATTGCTCACACCGAGTTTAAGATTGAAAACTAACGATTTTGAATTAAAATGAAGAAACCAAACCGTATTAATTTTGGTATTAAAATAAAGAGAATGGGTATTTTACACAGTCGCCGTTGTGAGTAATACATTCCTGAAATATAATGGGAAATTTAATCATAGCCACAAAATAGTGGTACGATGTGCTGTAAGACTTGACTGAAATTGAAGTTGGAGAATCTTGCCATTTCGTATCATACCCGGCAGATATTATACCTGGATTCAGTTTGCAGGGTGGGGCAAACCATATTGGCCTAAGACAAGATGGGGTGTAATCTCGCACAGATATGAATGGCAGAATTTTATTGGGTCGGTCAGTACGTTGAGTACGAGAAATAGCCGCATAGAAACGAAAATACAAATTTAATTCAAAGCCGATAAAGGAAACGCCCGACATTGTGCCAATATTGATAAACCGAATCAATAATCTCAAATTCATGGTCTCGACCTTTTTCGCATTCAAACCAATGGTCGGGATTTATGATCTTTATGGCAACGGCAATAAGAATGAATTTAAAATGTCGGAAAAGTAGCTTCATGTGCCCAAAGTTATCGGATTTTTGAACGCCATACGTGCGTAAATTAAAGACGTGTTAGGACGACCCCGGGCTGCCAATTCAATCAAACTTTAGGATGTTTACGTAATTTGCAATACCTGCTTAATCCGAAATTGAAATGCTCGGGATCTGGTAATTTATCGGAACACTTTTTAAGGCATTCCACCGATAAAGGGTGGATCAGTAGGAAGATATTCATGTGGAACAATCATGTGTGTGATAATATATATTTAATTTACTGAAGTACATATTTGTTTTAATAAATTTTATAACTATATTTAATATAAATGTTTGATTTCTACTTCATTATTTTCTTCTAGTCCTTATCCCATATTATTTGGGATTTCTGATGAGTTTTATGACCGACCGCCTTCTTGACGTCAACCCTTTTGACGGGAGCGACTTATCTGTTTCTGGTTTTGGTGTTTCTTTTAATTCATCAGATTTTGATTTGCATTTTATTCTTTTAAATGCACCTAAAATTTAGATTTTTAGATACCAAAAAGATGAAAATGTCAAATTTTATTCGTTTTTCTGTTGGTATTATTTAATTCAGTATTATTTAATTAGAGAAGGTAATAGAATTTGATTTGACCGATTTCAGGAGCAGTTTATCCCTTACACACTTGTCCTAGTCTAGAGGCAATTGTCAAATATTGCTGATTATGATTCGTACAGTAAATTTTGTTTCATTTCAAATGTGTGAAATACGAAGGGAAAAAAATCATAAAACGGCATAGTTTCTACTTGTGCGACTGACAGTAAAACTGCATCACCAATAATTAAGCTCTTTTTTTAAATTGCGTGTTTCGTTATTAGACTATTTGTGGTTTACTTAAAAATAAGCTTGTCTATCATAACAAGTCTGGTCATAAGTTTTATAACGATACATCTTGTTATATAAATACCTGTAGCCATGTCTTTTATACATTAGGAAGCGGCGACTTCAAAACCTATTAAAACTGCTTTAACACCACAAACTCGCAAGTCAAGATAATTGCTCTGTCTGTCAAAGGCTATCTTCAAAATCGAAAAGTCAAGAACAAATCAAAAACAAAAGCCGAATGAAAATCCTTCCCTTCTTTTCCATTGCCCATCCAATTAGACCTACCTCGAAGTGAAATTCACAAAAACGAAAACGAACAATAGAACCCTCAATATTGCACGTTAAAATTCACAGGAAGAGCTTGGTTTTACTGATCGCGATTCTTTAAAATATAATTTAATTTTGTAAGCGTTTAAAACAATCTTTAAATAATTTTAAACTTTTAATTCTCTTTTTTATTTAGCCTTTTTGTCGACAAAGTTTGCAAGAAGTAGAGCTATGAAATAACTAAAACCATTCTCACAGTGTGATGTCTATATGTCGAAGCCAATAAAAAGTTTAGTCGACGTAAGCTATGAATGAGCTAGTTTACAAAATAACCAAAAACTATTTAATAATTTACTTCGTTTGCATCAAGCCTTATCACACATTGACAATAATATTTCGTGAGTACAATTTACCGCAATTCGCCGTCACTAGGCCCCGCCCTGACGTCGAATGCACACGATCACGAACCGTTGCCTTAGCTTGAAATACAGCGCCAATTAAAGTTGACACCCCAATGCCTCCGTTTGCACCTCGCACGAAAGACATACGATTCGTTCTCACGTATTTGTTTGTATCATTAAAATTTTACATTATCGCTCCTGGCTATGATCGAGACTATCCAATAAATTCTTCTTCTGAATTAAATATAGCATTTTTTAAAATAAATGTCTTTGTTTTTATCAACGCGATATTTTTTAACTTTGATAATACATATTATTTGTCTATGGAATTTTTGAGCTCATCTTCAAATTAAGGTTAGTAATTAAAACTTTTTGGTGAATTGAGAGTTCAAATAAATATTTGCATTTTAAGGATTGTGCTCGATAACGAATGCAAGCAGTTATGTTGACAAGGTATGTAATGTCGTCTTGTAATTACTCAGTCCGATTTCAAAGAATATTTGCTCCAAGTTTCTTCAAGCAATAAGACCTCACCTCGTACGAATTTTCACAGACCACCAGGAATTTTCTAAATCGAAGAATTTGGTTAATTAGACAAGTCCTTCTTTAAACGAGGCTTGCGAAGTGAGCTCCAACGTAGGCAGCGACTTGGTTGTACTCTTGGCATTGCTGACGTCTATGAGCGAAGATAGCCACTCACCATCAGGTGTTTCTCTTCTTTTTTTTTATTGCTTAGACGGGTGGACGAGCTCACAGCTCATCTGGTGTTGAGTGTAGACATCTACGACGTAAATGCGCCACCCATCTTGAGATATAAGTTCTAAGGTCTCAAGTATAGTTACAACAGCTGCCCCGCCCTTCAAACCGGAACGCATTACTGCTTCACGGCAGAAATAGGCAGGGCGATGGTACCTCCAGCGCGGATTCACATAAGGTCCTACCACCAGTAAAGTAAAGTGTGCTCGTCTGCTTACAAAAACCAAAAGATAGATTCACAGATGCTTCGAGGTTCTTCGACTTCATATCCCAAGTGATATTCTGCACTAATAAAAAAGAAGCGAAGTTATCGCACTCCAGTAGATAATACATTATGGAGGCTCTATAATGGTATTGCAAGGGAGCGTCAAGCGACTGTCTGAGAACCATCCATTATAACTATGACCTTATTCTGATAAACTGCATGTGATGCGAATAATAAAATTTTATATGCTCAATGTGTTTCACTATACTTATACTGTTGTGTAGAAACTACTAATGTAATTAATTCATTTAGATTTTTCTATTCTCAAGACTGTAAGAAAAATATTTTATGGTTATTAAGTTAAGTTTAGTATTAGTAGTTAACTTAGCCCATGGATATCCTCCGGTCTCAACATCTACGGACCATCAAGGATCATATTCCGCACACCCCTAGGCGAGAAACCTCACTCATGAGGTTCGGCCACTTGGCTGAGAAAAAACAAGCATGTGGGTATTATCACACTTTGTTACATGAGGTTCAATATTATTGACTAACGGTTGTTCCATCCCTCAAATCCAGTAACATAGGCAGGTACTTTCAATTCCAATTACCAGAGATTAAACCAATTTCTAAAATTAAATTGTGTTAATTCGTATAATTACACAATATTGTTGCCTCGCTTTGAAAATTGTTCGTGAAAACGCGTCAGCTATGTATTTACTTTCCACAATCAGTACTTAGTTGTCGGTCAACTAATTACGCTTTGGTTGTTAAGGCCTTTAAATAAGAATAGCCCGCTCAGTTTCTCGTCAAATGTTCTCAGCGGATCGCGATTCCTATCCGGTTGTAGATTCTGCGAAGCCCTGCGCTTGCTGGGGCTAGTGTTAGCAAATTCTCTCAGGTTGAGCCCGTGAGCTCACCTACCCATTCGGGTGTAGCTGGGATAACCTTTCAGGCTACCTGTCGACGAGATCGACGATCGCGCGGCGCGGGCGCTGGGAGGAGGACAGCGGCGCGGGGTCGCATTTTTACAACATCTTCGTCACTTCGTGCAGCAACGCCCACCCGCAACACTTACTTGTTTTATTCTTGTTAAAAAATTTCTAAATATTAATACAGTCCACTCTTTTATTTGAAACACCGATCTACCCCAGAGCGATCGCAACACTACCAGCGAATAGGTAGGGGAAAAAAAATCAAGAACTTAGCAAATCAGTATTGACTTCACCAGAAGCGTAAGATAAAATAGGATTCATATAAAAAACACTTTACACGGGTTCCAGTGTAATCATTGTCGTGGAACTTTACACTATATTTTTTTAATGAATCATTCAAATAAATCTTATCTAAATTAACTGTACACTATCTGCAATAAATTTCAATGAATACGTATGGTAAAAATCAATCCTTGGCAGCGTCAAAAATGATTTCCGTTAAAAATGAGAAATAAAATATAGTAGTTACGCAGAGGATTATTAGGTACTGTGTATTCTACAAAATAATAAAAAATCAAAGGTATCATAATTTATATCTGTTATGAATCACTTTTCAATTATTAGAATAAGACCTTCTTATGCTGACGCCGTTCTGCTTAACAACGTCCAATCCGAAATATAGCTTATTTTATTAGTTTTCAATTGTATTTCAATTGTTCAAATGTAGAAAATTATCACATTTTCAGTAAAAATAGCGATAAATTTACACCTGGTAACTATTGTATAATGGTAGGCGACGGCTCGGTATTGGCACTGGCATTATCGATGTCCACGACTGACCGTGGCCTACAGGCTTGCGGTACGTTACACTAAAAAAGCAAAGCCCGCAAATAACGTAACATTCAAAATCTATTCAATATCGATCACCAGCCAAACCAAATAATTTTAATCCTAATATCGATAATAGTATTTCCAGAATAACTCCATAAAAGACGTTGTACGGCGTCAAGAGTTGCATTCATTAACTAATGTATAGACTTTCAAAATATTTGCACATAAATTTCGCTTGAAGGAAGGGAGGAGAAGGCCGGATAACGAATGACGTCCCGCGATCATTATACTGCGCTCAAATGTTTTGACTCGAGTTCGTTGACTCGTTATTTTGTGTTGTTCCATTGATACGATTCAGTGTTGGTGTATCACAGTGTATAGCTTCGAAGGTGGTTCACAGATTTATGTAATTTTGATAATGTAATAATAAAAAAAAAAACACGTGTGGCACTCGGGGACTGCGGCGGTAAAGCTAGCATAGCATTTATTATCAATTTAGGCAATTATAATTAGACAATAATAATTTAATATTAAAAGAATAATAAAATTTGTCCACGCTATATATATAAACAAAAGCAAAACATTAACTGTCCCCTTCACACTCATAAGCTAGACCGCGCGAGAGACAGATGGGTAGACTTTTCATAATGCGCATACAGTGCGACGTCACGCCGCGCGCTTATTCACAAACACTACACAAGCGCAACGTGTGAATGTGTTGAACCGGAGCTACATGGTAGGCGGAGTGGGGGGTGTTAGGTTTTATTTTCGTTACGGAATTTCTGGATTCGGTTGCCGCGCTCAAAGCCCGCGATAAAAGCTAGCTTGGATTTAATGCGAGAAGAAGAAAAAAAATTTTCTTCTCGCATTATATCCAAGGCATAAATCAGAAAGAAAGTCGATAATTATGTGCACTGTAGACTATGCACCAAAATATAATATTTTTTTTGAGAAATATAAAGATGATATCTTTAAGTTTCAATATTATAACTGAAATATTTATATTTTATTTCTTTCTAAGAAGCTTCTTGAAACCTGTTCGAATCAAATAAACAAAAAAAGTAAGTCTGTCGGCCTTGGCGAGTCGTAAAAATAATTGAAGCCACTTTTACGGCTTAATCTACTTTTACTGTTGTTATATTATTTATTCGTTCAGGCATCTGTAACCACGAAAACTGTAAGGTATTCGATTAAGCAGTAAAAGTAATTTTAATTATTATTTTTATTCTCATAGTTCATTCATCTTTTTTTTTCATTTAATTATTTATCAACAATGGTGGTGATATGTTGCGTTTTGAGACTACAGTCTGTTTGGTTAAAGGCAGATACCATTTTTTTTCAAAATTAAAACGTAAACGAAATATATTTACAATTAATTTCCATTTTTCCAAATATAAATTGTTATTTATTAGTAACAATTAACTATTTACAATCAATAATTTAATTTCTTCAAGGCTTCGAAAAATAGCCTTTGTTACAAGAATAACTCATTGGCCCCTCATGTCATTGTGTGATTGTATTTAATTATATTACAACTATGACCGTTTAAATGTGGTCCGATTGCGTTCAGGTGGTGCTTTGCGCCATCAAGTCATCGCTAATTTTTTTCTTTATTGCTTAGATGGGTGGATGAGCGCACAGCCCACCTGGTGTTAAGTGATTATTGTAGCCCATAGACATAGTGCAACTACAACGTAAATGCGCCACCCATCTTTAGATATAAGCTCTAAGGTCTCAGTATAGTTACAACGGCTACCCCACCCTTCAAACCGAAACGCATTACCGCTTCACGGCAGAAATAGGCGGGGTGGTGGTATCTACCCGTGCGAACTCACAAGAGGTCCTACCACCTGTGAATATTGATTAAGCGATACTGGTGGTAAGACGTCTTGGCAGTCCGTACAGGTAGGTACCACCCTTAGCGTATTTCTGCCGTGAAACAGTAATGCGTTTAGTTTTGAAGGACGGGGCAGCCGTTGAAAAAAACTAAGACTTTAGAAGTCACATCTCCAGGTGGGTGTCGGGATTTACGTTATAGATATCTATGGGCTCCGGTATCTTTTAAACATTAGGTGGGTCGTCAGCTCGTCCACACATCTAAGCAATAACAATCTTCGGAATAACAGAACCCTACACAATGTTTCAAGAACAGATTACATCACAAAAACCTTATTAGATTCTCTAAGAAAGTTTATAACAACCACAACAGATGAAATATTTTAAATCGCAACACGAGTGAAAGTTTAATATGCATTACGAACACACGTATGAACATATTATGAATGTCGTCGCCCATGTTTTTGTAGTCTGCGTTTCAAGTTAACATCTGTTATGCTCTCTCCTTTTACAGTTTAGTTTCATGTCTGAATTTTGCATGTGTTTAAGCTTTGTCCGGTGCCTTGGCCGGGAGTATGAACTGATTTCGTACGAGTCCTTTTCCCACTCTAATGTCTCTCTAAATCTGCTGCTTATCAACCGTATAGTAAGTCAAAATTGACTATTTTGTAACAGAACTAAATAATAATAACTAAGTTTTTATTTATTGCTCAGATGGGTGGACGAGCTCACGGCCCACCTGGTGTTAAGTGGTTACCGGAGCTCATAGAGAAGCCCACCTTGAGATATGAGTTTTAAGATCTCAGTATAGTTACAGCGGGTATCCGACCCTTCAAACCGACACGCATTACTGCTTCACGGCAGAAATAAGCAGGGCTGTAGCACCTACCTACCAGTGCGAACTCACAAGAAGTCCTACCACCAGTAATTACGCAAATTATAATTTTGCGGGTTTTTCGATTATTATTACGCGATGTTATTCCTTCACCGTGGAAGTCAATCGTGAACATTTGTTAAGTAGACATTTCATTAGAAAAATTGGTACCTGCCACCGGTATTCGGACACCGGTGCATCGGACACGTCATTACGGATCCTCCTTATCCATTAACGGTGCTTTTAAGCACCACAAGCACCGGTCACCGTCCTCGTCGAACCCGTCACTTGCGACGAAGGGCTCAACGAGCGAATTAACCCATAGACACAGCCCACTGAGTTTCTCGCCGGATCTTCTCAGTGGGTCGCGTTTCCGATTTTCCGATCCGGTGGTAGATTCTACGAAGCACTGCTCTTGCTAGGGTCAGTGTTAACAACACTCCGGTTTGAGCCGCGTGAGCTCACCTACAAACACTAGGGTGAAACTAGGGGAGCTTCTCAAGGCTATCAGCATAGGAAGGAAAAAAAAGGTGCATCGCAAGACCCGAATGCATCGAACGTCTTATCGTTTAGGCCACAAAGACTTCAAAATATATTTTATTCAGTCTTTTTTTTTTTTGGTCAGTAGGAAATCGCCGGACTTCCGCCCTCCCCTGGGGATGGAGGGCGGGGCATGTCGGAGTCGAACTGACTAAAACCTCCTGCCGCTCAACAACCCGCGTCCGAACCTCGCATGAGACAGAACCCATGAAAAGGCAAAGGGGGGAAAGTGAAGCGTTTGTTCGGACTAGCGGTCGTCGGCGCCACGACCACTAGCCCTCTCGGTCGGCAGGCTATCCGGAGCCCGCCTAGATGGCGCCGGTTAGAATGGGTTATCCTACGGAATACCCCGCTGGGTCAGAACCAGCGCGGGTCGAGGATAACCGGCCTTCCATCACCTGGAGGCTCTTGCGTAAAACGCGTGCAGAGCAGTTTGTACGTCGTCTTCTTAGGCCCCCTTCGCCGGTCCCCAGACCGACATATGAAGGGGACCCGAAATTTTATTCATTCTTAAACTCTCAGCAGAATCAATCAACTTGACAAACAACTTCATTAATATTGCTTTCACAATTAGGGTATTATTAGGTATCGCAGTAAATTAAATGATATGTTATTCTAGATTTTCGATAAATAAAACTCCATTACATAATATATAATGGAGTTTTATTTTATGTACATTGCTTAGATAAATGAAGTGGTTAAGTGCTGTGTGAATACGGATCGACGACACCTGATTATTATAGTTAAGAAGCAAATCATGTCTTTATATTTGAGGGGAAATTCTGAAAAGGAAATTGAAGCTTCTAAGAAGACTATAATACACGTCTATTTAGTATTTGTTATCACTGATTCTATGAATTCTTTAAGCTACTTCACATCGAAAAATCCGAGTCGAGTCGCAAAACCTTTCAGTTCTAACACTCGAAGCATTTCACAAAATAATAAATGAACGTTACAAAGTATTAATACCTAGTACATTTTACGATCTCCCCATACTTTAATAA
This sequence comes from Bombyx mandarina, assembly GCF_030267445.1. Lineage (NCBI taxonomy): Eukaryota > Metazoa > Arthropoda > Insecta > Lepidoptera > Bombycidae > Bombyx > Bombyx mandarina. The sequence goes on along the minus strand of NC_143229.1, from coordinate 4,301,729 downwards.
TAGGTTTATGTAACACGACCGTGTTTTCACGTCGGCACACGTCAATTAAAATGATGTTAAAACGACGTTAATACCACGAAACTGACACAAAGCCTTTCTTTGGTGGCAAAGCAAAGCCTTCAAGCGACTCACTTAATCCAACACATTCGCTTTCATTTCTATTCATAGTAATAATTACTAGAAAAACAAAAATCATTCAATTTAAATACGTTTTCATTTTAAGTCGTGAATTTAAATAGTCGAATCGCCAAATATCGTAACTGACAATTTAAATCACATTCAATTTAATTCATATTCATGACTGAAACAAAGCACAAAATAAATTTTAATAAATTTGAATTAAAAACAGTGTAAGAAAAAATGATTTTATTGTAAAAAAAGCGTAGGGTGCATGGTATCAGTGGTTATAAATATTTCATGAACAGATATGAGTAGAAAGGTTATTTTGATAATATCCTGAAAAATACCTCACGCTTTTTTTAGAATAAAGTCATTTTTTCTTACACAATTTTTAATTCAAATTTATTAAAAAATATTTTTTTATTTTTTAGTTACATTTTCTTTAAAAGCGTATTTTGTTAGTTTTTTTAAATTATTATTTATTTTTCATTTTTTAGTTGAATTCCATTTTTTTCAATTAATTTTTTTAATATTGAATTGCAATCGTTTCTAAGAATACCAAATTTCGAGTTAATCCGACCCTTTGATGGGGGTCAAAGTCATGTCATGTTCAAAGATTTCGTTACCAACATACCTACATATCTGAAACTAATAAAAGCGTATTAATAAAAATAAAATAAAAAACAAAAAATCCACATATTGAAATTTATCTTTTCTCTACCGGATAGCCCGCAAATGCAGATGCGGTGTGTGCCACTCGAATGAATGCAAGTGGCGGGCAGTCCGACTCGGTGGTATTGTCTGTCACTCGGTGAGACGCGCGAGTAGGGCCGTCGTTTGAGGCGCCGTCCCGACGTCCGCAGACATTATTTAAGACTTCATTGTGCATGCTCGCCGGAGCCTGATTTGACTTCGCTGCGACTGATGATTGTCACATTATCTCTTAAGCGGGGGAGATATTTTGTTTTGATATTACAAAAGGGAGGCGTGAATAAATGGGCGGTGAACAAACTTGTATTGTTTAAATCTGTGAACGTAAATAGTGGTTACCGCATGATGTGGGCTTACGATTTGCCCCATCAGTAATCATCAGTATATAAAAATGAATTGCTGTTCGTTAGTCTCGCTAAAACTCGAGAACGGCTGGACCGATTTGGCTAATTTTGGTCTTGAATTATTTGTGGAAGTCCAGAGAAGGTTTAAAATGTAGATAAATATGAAAATGCACGGAATTAAATAAAAATAACAATTTTGATTTTCCTTTGATGTGTCCCCCGTCGGACGGATTCCTTTTGATTGTTTTAAGTTTATTTTATACAAAAGTTTAGGTCTTTTATTTATAGGTTGAGGCGCTACCAAGTCTGCCGGGTCAGCTTGTTCTTCTAATAAAAATGTATTTAGCTGATGTACAATACCAAATTCCACGGTGAAGGAATGATTTTAATAATAATGAATAGCTTGGAACAAATCACGCATGGTCATCCGGTCCCTGTGTTAAGGGCACCAGAGTCTCACAGAAATACATGTATACGTTTAAATATATAATATTAAATACATAAATAAAAAATAAACACCCAGAAACAAAGCAAACGATTTTGTTCATGACTTGGATGTTTTCCCGATGCGTGAATCGAATCCACGAACCACGGCGCAACAATTAGCGCCACTAACTACTACAGCACCGAGTCAGTCACTGGACCACCAAACCAGTCAGCAAAGCTCATAAATTTGCCCGACGGGTAGATACCATCTTCCTACCATCCTATCCTGCCTATCATATTCCTGTCGTGAAGCTGTCATGCGTTCCAAACTGATACCATTATTCATAATAATGATCCCGCAAAATTAAACACACTATTCTCTACAACTGCTTTCTCATAATATATTATTTCAACTCCAGTTAAGTTACGCTTAGCAGCTTTAAGTTCACCGTTACGAACGAGCCAACGGCAATTTCGTAATGTACACCAAACAATTACCTCAAAATGACTTCACAAAAAAAAATCAATGTGCAATTTAAATTCGTAATTTAAAACTCGAATGTGTTTAGTGTCAAATTAAGCAGCGAAACACATCATCGCCGTATCAGAATTGATTTTGTAGGCTTGTCCATCAATCTCTACGTCATTGATTGATGAGTGCAAGTCTGTTCGACGGAAGGTAATTAAAAAGCCAACATCGCAAGGCAATTGTCTAAATAACGCTGACCCTTGCTGCATAAATGGATTCATATTGGATAATCTAGGCGAGAGATTCGTTATGACTGGTTATGAATTGTGCCTCTAACTATTTTACTATAAAGTTTACAATCGTGCATTGTCTGTGTCATTTTTCTTTGACAGGTTATTATTTCTTTTAGACCAATGTATTTGAATTAGGCTCTACAAGTCATTACTAATTAACCGTCAAACTGTATGGATTTACTTTGGATTGAAACTCTGTATCCTTTTTAAAGGGTTACCAATTTTTTTAGTGTTTTTTTTTTTACTTTGTCGAGCAGTTTCTTTCTTTTACTTTGACGAGCAGTTTGCTTATTTTGACACATACCGTAGTACTTGAATTTCATAGAGGAGACAGCTTGATTCTAATGGCGCATGTATGTGTCAGGTGACGAATTTTTTTTTGTTTATTGCTTACATGGGTCCTCGGTACGACCTCACGGCCCACCTGGTGTTAAGTAGTTACCAGAGCCCATAGACATCTACAACGTAAATACCACCATGACCTTGAGACATGAGTTGTAAGATCTCACTTTTATCAGTACACCGGCTGCCCCACCCTTCAAACCGAAACGCATTACTGCTTCACGGCTGAAATAGGCAGAGTGGTGGTACCTACCCGTGCGGACTCACAAGAGGTCCTACCACCAGTAATTTCGCAAAAATATAATTTTGCGGGTTTGATTTTTAATACACGATGTTATTCCTTCATCGTGCAAGTCAATCGTGAACATTTGTTGAGTACGTATTTCATTAGAAAAATTGGTACCCGCCTGAGATTCGAACACCGGTGCATCGCTGAACACGTATGCACCGGACGTCTTATTCTCTAGGCCACGACGACTTCTAAATGAAATAATTCCAACGGTAGTACCCAACCGTGTGTTTCTTCTCAGTTGTATGCACTCTTGGCAGAGTGGTCGTGGTCATTACTTCGGCTGGTGGTGTGCTTCACCAGACGTCGCCATTCTCGCAGCCGTGGCCGCGGCTCTTTTTGTGCACTCGTTAACTGGGCCGTTTAGAGCTGCCTTTATTTGGTCGGTCCATCGTAACGGTGATCTGACGTGTGTACTTAGGTATATATAATAATAATAATATGTCCCGTCGCCGGCGATCAAAGTAAGAGAATTCAAAACTTAAAAAGGACTAATGCGAGTTAAACGTCTAATTCATTGCTTTAACGAGCCTTTAAGCTTTTGACACGGGTCCAAGATAGCTAAATATGATTTCTTTGACTTCAAATCAAATAGGTTCATTAAAGTTTAAAACTAAATAATTGGAAAAAGTTTGCGAAAGAAATAACGATTTCGTGCGATTATTTTTCAAAACGATTTAATATGTCTGAGTGTTAAAGTTTTGAGAGGCTTTCTGCGTTGGTATCAAACGTTGGAATGTCCAGAAACTTTTGAAAATCTTCAACCATTAGTTTTTTTTGTTCCAAGCAATCAGTAATGTTTTTCTTGGAATTTCATTTCATATCAATAAGGCGAAAAGAAATGTTGATGACAATGGTATTTAGGCATACATTTCACAATGTCCAATTGACGACGAAAATGACGTCTATACTCAAATATGCGAAAGTAAAGAAGTAAAAAAAAAACATAATTTACAAAATACAATTTGTGGGAGATTAAGCTTTAAAAATTAATTTTGTCTTCATCATCATATCTAAGAACTTACAATCCAGGGTGGGACTAAGCCTGGTCCAGTATATCTCTCCGGATTCCTCTGTTCATAGCTTTTTCTTTCTAGCTTTTAATTCCTTTGAATTCTTGTTCTACGCCATCTGAATTTGATCTGCTGCGATTTCTGTGAAAAAGCAGTTTGTTGTATTAATTATGTCTACAGCTCTCAAAAAATCAAGAAAAAAATTATACGTTATAATATTATTATAATGTTAAGTTCATCCTTAGTGATGTGTTAATAGTAATGATGACTACTGATGTAATGATTTAATGTAATGTATCATGTAATATACAAACAATACAAATAACCGGTGCTAAAAAAGCAACTGTTAGCTATTCTAAATAAATAGGAGAACGATTTCAAATAACCAATAAATAGCAAAAGAGGTTGGATGCTTTGGCTATTTTTTATGGACACCAAGAGATCAGAATAAAAATTTATATCAATCGAAATTTCAAAGACATATTATTATGAAAAGCTGGAACTTTACGATCTATCCACTACGGACGAAAGAAACAAAATTTTATAGTAATCCAATCCAATAATTTATTACACTCGTATCATCGTATCTGAGAATCGTAATAAAAACGTTATTCTCGCAGAAAATCACAAAATTCTCAACCTATTGCGTTTCATCGGAATAAAATTTTATATGACTTGCACGAAATTGCAGGCGTAGCTTATACTAAGTTCATCGGACGTTTTGAAGTTGCTCAGGATTGCTTTAAAATAATGTGTTTATCTAATAAAAGTCAAGGTCCTTCTTACTAAGAAAATAGCGTAAAAAACATTCGGATAGTGATAATTCCTATTTTTCCGCTACCTATACTGATAGTCTTGAGAAGCTATTTCAGCTTCTCTATGACGTGTAGGTGAAGCTCACGGGGCTCAAGCCGGGTGTATTGCTAACATCGGCCCTGGCAAGAGCAGTGCTTCGCAGAATGTTTCGCAGAATTTTGAAGTCGTCGTGGCCTAAAGGATAAGATGTCCGGTGCATTCGTATGTAGCGATGCACCGGTGTTGGAATCCCGCAGGCGGGTACCAATTTTTCTAATGAAATACGTATTCAACAAATGTTCACGATTGACTTCCACGGTGAAGGAATAACATCGTGTAATAAAAACCAAACCCGCAAAATTATAATTGGCGTAATCACTGGTGGTAGGACCTCTTGTGAATCCGCACAGGTAGGTACCACCACCCCGCCTATTTCCGCCGTGAAGCAGTAATGCGTTTCGGTTCGAAGGGTGGGGTAGCCGTTGTAACTATACTGAGACTTTAGAACTTATATCTCGAGGTGGGTGGCGCATTTACGTTGTAGATGTCTATGGGCTCCAGTAACCACTTAACACCAGATGGGCTGTGAGCTCGTCCATCCATCTAAGCAATAAAAAAATAATATACACATAATAATTTAACATTTGATATTGATGATTCTATGAATTCTTTAAGCTCTGTAGTCTCCACTTGTTCATGTTGTATACACTGTATACATATTATTATGATATACTACTCTATAGAAATGAAAACTTTTTGTAAAGTTATTTTGTCTTAGATTAGCCTTAGCATTAGAGTTTTAAGCTAATTGGAAAAGGTGCAACGTGCAACAAATTTGTAAGAAATAAATTTTCAGCATGGAAAACACAGACAAAGACTCATGCACACTTAGTCAATAAAAAAGCCACAGGCGAAGTGTTCCGATATCTTATGAGAGACAGGCTGAATTAAATTGGGGTCGACGTTTTGAGTGATGTCCAATATCAGAGTCATTTGGAGGGCAAAGCCAAGTTGACTTCACTACCTCACGCCTGGACAAAAATGTTTGCTTTACAAAGCACAACTCCGGCCTCTCGTGGACTACTGCTCTCAAATACCAGCTACTTTCATTTGATTCCATACAAAACAGGGCCGTGCGGATTGTCGATAATCCCATTCTCACAGATCATTTTGAACCTCTGAGTCTGCGAAGGGGCTTCGTTTCTCTCTGTATTTTGTACCACATGTTCCATGGGGGATGCACTGAAGAATTCAGTATTCAATTCCATCATCTCGTTTTTACTATCGCACAGCCCACCACCGGTTAAGTTCATCCATACTACCTAGAACCGGTGCGCTCATCCACAGTGCGTGTTTTCTGAGTTCTATGACAAATTCTCTTCTAACGAGGATTGCGGAGAGTATATGGCGGTAGGCAACGGCTTGGCTCTGCCCCTGGCGTTGCTGACATCCACTGTCCACTCTCCATCGTTTCCCTAAACGGGCCATAAAAAATTGAGAAGAAGCAATTCTGTAGGTTAAAGATAGATAGAAAAATGGAAGATGTAAGAGGAGCCCAATGCCAAGAGGCACACTGAATTGAGAAAAATTCTGTAAAACAAACAAAGCTTCTAAAGCTTAGGACAAAGGCCTCGTTGATTGATTGAATTCTGAAGGTAAGGTTATCTGGTTTGGATTACTCTGAAGATTCACTCAGGTCTCAAAATTAGTAACGGCATTCCGTTTATGACGTCACCTTTTTTTTCACATACTTCCAATTCTCACCAATTTCAGTAAAAACCTAGTTCAACAGTTTTAAAAATTGGAATAGGAATTGTAGGAACAAAAATAAAGCCATATGTTTACCCGAAAAAATACAATAGGGTTGTTTTATGACATTTTATGTTTACGAAATGAAATGGAAATTGTATTGTGTTTTGTTACACAACCACAATACCGTCTATTTAAGGCAAAAAATCAACAAATGTTCACGATTGTCTTCCACGATGAAGGAATAACATCGTGTAATAAAAATCAAACCCGCAAAATTATAATTTGCGTAATCACTGGTGGTAGGACCTCTTGGGAGTCCGCACGGGTAGGTACCACCACCCCGCCTATTTCCGCCGTGAAGCAGTAATGCGTTTCAGTTCGAAGGGTGGGGTAGCCGTTGTAACTATATTAAGACCTTAGAACTTATATCTCAAGATGGGTGGCGCATTTACGTTGTAGATGTCTATGGGCTCCAGTAACCACTTAACATCAGGTGGGCTGTGAGCTCGTCCATCAATCTAAGCAAAAAAAAAAACATGATTATCCATTATATATTTGATAAACAAATTATGAGACCAGAAATTACTCAAAAAAAAAAACATTTTAGGAAATAATTAAGGATACTTCATACATGTTTATCATTTCATAATAAGCTTATATGAACCAAATAACAACGGAATTACGATTACGTTTCAAGTCTCTTCGTGGTTACAATGTTTTGAAAACGCGTAACATGTAATGTTCTGTTAATGTTTCGGAGCTAGGCATTTTTTGTTAAATATGATCCAGAGTTTTATGTATTTCATTCACGACCAACATGAAATTTGCAGATATTTTATCAGCACATTTAAATCGGCTCGGTTCTCCATGAAGCTCACTGTCCATTTTTTTTCTTGCCATCTATGGGTTGACAAAAATATACTGGTGTACACAAAGCTTTATGTCAAATTGTTAATATTTTTGCGGTACCCATTTTATGACAACAGATATGAGTTGAATTGGCATAATGACGATTTCATTTTACAGAACAGAAGAGCTGACTGATTCTCGGTAGAATGATGATTTTGATGACACCAGAGTTTTATACGCTTATTTTCCATTATTAAAAGTTAGGCTATAATCGACTTAATGATCTTAAATTTTTACAGTAAAAAAAATTGTAATGAATATTTAGTATCTCAAATAAATGAAATAATGTATTGATATTCATATTGTCACTTATCAATCAGCATAAACTTTAATTATTAACGAATTAAAGACAATGGTGGAAGTCATTCTATCAATTATAACGATATTTTATAAGCATTTTTTCAAGGCATATTACAAAAAAATTGGAAGAAACTTAGTCTTAAAGTTGAAAGATAGTAGACATTATTTTGCCATTGACATTTTATTGCCTTTGTTGCAGACGAGCACCATACAGCACACTGGTTAGAGATTCCCGTCCCTTATTGACTTCTACAAGGCCCGAGGCTGCCGCCTACAGCTGAGTACTTTATTCCAAACTCCTTTGAAGAAGGACATGCTGTAGCGCGCGGGAAACGTCACGCAGTGGACTTCGTTCCCAAGCCGGAGGGTAGGTGACTGAAAATATATCTGGAAAATATCTGTGGATTAAGGCATTAATTCTATTTAGCATAGTACTACTCTGCAAATGGTGTTGTTAGAAGTATACACAAACAGTCAAAGTAGACATCGTGAGCGCCTAAATTAATAACATCAACTAATTCCGTCTGAAACTATTAAGTGATTCTAACAAAAGTAGAGCTACATTTTTAGGAAAAAAAAGAGAGAGGCGTCTTACTCGTGATACTCGTGATACGTGATACTCGTTCGGAACAAAGCTCTGGGCAGTTCTTATAAAAAATAACGAGTCAGTACAAAAATAATGAAACGCATCATAAAATGTGAATAAATACGAATAAAGTTGGTATTGCAGATACATTTCTGAAATGTTAGTGCAAAAAAATAATCATTATATTATTATTTATTATAATCAATATAAAAAAACATTTACATTGTTCTCAAGCATAACGACAAGCTGAATCTATAGAAAGAAGTTTCAGTTTCCTAGGTGATGAGGAAGTATCTCAAAAATCACTGCAAAAAGATATCGATTTTTGTGTCGATTTTCGGTTTAGCCTCTCAGCCCGCAAGCAAAACGGGTGATAAAGATTGGCGTTCCAACTAGACTAACCATGTGTGTTATTTTCAAAGACTATTTTTTAATAAAACCTTCTATGTTTAAAAGTAATCGTCAAAATGAAATCTTGAAGCCCAGACACAAAAAAATAATGTAATAAAGAAATATAAATTTACAGATAAAACATACTTTTAATGAATATGCTAAATAGTTTTAATTTTCAAGAAATCTTTTCTTGTTTTCATTGGTAAATCTTGTCACAGAACATTACTCGCTCCTAAAGTAAGCGAAAATAAAAGTTAATAAAAGAAACATGTTTCGTTAAAAGGATTCATAAAAATCCTTTAATATCAGTTCTCCCACCGCGTTGAATTGTGTACACATTTTCACTCTTCTTACATTTTGCGAGTAATGGCACTTATCATTTATACGCAAGATTCTCTGACAGAAATCCAACATTTTCAAATTACATTATTTAAGGAGAATAAAATTTTTTGATGTATGTGTTATTAGATAATACTGTTACACGAACGGATTTTGGTAAACTAGGTAAATAGGAAGGAGTGATTTCTTTATCGGACTTAAACTAGGTTTTATCTCGCAACTTTCATCTATAATAGTTACTATCTACTGGTGGTAGGACCTGTTGTGAGTCCGCACGGGTAGGTACCACCGCCCTGCCTATTTCTGCCGTGAAGCAGTGATGCGTTTCGGTTTGAAGGGTGGGGCAGCCGTTGTAACTATACTGAGACCTAAGAACTTATATCTCAAGGTGGGTGGCGCATTTACATTGTAGATGTATATAGGCTCCAGTAACCACTTAACACCAGGTGGGCTGTGAGCTAGTCCATCCATCCAAGCAAAAATAAATAAATAAAAAATATCAACTTTTTACTTAAATTGTAAATAATAATAAATAAATAAATATTTACTAACAATCACGCCACGTTAACTGGGCCCGTGCTAAGTTCGTAAAGAACTTGTGTTACAGTTACCGGATAACGGAAATAAATGTAAGATTTTTATTATACACATACATATATTTAATATACATCCATAACCCTGAAAAATACATTTTTATATTTATCATACAAATATCTTCCCTTGGCGGGATTCGAACCCGCGACCTCCTTGTGCAATGACCATGTCACTAGACGGTCGTAATAAGCATGACTCGACCCGTCTCAAAACCTTGACCATTTCATTGTTTTTCTTATTCCTTAGTACGTCGTTTTCGGATCAATAATATTAAGCAGAACAAGAAAATTCCACTTAACAATTTTACCTTGCACTTTCAATTTGTAGATACTTTTATATCGTCTCGGGTGAATGCTTTTACACAACAGTAACCCAAAAAAATACGAAGCATTTATGGTAAGACGTATATCACAATTCCGCTATACGTTACGTGGGGTGGGCTCGCCAAGGGTGAAATATGGCGTGGGGCGTTGACCCGGCGGTATTATGGGACAACTTTATATGCAATTTGTAGCCATAACTTTCTCTGATATAATATGAAAAATATTTGCAGTTCATTTACATAATAGAATCGCTCTGAGGGAATGTCATTTTGTGTGTTATGGGTTTATAGAATGTGGAATTCGCAATACGTCTCCCTTGGCATACAAATATAAAGCTATATGTAGACACGGCATACTCAAATATGGTAAACTTAATTTGTTTAACAGTAGTCAAAGCTTAATGATATGAGTTAATAAGAATAGACAATTTCTATAACAAATAGACAAAATAGAATTTTCCTCTGCTGATCCTGACGTCTGTGCGGACCGTCTTAAAGACGTGGTGCTCCAGGGGATGGAATTGTTTATCCCCTCCTCTGAAGTGCTCGTTGGGGGTCGCAGCAGACCCTGGTATAACAATGCCAGCAGGGATGCTGCACACCTCAAGCGGTCCGCATACGTTGCATGGGATGATGCCAGGATACGTCGGGATCCTAACATCTCAGAGGAAAGGCGGAAATACCTAGTCAGGTCATAAATTCTGTCACATGTTTAATGTAAAATAATTGAAACAAGTTTATTCATTATGTAACCATTCATATACCAAAATGAACTTAACAAAACATAGATTCTTATGACACTAAAGTTTATTCAAAATGACCTCCGTGATTTTGAATACAGGCCTTCAATCTGCGCGGCCAGTCGTCTATCGCAGCACGAACGAGGTCCATGTCAATATCGGCGGCTGCCTTAATCAAGGATGTCTTGAGTGACTCCAAATTGGGATGAGGCTTTGAGCACGCCTTTTCCTCCAAGTGTTGCCATATCTTGTAATCTAACGGATTCAAATCTGGACTGGAGGAGGGCCAGTCTTCGTGCCGGATGAAGTCGATTTCACGCGCCGCCAGCCAGTCTTGTGTGCTCTTCGCTCTATGAGCTGGCGCCGAATCTTGTTGGAATACCCAGTGCCTGTTATTGAACATGGTATGAGAAACAGGTTCCACAAGGTTCGTCAGGACTGTATTTTGATACACAACTGCATTCGGTTTTACACCTTTCTCACAAAAATGTACCTCTGTTAAGCCCCAATAAGAAACTCCCAACCATACCATGAGCGAGGATGGAAAATGACCTCGTTGGACACGCGGAATACAGTTGCTCGCTTTTTCACTACTGTGTGCGTACATCTTATCATTTTGTTTGTTGTAGCTCTCTTCTACGGTAAAAATTTTTTCATCCGAAAAAATTATTTCCCGATATTTTTTTACCGCGTACCGCTTCAACAAAGCGCGGCATCTCTTCAGTCTCAGGTCTATTAGACGAGCATTCAAACGATGTCCTGTTTTTCTTCGATATGCCCGAAGCCCTAAGTGTTTATTTAACACCCTTTTCACCGTGGTTCTGCTTAACCCCATCTGAAGGGCCAACAGTTTCTGCTTACGTTTGGGATTTCTTTGAATTCGCGCCTTCACAGTTTTTATCACTGCTGGAGTCCTAACAGACCGAGGGCGACCACTTCTTGACCTGTCATCTACACTAGAGTCTTCATTGTATCGTTTGATGGTACGATAATCGAATCTTTTGGTTATATTAAAATTTTTCAGTATGTTAAAAATTTGAATTGGCGCGTAACCGCAACGATGCAACGCAATAACTGCAACACGGTCTTCTTTAAGCGTCCACTCCATATTTAAAAATGAGTAAAATTCTAAAAGTATACATTTTTATTTTCATGAACAATTCGAAATTCGAATTCAATAAACTTTTTTGTGGCCAGCATTCTAAAAGAAAAGTTTTTACTGTGTGACAATACTTATGACCTGACTAGGTATAACGCTTCCAGGTCTTACAAGAAGGTTATTGCCAGGGCGAAATCGGAGCACGTTGCTAGAATTGGCGAGCGACTGAAGAGCTATCCCTCTGGGAGCCGTGCTTTTTGGTCGCTCGCCAAAGCTGCAGAAGGAAACTTTTGCAGGTCTAGTCTCCCACCACTACGCAAGTCCGATGACAGTCTGGCCCATAGTGCGAAAGAGAAGGCTGACCTTCTGGTCAAACTCTTCGCCTCGAACTCGACTGTGGACGACGGGGGTGCCACACCACCGAACATCCCCCGGTGTGATAGTTCCCTGCCGGAGATCTGCTTTACACAGTGTGCAGTCAGGCGGGAGCTCCGACTCCTGGACGTCCATAAGTCGAGTGGGCCAGACGGCATCCCTGCAGTGGTTCTAAAAACGTGTGCCCCTGAGCTGACGCCTGCGCTAACACGTTTGTATCGCCTCTCTTATTGCGCTAACAGGGTTCCGTCTTCATGAAAGACCGCCCACGTCCACCCTATCCCCAAGAAGGGTGACCGGTCGGACCAATCGAGCTATAGGCCTATCGCGATAACTTCCTTGCTTTTCAAGGTGATGGAGCGAATAATTAATATACAACTCCTGAAGTATCTTGAGGATCACCAGATGATCAGTGACCGATAGTACGGTTTCCGTCACGGTCACTCAGCTGGCGATCTTCTTGTATACCTTACTCACAGGTGGGCTGAAGCCTTGGAGAGCAAGGGCGAGGCTCTTGCTATGAGCCTTGATATCGCGAAGGCCTTCGACAGGGTCTGGAATAGGGCACTTCTGTCGAAGCTACCATCTTACGGAATCCCCGAGGGTCTCTGCAAGTGGATCGCTAGCTTTTTGGATGGGCGGAGCATCACGGTCGTTGTACACGGTGACTGTTCTGATACCATGACCATTAACGCTGGCGTTCCACAAGGTTCGGTGCTCTCCCCCACGCTTTTCATCCTATATATCCATGACATGCTGTCTATTGATGGCTATGCGGATGACAGCACGGGGGATGCGCGATATATCGGCCATCAGAGTCTCTCTCGGAGCGTGGTGCAAGAGAGACGATCAAAACTTGTGTCTGAAGTGGAGAACTCTCTGGGGCGAGTCTCCAAATGGGATGAATTGAACTTGGTTCAATTCAACCCGTTAAAGACACAAGTTTGCGCGTTCACTGCGAAGAAGGACCCCTTTGTCATGGCGCCGCAATTCCAAGGAGTATCCCTGCAACCTTCCGAGAGTATTGGGATACTTGGGGTCGACATTTCGAGCGATGTCCAGTTTCGGAGTCATTTGGAAGGCAAAGCCAAGTTGGCGTCCAAAATGCTGGGAGTCCTCTTCAGAGCGAAGCGGTACTTCACGCCTGGACAAAGGCTTTTGCTTTATAAAGCATAAGTCCGGCCTCGCGTGGAGTACTGCTCCCATCTCTGGGCCGGGGCTCCCAAATACCAGCTTCTTCCATTTGACTCCATACAGAGGAGGGCCGTTCGGATTGTCGATAATCCCATTCTCACGGATCGTTTGGAACCTCTGGGTCTACGGAGGAACTTCGGTTCCCTCTGTATTTTGTACCGTATGTTCCATGGGGAGTGCTCTGAGGAATTGTTCGAGATGATACCGGCATCTCGTTTTTACCATCGCACCGCCCGTCACCGGAGTAGAGTTCATCCATACTACCTGGAGCCACTGCGGTCATCCACAGTGCGTTTCCAGAGGTCTTTTTTGCCACGTACCATCCGGCTATGGAATGAGCTCCCCTCCACGGTGTTTCCCGAGCGCTATGACATGTCCTTCTTCAAACGAGGCTTGTGAAGAGTATTAAGCGCATTGCTGAAGTCCATGGGCGACGGTAACCACTCACCATCAGGTGGGCCGTATGCTCGTCTGCCTACAAGGGCAAAAAAAAAAAAAACAAAGACATTTTTATTTAAGATCCATTTATTAAAATAATGAAATCTCATGACAATTTTTTAAAAACACTATATAAAAATAGATCGCCGCTAATGGCGGTGTCTACGACACAAGCCACCAGTAATTAGAACTCCAGAGTGAAAAACCTCCTCCCAATGCGCGCAGTATCGAGGATAACTGCTTTCTTTCTATATTAGGCTCCTAACCCAGCTGAATAATGAAAGTTTCTTAAGATGTTTGCCCTTTTCTGCCTTCACGAGGTTCTTGTCATGAGGAATGTTGACATCAACCAACACCGCTCGACGCGCAGATCGATCTATTATTTGTGATAATAGGTTTGTGATAATAATAACAGGTTTACTGGTGGTAGGACCTCTTGTGAGTCCGCACGGGTAGGTACCACCCCTCTGCCTATTTCTGCGGTGAAGCAGTAGTGCGTTTCGGTTGGAAGAATGGGGCAGCCGTGTAAACTGTACCTTAGAACTTATATCTCAAGGTGGGTGGCGCATTTATATTGTAGATGTCTATCCCGTACCCACTTAGCACCAGGTGGGCTGCGAGCTCGTCCACCAATCTAAGCAATAAAAAAAATATAAAAAAAAATTTGGCAACAATATACCTATCCGTGATAATAGATCGGTCCCAGTAGAGCGTAACATAACCATTATCAAGAACTGGTTAAGGTAACACTTATTATTATTAAAATACTATTATTATATTATTACTTAAATTAAACATAGATTATTTCAACGAGACAATGAACTAGCAAAATTTGTTCTATAATGTCAATTTACATTTCAATTAATCATCACAGTTAATACATTATCCAAAAAGTATACATTTGTACCCTACAATACAAAATTCATCAACAAACAAGTCAAAGTAGGTACATTTAAATGACAAATCCATTAGTAAATAGACTAAGAATATACAAAAAAAAAAAAAACCATTTATACATATAACTTAGCAGAAAATCCATCATACTTTGTGAGCGAGTATTACAAATTGTAATGTTATTTCATGCGAAAAGTTTCATCCACTTTGCACGAAAGCTTTCTGTATGGTACGCCAAACGCTATGAGCGTTGAATACAATAGTTTTGTACAATAATCTCCATTCACATACGACTACGTGCTAGACCAGTACTCGGTCGCTGTATTTGAAAGTGTCCTTTGAGTCCGCGCGGGTAGGTACCACCACCCTGCCTATTTCTGCCGTGTAGCAGTAACGCGTTTCGGTTTGAAGGGTGGGGCAGCCGTTGTAACTATACTGAGATCTTAGAACTTATATCTCAAGATGGGTGGCGCATTTACGTTGTAGATGTCTATGGGCTCCAGTAACCACTTAACACCAGGTGGGCTGTGAGCTCGTCCACTCATCGAAGCAATAAAAAAAAATAAAAAAAATCGTAAATGCTTCACCATATTTTTCATACTCGTCTGTGTGGTATATATTGGAACGAAGTTCCTTACGGCAGGCTTGGAGGAGATAGGGATTTTGCTGCGCGACCGAACTGAAAAAAATGTGATGGTAAAAACCGTAAGAAAAAGTCCGTGGAATAAGGCCTTGTTTTCCGCACAGCGATATTTCACCGCGCGATTTTTTTCTCGTAGATCTTTTTTTTATTTTTATTTGGAACTTCGTTCTTATCCGGTGTCCCACGACACCACACATGTTTTTTTTATATATTTAAAAACTAGAGAAATCCTTAATATATTTTTTTAGAAATTCAATCCGATCATCCTCTCATGTGTTGTGGGGGCTGAAAACTTTGACACGACAAACAAACCTAACACTCACTTACTTTTACCCTGAATCGAGGCCTATCCCGTAGTATTCTAAAGTTACTAGACCAAAAATGCTATTAAAACTGGTAGTTGGACATCATGGGAGTCCTCACGGGTAGGTAGTACTACTCTGACTATTTCTGCCGTGAAGCAGTAATGCGTTTCGGTTTGAAGGGTGGGGCAGCCGTTGTAACTATACCTGAGACCTTAGAACTCATATCTCAAGGTGGGTAGCGGCATTTACGTTATAGATTTCTATGGCCTCAGATAACCACTTAACACCAGCAGGGCTGTGAGCTCGTCCACCCATCTACACAAAAAAATATTATCGTGCTGTATACCAAAGAAAATAGTGTTTACTTGAAGAATCTCACGCAATAAACATAGAATTCTTTTAGTTGCGGTACAATGTTTACACTTCCTCGTGACCGACCAAGGCCGTTACTCTTCTTTAGCTTTAATCTGGATTACAAGACATGGCTTGGCACCCGTATTACAGTACAAACATGGCTTTAAATCGTTTACAACAAGATCGTTTTTTGTGTGATGCACTGAAACTTGTTTTACTTTAAATAAATGTAGTTTAAAAACTAGAAAAACACGCTTAATAGATAGCAAAGTGTACTAACAAATAATTTTACAATTTTCTATACCAGATTAATACTGGTCAGCCTGTTAGAGCGAAGTTATAAAATTACTGTATTGTCGTCGGACTTTAATGCGTGTGCAAATTTATAAGTTAATCGGAATTCTTGTAGTCAATGATAATAACGTTCAAAGATTCCGTTACATTCAAACCAAACACGTAGACAACATACTAATAAACATTTTGTAACATGGTTACATATTATAAAAATTTAATTTTGTAACCCGAGCATGTAGGTGGGTATCAAATACTAATTGTTTTGCCGCGTTACGTTTTTCGATATGAAATCGAATGAAGCTAGAATAGCCGCAATAACAACAACAAATAAAGGGTTTTAAATGATGTCTCGAGGTTGGTGGCGTCATTAAATTTATGACATGATATTCAGTAACAAAGGTTTATGTAATATTTTTGTTATAGGGTTTGCACACAACTCAATGTAAGGTGGAAACAATGTTAACTTCTAGTAAGTCATTGACAATATTCGGATGATTGACAGTGTCCATAACACCTGATCAAGTCAATGCTACTGCGCATCTAAAAATACAAAGTAGAAGACACAATAGTATTGCATTTTAGTAAAGTATGAGTATTGTATTAAAGTAGATAAAACTGAGAAATATGGCATAAGAATATGGCATGTTTAGTGTTTTCTCATGCCGTTTTTCTTACGCGTTAAATTATGTTCGTTAATTTTTAATAAACTTATTATAAATTTAATATAACTAGAGGTACCGCAGTAGTCGAAATTCGACTATAATTAGTTGGAATTGTAAGTTTGTACGCTACTATGATTGTATTTATACTTCTATAATCACTAATTTCGCCAAGATTACACTATAAAAAATATATATAATTAACAAAGATAAACAATATTTAATATATTCTCAATTTGACAACAGACGTCAAGAACAAAAGTTTGACAATAAATAGTATGCATGCGTGTGTGCGTCAAATACATAGTATGTAGTGTGTGTAATGTTTTCTTTATCGATTTAATGTATCTTTTACGCATTATTTAAAAAAAATATTAGCACTGTGCACTTCTTCTCTATATTCTCTATAAGTGTGGAAAATTTCATACTCCTCCGTCCGCGCAATTATCGTAAAAAGTGATACAAAGTTTTTGCTTCACGTATTAATATATAGATATTTAATAATGATTAATATTTTCATGTTATGCGTTATAAAAAAGTTAAATAAATTAGTTTAAACAGTATTTTTGTTAACATCGACACTATTTACTATTTTAATGTCTTTAATTTAAAACGTGCCGGTATCCTTAATAAATAATTAGAAAGTAAAGCTTGATATTGTTATCTGAATATTCAAACACATTCCAGTGGTACATTCCGTTTTTAGGTTAAGTGTTAAAATGTATTCTAGTTTTAGAAAATGAGGCTTCATTAACACGCAAACGAATTCTTCAGACAAAGCTGAATTAAATTAAGTTGTAACACGATACAAAGAAAATTCCATTACTCACTTCGTTTAAAAACTCTAGCCTAAGTTAGATCCAACAAAAATCTTGTTGTTCTATATAGTATACTATAAATAGTAATTCAAAGTATGGAAAGTGTTAATGATATCATAATAATCTATTTTTAATAACAGTACTTTTTTGGTAATTTTTGCTTAATAGAATTTTTTATAATAATTTATGTATGTTTTTTAGTTTGATAATCATCAAATCAATATTTTGAACATCATCACGACTATAACATCGTGTCTCCGACAGCATACATTCCCTGTACCGATATATCAAGAATCATCGAGAAATAAAAGGTTCTTTTTTTTTCTTTTCTTTTAAGACAGGAATATTATTAATCTATAATGTATATATATATAAATGAATTGCTGTTCGTTAGTCTCGCTAAAACTCGAGAACGGCTGAATTATTTGTGGTCTTGAATTATTTGTGGAAGTCCAGAGAAGGTTTAAAAGGTAGATAAATATGAAATTACATCTGAATTAAATAAAAATAACAATTTTGTTTTCCCTTTGATGTGTCCCCCGTCGGACGGATTCCTTTTGTATGTTTTAAGTTTATTTTATACAAAAGTTTAGCTCTTTTATTTATCGATTGAGGCACTACGAAGTCTGCAGGGTCAGCTAGTTATTAATAAAATGTTGTGAGTAAAATAATGAGCGACTTATTCACTTACTTACAGCAATATTTATCGAGATGTCAAATGTCAGACATCAGTGTCAGAATGTGTTCGCCGTAGCCCACTGGTCTGGCGTTCTACTTGTTAATATACAGAATAACGAAGAATTATTACAGTTCCTAGACTAGATTTCCTGTAATTTTATTACAAACAATTTATTTTCTCTCGTATCCTGTTTCTTTCCTGTCTATATTATTAAAATGTCTATCCTCAATAATATGCCAAGTATTATTATTATTTATTCTTTATTTGTACACACTGTTAATAAAATACAGTAATTGGGATAAGATATAAAAAATGGCGTGCTTAACTCAACAATTGAGTTATCTACCAGCTAACCGTTCTCAAAGAAGGAAAGCTTTACATCAGTGGGTAGATGAGTATAATCTAATTAATTTAATTATTGATACTATAAACAATAACAATAAAAATAATAAAAATAAACACTAATACATAATATCAAACTATATACATACACAATTACACACATAAATAACATACACGTACATATATAATGAAATACATAAAATAAATACATATAAGTAAGTAATACTAAATTGATAGATAGTGCTCCTTTAATGCCTTCCTGAATACTTCAAGTGAGGGACTTGCACGGAGTGAGTGTGGAACTGAGTTCCACAGTTCGGTTGGTGAAGTATTTAAAAACGTTATGTTATTTTTTTACTTATCCAGGCTATGTTTGTAACACACGCAACACTTCAAATAAATAAATTACAATTTTTGAAATTAGTAAAAAATATCAATCAGTTCTCCGAAAAAAGAAAAAGACAACACAGATTGCTTAAAATCGATATATTTACTTTATTTTTGAGTTTGGACTTTGCTACAGAAAATATTTTTACTGCAGTTCAAAATCAATCTGCTGTTCTGTTGACATGGCGCCATTTTTATTTTACAATGATTAGCATTTATCGACTTAAGCTTGTTCTGTGATATAAAGCTTTATTATGAATAATATATTTTGGTGAAATGCTTAGAAGAGTGTAGTTTGGTTTTTAATCCAACTTCTGGCATTAATTCAGCAATAAACGTTCGATATTCAACGGTAGATATTATGTAACGGTATAACATTAATCTTTTGCTACTACCGAAAATACATTAAGAATCCACAGACGGAAAATTGTTGCTATGCAATCCGAGGGCCCTAATTTTTTTTTCCACAACTTACTATATAATTTTAAAATATCTTAAAAATTGTAATTTATTGTTGCGGTTTTTGTCAGATTTCTTTAACTTTGGTGATGGATTTAAATAGTACTAGATATAGAGTAAATACACTAGATCAAATCGCCTCAACCTATGCCCCCTGAGACGAAATCGCCCACGCGAACAAGATAGTTTATAAAAAATATACTACGCATAACAATACAGAACAATCAGAGACTATATTGATTGTATCAACTACTTCAGATCTTATTTAGATTTTTACTTAAGACACCTATACACAGTTTTGATTCTTCATCGGGCTACATTAGCCCTGTCATCGGTAATTAATAATGTCAATGCTCAATAAACTTCACTCGAATCGAAAATGTTTTTGTTTTCTGATACAAAGAAAAACGTTACACATTTGTTCACATTCGAACACGATTCGCTGTGATTCTCGTCACGCTACAGTCTGTTTAGGTTATCGTTTTTCGAAATCTAAGTAATTATTGACTACAAAAATGTACCTAAAATGGATCTTTGGTTCGTTGAATGATTATTTCATATCGATAGACGTAAACGGCTTAGTTGTACTGTTATTATTCATTTCAGTATGTTAGTGAAATGACACAGTATTTCTAGGTTTGATTGCGGAAATATACGAACGAAAAGAGACTTTGCTTCTTCGACTTATGAACGAATTCTAATTTTTTTTTATTGCTTAGATGGGTGGACGAGCACACAGCCCACTTGTTGTTAAGTGGTTACCGGAGCCCATAGACATCTACAACGTAAATGCACCGCCCACCTTGAGATATAAGTTCTAAGGTCTCAGTATAGTTACAACGGCCGCCCCAGCCTTCAAACCTGGTGCCTTCAAAACTGCTTCACGGCAGAAATAGGTAAGGTGGTGGTACCTACCCGTGTGGACTCACAATAGGTCCTACCACCAGTAATAATATAATTTGTAATTAAGAAACCAGTTACCGTTCAGTTCACGGCAGAACATACCCTAACTTTGAAGAGGATTTTTAGTTTTGATATACAATTTAACTAAGCAAAGTAGGTTAGTACGCAGGTGGGTACCACCACCCTGCCTGTTTTTGCCGTGAAGCAGTAATGCGTTTCGGTTTGAAGGGTGAGGCAGCCGTTGTAACTATACTTGAGACCTTAGAACTTATATCTCAAGGTAGGTGGCGCATTTACATTGTGGATGTCTATGGGCTTCAGTAACCACTTAACACCAGGTTGGCTGTGAGCTCGTACACCCATCTAAGCAATAAATAGAAAAAAGAGAAATTTTGAGAGCTGAATAATGCTTGGCAGAATATTCCCTACAGATACACTGATATAAACCATCCGAGATGAAGTAGTCGAAATAAACTCTAACTCTGGGGAAAATAGCAATTGCTCAGAGCACTCTCTATAGAATTTGCAAAACAACACATATAATGATCCAGTTTTCTGTTTATTTAAAGGTTCGAATGGCTAAAGCGAAAAGAAGGCAGTGGTTTTTTACTCAAAGGTAATGTTTTTTTTTATGAATGATGAATTACTTGTGGCCCTGAGGCCTTTCCAGTTTCACCAGGACAGGTGGGCGAGCACAGACTCAGCCAGGAGAAAGGTAATGTGTCTTTGAGTGATATGTATGGGCGTCGCGTCGCGTCGTTGCTTAGAACTGACGACGAATTAATTATATTTGCTCGTTATATTCAAATATAATATAAAAAGATATGTAGTTAAAAATGAAAACACGCTTAAATATGAAACAGAATTAACAATATATTTAATCTTTTGTATGTGGACGACTCACAGCCCACCTGATGTCAAGTGGTTACTGGAGCCCATAGACATCTACAACGTAAATGCGCTACCCACCTTGAGATATAAGTTCTAAGGTCTCAGTATAGTTATAACGGCTGTCCCACCCTTCAAGCCGAAAAGCATTTCTGCTTCACGGCTGAAATAGTCAGGGTGGTGGTATCTACGGTTCGGACATACAAGAGGTTCTACCGACAGTAATTACGCATATTATAATTTTGCGGGTTTGATTTTTATTACACGGTGTTATCTCTTCACCGTGGAAGTCAATCGTGAACATTTGCTTAGTACGTATTTCATTAGAAAAATTGGTATCCGCTTGCGGGATTCGAACACCGTTGCATCTGTAGATACGAATGCACAGGTCGTTTTATCCTTTAGGCCACGACGATGGTGAAATTGTTAATTGGACGTGTTGAAGTGAATACGAAATCATCAACATATGCACATTTATACCGATGCCATGCATTTATGCCTATTTCTGCCGTGAAGCAGAAATGCGTTTCGGTTTGAAGGGTGGGGCAGCCGTTGTAACTATAATGAGATCTTAGAACTTATATCTCAAGGTGGGTGGCGCATTTACGTCGTAGATGTCTATGAGCTCCAGTAACCACTTAACATCAGGTAGGCTGTGAGCTCGTCCACCCATCTAAGAATAAGAAAAAAAGCTTAACTAAAGTCATCGCGGTCAGAAGGATTCTTTATTCTGATTTACTCGTATGACTGACTATGCAAGTGTTTGATTTTGCAGAGATTGCAATAAAAAATTTGTTATAGCTACGTAAATTGTCAGCTTAAACTGCACACATTATTGTCAAAGAATACAAGGCGAAAAATCAAAAAGCATTCGTCTCGGTCTAACTTAGATCCTTGGAATAGCGTCTTAACATGCAAATGCATGCCACAAATGAGGTGCAAACCTTATAGACCTTCAAACCTAATGGTTCCATAAAACGATACACCGAAACGATTCCATGGTGTTAAGACACACGAAGTCTTTTGGCACTGAATAATATAGCTTATATTGTGTGAAATTTATATTGTGACTAAAAAATGATGTAGAACACCCATTTTATTTAAATTTGATGTAGCACTTTTACACTTATCTTGTTGTTGTTCACTATGTGAACACGATAAAAAACTTAGGCTTAAATTAGATTGCTAATAAAGGCGAGAATGAATCGCTCAGGCATTCCAGGGGCATACCTAAGCCGCTGCATGTTAACTTATCCGGGATGCCTTTGGAACCATATTTATATTAATAACACTTTAATATTCAAATAATTTTTTTTAGTATATTTTTAGTATTTATTTGTATTTAATCGTATGTAAGTTTATCTTATATGGTATTTATTTTTCACATGTGTATTTAAGTATATATTTTTATGTAAGTTTATTAAGATATAACACCGTCCAGTAAACTTATTCCTCTCCCTGCAAGGTTGTCTGGAAGAGATCGCTTTCAGCGATAGGGCCGCCGATTTATATCACCGACTTTTGTTTTATTAGTTTACTCTGTACATATTAAGGTGTTAAATAAATAAAGAGTTATATTATTATTATTAAAACAGATGAGTCATGGAATCTGAAATATTTTATGTTTTAGGCTAGAGAATAGGATTGTTCGATTATGGGGTTTACATTTTGAAATCTCCCGTCAATTTGCTCGGTAATGGCGCGATCAACAGTAACTGTACTAGCGCCACGCATAGTCGCAGTGTGGACAACGTTTGGGAAAAGCATTCGCAAAAGGTGGTAAATTATATTACTCAAAAACTTTAAAATTGAACCAGACACAAAGATGTTTTGTTTTTTAATACGAAACGAATAAGCACGCCGTGATTTTTCGATTTACGTGACGTATTAGGCTTTTCTCTCTGAACTACTAAAGTCTACATAAAAACTTTAACTCGAAAAAAAAACGTAGCATTAAGAATGCATAGACCTCGAATTGCCATTTTTATTTTTCACGTCAAATCAAAATACGCAAGTCATTATTTTCCAATGAAAACCATCACACAATAACATTTACGGCACGCGTAGGTAGTTGAATGGTGCACAATAAAAATCATGCCCAAAAATGAACCCTCCAAATATTTTACGTACATTATACTAAATAATCACGTTGCGAATGCGTTATCCTTTCACATTGCGACGGAACTAATGACGTTGAAAAATAAGCCAAGCTTAGACGATGCAAAACCTTCGCGTAATTGACTGGGGTGCGTTCCTGATATATCACACGTCATATTTCCAACATTATTACGGTAATGCAATGCTGACTTGGATAAAAATGATGGCTTAATATGTTTATGTTGGCTATGCGTGTTCTCTTTCGAAAAGGCAGCGTTTTTGATGCGCGTTTTTATAGAGTAAACTTGCTGTTTGAAAACAGAACTTTGTTTTATTCTAGCGTAAAACTCTTATATGAAGATTTATAATAGATACAGTCTTGTGTCGTAAATATTAATGGAAATTAGCTCACGCTTACTTCTAAAGAGTAATGTTTATTAAAAAATATATTATTGAATATGTTTATTTACACAGAAATCTTCTGTACACCACATCAACTATATTTATAACTATAACGATACTATCAACGATTTCTGCCGCGATAGTAGGTATTCCAAATAAATTGAAACTCTCACTTCATTACACTTGTAAAATTAATACCGCAGCCACTATATAGGCTAAATATAGTTTAAAAAAAACTTAAAAAAAACGATCCCAAATTTTTTTTTTATTGCTTAGATGGGTGGACGAGCTCACAGCCCATCTGGTATTAAGTGGTTACTGGAGCCCATAGACATCTACAACGTAAATGCGCCACCCACCTTGAGATATAAGTTCTAAGGTCTCAGTATAGTTACAACGGCTGCCCCACCCTTCAAACCGAAACGCATTACTGCTTCACGGCAGAAATAGGCAGGGCCTATACCAAATACCACCAGTGATTACGCAAATTATAATTTTGCGGGTTTGATTTTTATTGCACGATGTTATTCCTTCACCGTGGAACCTTCAATCGTGAACATTGGTTAGTACGTATTTCATTAGAAAAATTGGTACCCACCTGCGGGATTCGAACACCGATGCATCGCAACAACGAATACACCGGACGTCTTATCCTTTAGGCCACGACGACTTTTAACTACTTAACACGACATTAGATCGTTGATATAACTGTCCAAAATTTAAATAACGAATAATTGAAACATAAAAAAATTTAAATACAAAAAGTAACACCCCGTATCGCAAATGCACGAAACAGGTGCGAGCTAGTCGCAGCGTGAAAATCATTAATGTTCACATTATGAAAGAGCTTCAGAGCACGTATGACTGTTTACTGACGTATCAGAGCAAATATTTCGCGTTTTAAACGAACGTCAGTGGTAAAAAGAATGGTCACTCAACGAATTTAATGGCTAGAACAACATTCTGAAACACGCAACTTCACATTTAACCTATAAATTGGTACTTGCGTGTGAAAATCGATACATTTTATGATTTCGTTTCATTCACTAGAGGTATGTTTTGACATGATAGGCATTTATTTTAATCGTAGGTGCTTTAGTGCCGGAGTAGAGTTCATCTATACTACCTGGAGCCACTGCGGTCATCCACAGTGCGTTTCCAGAGGTATTTTTTGCCACATACCATCCGGCTATGGAATGAGCTCCCCTCCACGGTGCTTCCCGAGTGCTATGACATGCCCTTCTTCAAACGAGGCTTGTGGAGAGTATTAAGCGGTAGGCAGCGGCTTGGCTCTGCCCCTGGCATTGCTGATGTTCATAGGCAACGATAACCACTCACTATCAAGTGTGCCGTATGCTCGTCTGTCTACAAGGATTATAAAAAATAAAAAAAAAAATGGCTTCATGACCGACTATTTTCCGTCCGTAGTCAGAAGATTGCCGCTAGCGAAATAGTCGAAACACTTCTAATGTCTGTGGTCGCCAATCAAGATAAATGTATATCTTTGGCTTCAACAGCCGCTCTTGTAACGAGTGACCTTATGTGTCAGATTGAGTTAAATCTAGCCGTTTAACAGAAAGCTTGAACCTAACTTTTTCAAACGCAAGACTTCCGATTGGCGTGAAAATTTTCACACGTAACAAGGGATGGATGACACTGTAGTGATAATATTACGTTTTTGCTACAGACTGGGAAGATAGTTCAACCAATTTTTATGTTTCGTATACTGTATATCTCTTATAAAGAAGAAGATATAGTTTTTAGGATTTAATTTTAGTTTTAGTCATAGGAATTAGTTTTTCCTTGATAAATACTTCGTAAATTATTCATTTTCCACTGCTAAGTAATGTGTATATTTTCTTTTAAATTAAGAGCGGTTTATTAAAGAGCGGTTTCTCTGAACACATGCAAATATTTGCTTAATAGCTTAAATGAACATTCCAAACCCAAATTGTAATTTATTTATTTATTTATTGCTTAGATGTGTGGACGAGTTCACAGCCCACCCGGTGCTAAGTGGTTACTGGAGCCCATAGACATCTACAACGTAAATGCGCCACACACCCTGAGATATAAGTTCTGAGGTCTCAGTATAGTCACAACGGCTGCCCCACCCTTCAAACCGAAACGCATTACTGCTTCACGGCAGAAATAGGCGGACACGGTGGTACCTACCCGTGCGGACTCACAAGAGGTCCTACCACCAGTAAACTCACAAGAGGTCCTACCACCAGTAAACTCACAAGAGGTCCTACCACCAGTAACTACATATTTATAAATTTATTCCAGTTGTGTTAATGCGTCCTTTTTAAATTTTTAAACTACATTCAAATTTACTATAGACAGCTAATGGATGTATAATATATAATCTTGCTCACCCATCTATATCAGTAAAAACAGTTTCTGTTCATCCATCTCGATAAAGACGGTCGAAGCTTGAAACTGTTATAGGCACTAAGATGTTGTAACCCACGCGTGTGCTGATAACTGTGTCAATAGACTAATTAATTATGCCACAGAGCATTGAAATAGTTTCACTAGCGTTGTTATTGGTCAAACCAAATCACCAATATGACGTCGGCTGATACAAAACGTAATATTACAATTCTGGTATTCTTTCCTCAAACAAGGTTACTATATAATGCTCTTAATAATGTACCCACATTTCAGATTTGGATCCAAACAATAGGCCTATTTTGTATCTGACCAATGATTTTCTGGAAAAGATTTTCTTAAGGTACAAGTGATGCCAAAAATGTAGTAACTTAACTTTTTATGTAGAAAGCTTTAATTAAAAAAAAACATTAATCATTTCATAAATACCTCCATCTAGACCTCATTTGGTAATGTTTTAGTAAAGTCTGTACCTCATTGGGAATAAAACTTTCTTTGGTGCTAGAGTCGGGGTTGCTAACCAATGGCCCAACATATTTTTTCTTTTAATCATAAATCTGCTTCTGAACCTTATTCGTCTGTAAAGTATTAACAGATCTGTAAATAACTTATATTGCAAATTGCAAATCGAGCACATCCTAGCCTAGCAGCAATAAATATCAAAACGTTGTTAAACTTGGAAAATTGATGAACACATTTCGCATTGTACCATTCACAGACGAATGTCACAAATAGCAATCAAATTAATAACAGTTACTTTATGCTGGATAGTATAACATCACATTCAGCGTCAGAACTGTTTCGGACGTCGCGCCGCGCCGAAACCGTCCAAATTAATGACGCCAATAAAATAAATGTGCAACATTCGTTTACAAGTCCCTCTGTTTATGTCTCATTTAAGACGACATAGGCTTTTACTGCTGAGCATTAAACTCTCCCATGTGGTGTGGTACATCAAACTAACTCTTAAGAAGTCAATGCTTAGGCCTCTTAATGACACCGAATGGCCCGTAAAGTGATTTTTCGGTGTGTCATTATTAGGTTCGTTGAATGTATGGATCTTTTCATTTGTCAAGAACGTCCAGTTGATTAGCAATTGTTTGTTGATGCGAAGAGAAGTCGAGTGCAGTTTCATTGTTTTATTGCTTATGTGAATGAGTGAGCCTACGGTTAACCTATTGTAAAGCTGTGGGCTGGAGCCTACAGAAATTAAAACGTTAATTCTGGCAGCACCAATATACCTACATGAGCTGACAATTATTGCAGTAGCCATCATAGAAAACAAGATATTTGACAGATGTCTGAATATCGCTAACGACATTTTCAAGATAATTTTTAAGATATATAGGCTGCGAACATGGTACTCTCATTTTACCGAGCAGTAACAAACACTCGGTGGAAGATCTTCCTTTTATCGCTAAATGTCAACTTTTCCTTCACAGGTCTTTAAATTCAACATATTTTCTTACCCAACCGAGTCTCTATTTCCCGTCCTGAGTTTACAAGCGCAAATTCATACGTTCAATTAGATTATTGCTAGTCCAATTTTATAAACACAAATATAAAAAAAATTTCAACTTCTGTCAATATAATTTTTTTGTTAAGTTATTAAGCTGACCGCATTTAGCCCAAAAAACTTGCTGCCGCTCAGCGACAGCAGCAACACTAAGAATACAGCCACAGTGCTACTTACCATATGCCAAGATCGGTTGGGTGAAATACGTTCCAGAATTGAACATATCATATTATTTATAAGGTTATACAAAAAACGGAATCTCTAAAAAGCACATATTTAGTCAATATTTTTCCAACAATTCCCAAACGGAATATCAACAACTAACAAAATTCGCAAAACCAACTCGACCTAATTTTTACCGCTTCGTTCTAAACCTCCGCAACTGCTGTGCGGCCACTGATAATAAATCTAAAACCAGGCCAGCACAGTTTCTAGCCACACATGTGAAAATTTATGCCACAATACAGGTGTCGAGAGATATTAATGGCGCCGAGATCGAATGTGAGAATTTTTGTTGGAGGCTGAAATACTCCAGAAATGTTCACTTTAATGTGGACTAAATTGAAAAGTGTTTAAAGAGATTTTTTTTTATTAAATGCCGATAATCAAATGGGCCCCCTGATGGTGAATAGTACTAGAATCACATTAGTAATCTATTGTTAGAAATCATCCACTAATTGGAAAATTTTGCTGTGGTGCCATATATACATAAGAACGTATTGATATACAATTACAATTGTGTAGTCTTGAGAATAAATGAGAAAAAAAATGAAAAACTACGGTACACATTGAAAATTATCTAATCTGGAAACTCCTAATTTGGTAGAAATTATTCGGGCCCAACATTCAAGTGACAATCAATAAATCACGGTGCAAAATAAATAAAAACAGATCGATAAACATAAAAAAACTTTATTTCTTATTTATAGCAATATTAAAGGCTGATTAGTCGTTTTTATTTCAACACTACTTCTAAGTCTCATACATCACATCGGCTCTTACGAAACTTGTCACAATAAATACGTTACGATTGTAAAACAAAATGGGCTGTCGATTGATTTATAATGTGCAATTAGCGCGATTTAAGAGAATCACGTATTAACCGTCGTGTCTGTTTATAACGATCGCATCGGGGTCCAGTTGTGAACGATCTTGTTTAATGATTGTATTCTTTCAGTATAAAGATTGCTTTTAAGCTGATGGTTCTGGGGTTTTTTTTGCGCTTTACTTTTGTTATCTTGTATAATACAAATAAAGAACTAGACTATGATAACAATAATATAAAATACTAGTAAAGATATATTCATACATTTTTTGGTAGGAGGAGATTACTGGTGGCCTGAAGGCTTTTTCAGTTGAGCTGGGCTCAGCTAGCGGGATTCTGCACAAGTTTTTTTTTTATTTTTTTATTGCTTAGATGGGTGGACGAGCTCACAGCCCACCTGGTGTTAAGTGGTTACTGGAGCCCATAGACATCTACAACGTCAATGCGCCACCCACCTTGAGATATAAGCTGTAAGGTCTCAGTATAGTTACAACGGCTGCCCCACCCTTCGAACCGAAACGCATTACTGCTTCACGGCAGAAATAGGCAGGGCGGTGGTACCTACCCGCGCGGACTCACAACAGGTCCTACCACCAGTAATTACGCAAATTATAATTTTGCGGGTTTCACTTTTATTACACGA
Organism: Bombyx mandarina; assembly: GCF_030267445.1. Classification (NCBI taxonomy): domain Eukaryota; kingdom Metazoa; phylum Arthropoda; class Insecta; order Lepidoptera; family Bombycidae; genus Bombyx; species Bombyx mandarina. Next base: position 4,272,164 of record NC_143229.1, on the reverse strand, counting down.
TGTTATTCCTTCACCGTGGAAGTCAATCGTGAACATATATTGAGTAACCTACGAAGGAGGCCTCAAGGGTAGCTACTTCGCGATTCATCGACTAACACTGAGAAGATCCAGTGAGAAACTCAGCAAATATGTGGTTTAGGTCTCACATCGAACACTTCGACTACCGCGTGTACCAGGATCTCTGCGTCTGCTAGAGCTAAAGCTGTAGGCGTCTAGTGTCAGTGTCAGTGGATGAATCAGTGTCTGGTGATCAGTCAGTGTCTGGTGAATCCTTAAGGACATGTAGTGTGTCGACATTGACTGGCTGTTAGGTGAACCGGAGTCAGAAAGTAGTCAGCGGCACATTGCAACGTTGGTTAACAAAATTGATACCCAATAACGCTTGGCCATTTGCGTACAAGTATCACAAATAACAAAAAATGCTTTGTAAAAAACATTCTGTTAAATTATTGTGTTGTTTGTTTGCTAATAACACAAAAGTAGTGCTCCCGCAGTAGTCGAAATTCGACTATAATTAATTAAAATTATAAGTTTGGACATTATTATGGTTCTATTGTCAAAGACATATAGATTATATTTCTATAGTCACAGATTTCGCCAAAACTACACTATAGACAAATACTCGTAATATTAAAGATATAGAATATTAACCTATTCTCAATTTGACTACAGACTTTAAAGCAATAACAAAAGATTGACAATAAACAAAGAGTATATGTGTGTCAAATACATGATAGAGTGTGTAATGTTTTCTTTATTGATTTCATGTATTTTTAACGCATTATTTAAAAAATATATTCGCATTCTGCACTTCTTCTCTATATTCTCTATAAGTGTGAGAAAGTTCATACTCCTCCGTCCGCGCAATTTTCGTAAAAAGGGGTACAAAGTTTTTGCTTCACGTATTAATTAATATATAGATAACAAATAAAATTTACAATTTAATGTGACAGAAAAGCACAAGATTTCTGAAATTATATTACCTATAAAAAACGATACAGATTTTAAAACGCCACAAAACTCGCATAAAAGTTAAAGACACAATTTCTTTTCTTTTAAAATAACGCAACTAGAACGTAAAATCTTGGATTCCGTGAACGCATAACAATATTTCTAGGGCTTACGAAATGTCTCTTCACGAGGCTTCCAGAAATGTAAGCTGTAATAGAGCTTTCGGATTAAGCTTCAAGACGACCTTCGTGTTACTTTGTGACTTCAGAAAATTTTCGGATACTTTCTCGTTTAAATTACAATTACTTATCCAGTCGATTCATATCCAAATACATACAAGTATGTACCTACTAAGTTTGTATTTGGGTCCAGGTCAGAGAATCTTAGCTGTAAAATATTCCGCTCGATGCGATTGCACCGGGCGTCTTATCCTTTAGGCCACGATGACTCTTAGATATGTCCTCTATGGGTTCCCAACCGTTCGACCGATCGTGATGAAAACTGGTACACTTAATCTAAGTACTACTTACTAAAAATTACTTTAACGGCTTAATCTGCACAATATGCAAATACACTGCAGCCCAATAGTCAAAGGTCGACGTATAACACCTTAGTCATCCGTGACCACGAAAATCGTTAAGCATTCGTAACGTTGGAAATAATTATGTGACAATAAAAACACGAGATTGACCCATGAAAGGAGTTTTAATTGTGTCTACGGCTGTGAAAATCGAAGTAAATACTTAGTTAGTACACTTGTTTTTATCACTTCAATGAAGATTCTCCGCATGATACAATCAAGGTAAGGTGGGTGAAAGACAAGAAATCAGTGTTCATATTATACTTTTTTAACTCTTTATGATATATTATTATAGAATTACTAAAAAAAGGAATATATTATTTTACGAATTTGGTTTTTATTAATTTACATAGTTTAACTAAAGCAGCATTTTAGCGCGTACTTATTGAAATTCTAGAAAAAATAACCGTAATTCGAACATATTAGTGAGGATGACGTTGGTTTTGAAATATAAAAAAGTAATAAGGCTATATACTCAACAATACCGAAAAATATTCCAGATTACGTAAACAAAATTTATTTCAAAAATAGAATTTAGCACTGAAAACAATGAACCGTACAAGGCGACGAGCGTGCCGTGCGAAAGTCTGGGCGAAGTGTTTGTTTATCGAAGCATCTAATCAGATTCGTAGCGTGCACCGCATTGATATTGCACAGTGTTGCCAGTAAGGGAATTGCAAAACCTACCATTGTTTCCATATGATTTTCTTGTGTGATAGTATTTGGAGCACTATTTATTTTTATGATGTATTGTGTGAATAGTTTTCTGCTTTCACAGCGTCTTGCGAACATTATTTTTATGTTGCACATTTTTAATGATAGATGACAAAACGATAGCTTGTTTCAACAAAACGATGCTTGTGTATTCAAAGACAGTTGTTACTTATTAAATCATTGTATTGTAAAACCAAAGTCCGTGTTATGTTGAAAAAAATCAATATGTTATGCTTTGGTTTCTTTAAAGTAAGTATTAATGCTTCCGCATTCGCTGAAAGACCTGATATGACCATGCAGTCTCAAGTGGTCAGTGGAGGATAGTTATCACAACGAGAATAAAGCTACTCATTCCGAAATATGAAGTCGCAATTCCAAATATATTGCGTATTTGAATTTAATCACAATTTAGAAGGTTCTCAATTCCTATTCCTGTGGCGGGTAGCAATCACAGAACACAAGATATTTAACAGATGCCTGAATCTCGCTTACCACAATGTCAAAATAAGCTGGACAACAAGTTCCGGATAACAACATTTTAGACCGTCGGTCTACCGAGTAATATCATCCGCTCGGTGGAAGATCTTCCCTTTGTCGTACATATAAAACCTCCCATATCCAATTTTCAAGGTCGTCAAGTCCTATCACCACTCTAGACTAGACGTGTCACAATTTTTTGTATTGCGTTATCTAGATAGTACTTCTAGACAATTTATTATAATTTAGTAAATGTACAATTACAAAACACTACGCTTCTTTTAAACTATTTCTATATAGACTTTTCATAGTATATTTCTCTGAAGTATGAAGTACAGCAAACAATTTCATTCATATTTCTGTTTACTCTTTAAATAAAACATCGCTGGAAATAAACACTCAGTATAATTACATACTATAAACACTTTCCGATGCATGTTTGCAAAGGGGAATAAATTAATTTAGGTATGACAAACTGAATTATGATCAAATACACACCTAGATATAACATGGGCAGCATGATTTAAAAAAAAAAGGATTTTTTCTTAAAGTTTAGAGTTATTTGTCGAAATAATGACGTAAAAGAAGATCTTCCACCGAGCCGATGTAATTGCTCGGTAGACCGCTGGTCCAAATGTTATTGATCGGAACTTGTATATATACAAGCCTAGCTTGAAAATGGCGTAAGCGAGATTCAGGCATCTGTCAAATATCTCGTGTTATATGATAGCTACCCGACACATATTAATACGTCCAAACATCGTTGCCCCCGCGGGAAGGTACTAACTTCCTCCCTATTTCACGAGCCATGCTAGTAAACGAGTACAATATGCACTACAATCATTAATCACGAAAAGTATACTATTTGCGGATTATGGTTTATTACACGATATTATATTTCTTCATCTAGGAATTCATTCATGAACATGGATTAAGTTAATTTTTTTTAATTTTTATTGCTTAGACGGATGGACGAGCTCACAGCCCACCTGGTGTTAAGTGGTTACTGGAGCCCATAGACATCTACAACGTAAATGCGCCACCCACCTTGAGATACAAGTTCTAAGGTCTCAAGTATAGTAACGACGGCTGCCCCACCTTTCAAACCGAAACGCATTACTGCTTCACGGCAGAAATAGGCAGGGTGGTGGTACCCACCCGCGCGGACTCACAAGAGGTCCTACCACCAGTACAATGAAATTTTATATTGGTTGAAATATTATGCACTTAATCCAACTACAACACAAAAATTCGATTACAGTGAATAAGGAGGCTTGTGAGCTGGTACAGATAAGTGATCCTGCCTACACAAGAGGGGTCGTCGTACCCCCTTGTGGGGGCACAGAACGGGCCTTCGGGCAAACCCCATTGCCCGGACATGAATTTCCTCCCTTTTTTTTCCTTACTAAGTAACTAATCTAACTAAACTAACTACAAATACTATATACCTACAATAAAAGCAGGAACAGCAGTCAACACGAGTGTCCACCGGTCCCGTGGTGCGGCCCCACCTCTACTACCCAGAGGAGGAGCCACGGCACTTTGTTTTGGCGCTCCGGACTCCCCAGAAAGGGAAGACCGAAGCGGGGAGGGATCGACATGTGATCCTGCCTATTTCTACCCAGAGCGTTCCGGCTTAAAGGGCGGGGGGACAACTGTTAAGCTTTACAAAAATGAAACTTAAAGCACATAATTATTTGAAGGTAACTAACTCCAAGTGGACCGTAGGCCGGTGCAGGAAAACGATATACAGGAGATATTCCAATAAACGGGTGATTTGCTCTTCAAGCCAAAGGTCCGATACATGGTACGTGTTTTTTTGTTTTATGTCGTTAGCGCAATTCAAATTTCTCTCAAATTATATCCATTATAGTATATTATAACTATCCATTACATTTTTTTTGAGGCCGTGGCTGATCCTCCTGTGAGGTCCCCACGCCGAGGGGGCGTGCGGGGTATGTGGAACTTGACGATCTGCAGTTGTTGGGAGCAAACCGCGGGCCCAAGGATATTTTTAGGGCCCTACTGCGCTAAACGACTCCCTTGCACTCTCACAGTCGACGTCTGATCTCCGCCCGGGGTCAGAACCTAGTCAGAGTAGGGGGTTTCCCGCGGTCAATACCAAAACCAGCCTCGAGCTATCCATTACATCTAGACTAGCCTGTATATCATATGATAGCTATCAGCTATAGGCAAGTTTCACTCCAACTTTGCTTCTTGAACACCAGAGCCGTGTGTAACAAATACATTTCACAATAAACAAAAATAATTCTTTCATTCACTTCGATAGAGTGCGCAAAGTAAACCCTCTTATTCACAACGCGATAAGAACCAAAGTTCTATAAATTGACATTTCTACGTTCGAAATCAAAATTTGGCCCACACATGGTGTTTCCATTAATGAGATGATTCCTCACGGGATGTGTTAGAAAATGGAGTGAGCATGGCGTCCGTGTTGCAAACCAACTTATTTGTGTTACAAACCAGACTCGAAGTAGTTTTGGATTATTTGCAGTACACTTTAACATGAATATTAGTTGATTACTGTTTGAATCTTTGCAGCGACCTTGTCAACTTTGCAAAATTTTCCAATTTTTTTTACTATTTTGCTTGACTTACAAAGTTTTGGGAAAACAATATGCCGCCACAATATGAAAACTTACCGCAAAAGCCTTACAATGCCGATGGCCTCACCCGACAGCTCTTCTTCCTTCAAAGGTAACTTAAAAACAAAACATAGTTATCGGAATCAAAAGGGCGGATGTCCAGTGTTTGAAATTCTTGGATACGAAATTCGAAATCTATATACGAATTGAAGAAGTCGAGACATCATCGGAATTACATACCCGATCCTGTAGACCGATTGGTAAACAGTCGACGGCGCCCTAAACCCGTCATTACGTATCCTCCCGATCCATTAACGGTGCTTTTAGGTACCACAAGCACCGGTCACCGTCCTGGTCGAACCCGTCGCTTGCGATGAAGGGCTCGACGAGTGAATTAACCTATAGACACAGCCCACTGAGTTTCTCGCCGGATCTTCTCAGTGGGTCTCGTTTCCGATCCGGTGTTAGATTCTGCAAAGCACTACTCTTGCTAGGGCAAGTGTTAGCAGCACTTTCGGTTTGAGCCCCGTGAGCTCACCTACAAACGTTAGGGCGAAGCTGAAATAGCCTATCTATCTATCTATCTATCTATCAGCATAGGTAGGAAAAAAAAGGAGACTCCATCTTTCCAGATGACAGCCCATCTGTTGACAACATGGATTCCTAAAACGAACAAGTTGATCTGAAAGCACATTAGATCAACACCTGTCAAATAGAATGACAAAAGTATGACGTGAAACCCGAGAAAATAATCACGGGAACTGTGTTTGTTAGTAAACAATGAGATATCAAAGACATGTTTGCTTCGAACAAACGGATAGGTCGGCCCGTGAGAAAAAAAGTATTACGGAAACAGTGTTACGTCACGTTCGGTCAAATAGAAATACTCTAGATTGTGGGATGTTTTTATTGGCTTCAAATAGATAGCTTAGAAGCGCTCGCGTTCAGTTCTTTATTCCATAAAGGGTGAACTAGCCCATCTGGTGGTTAGTGGTTACGCAAATTAGAATTTTCGCGGGTTTGACTTTTGTTTCACGGTATTTATTATTCCTTCAATGTGGAAATCATTCGTGAGTTTTTGTCAACTACGTATTTCATTAATAAAATTGATAACTGCCTGCTGGATCCAAACACTGCCATAGTCAGTCATACGAGTAAATCAGAATAAAGAATCCTTCTGACCGCGATGACTTCAGTTAAGCTTTTTTTCTTATTCTTAGATGGGTGGACGAGCTCACAGCCCACCTGATGTTAAGTGGTTACTGGAGCCCATAGACATCTACAACGTAAATGCGCCATCCGCCTTGAGATATAAGTTCTAAGGTCTCAAGTACAGTTACAATGGCTGCCCCACCCTTCAAACCGAAATGCATTACTGCTACAGGGCAGAAATAGTTAGGGCTGTGGTACTTACCCGTGCAGACTCACAAGAGGTCCTACCACAACTAAAATGAGTGAAAAAAAAAATTGTCCTTAGATTTTTAAGCTCTTGCATAGCTTCTATCGCGGGCTTTGAGCACGGCGACTGAATCAAGAAATTCCGTAACGAAAATAAACTGACACCCCCACTACGCCTACTATGTAGCTCGCGTTCAACATATTCACACGTTGCAATGGTGTAGTGTTTGTGAATAAGCGCGCAGCGTGACGTCGCACTACATGAACATCATGAAAAGTCTGCCCATCTCTCTCTCACGCGATCTAGCTTATGAGTGTGAAGGGGACAGTTAATGTTTTGCTTTTGTTAATGTTAATAAATATAGCGTGGTCTTATTTTTATTATTATTTTAATATTAAATTATTATTGTCTAATTGTAATTGCATGGGTGATGGGAGAGATGTGCTCCGCACTAAATGCTTCACTTTCCCCCCTTTGCCTTTTCATGAGTTTTGTCTCATGCGAGGTTTGGACGTTGGTTGTTGAGAGACAGGAGGTTTTAGTCGGTTCGACTCCGACATGCGCCGCCCTCCATCCCCAGTGAAGGGCGGAAGTCCGGCGATTTCCTCCTGAAAAATGTAATGTAAAAAAAAATGTAATTGCATAAGTTGATAAAAAATGCTTAGCAATCCGCGGCAGTCCGCGAGTGCCACACGTCTTTTTTTTGTCATATTCGTTTCCTACGTACGTGGGTAGATCATTCATATGTAAACGGCACAAGCCGACATCTTCGGCACTATTGAAGACACTTCACCCAAAGTATTTCGACTTAAATTTAGAAATTAGAATACTTTTTTTTTAATTAACATATTGTATTGAAGCCGGTATGGGAGTGGAATAATGTAAATGGCCAAGAAATAGCTGGTAATGATAATATTCTATGATTATAGAAATTAATATTAAATATTATATTAATTATAATATAAAAACATACGGAGAAAGTATTTTTGTGGTTATTTCTTATCAGCATTAAACGCCTCGTATATTATAGTAATGCGTGATTATAAAAAACGTGATCAAAAATAGCGTAATTAATTCACGTATTTTACTGGTTATTGGTACGACGCGTGAGCTCATAATTAATATATACCTAGTCAGGTCATAAGTATTGTCACACAGTAAAAACTTTTCTTTTAGAATGCTGGCCACAAAAAAGTTTATTGAATTCGAATTTCGAATTGTTCATGAAAATAAAAAATGTATACTTTTAGAATTTTACTCATTTTTAAATATGGAGTGGACGTTTAAAGAAGACCGTGTTGCAGTTATTGCGTTGCATCGTTGCGGTTACGCGCCAATTCAAATTTTTAACATACTGAAAATTTTGAATATAACCAAAAGATTCGTTTATCGTACCATCAAACGATACAATGAAGACTCTAGTGTAGATGACAGGTCAAGAAGTGGTCGCCCTCGGTCTGTTAGGACTCCAGCAGTGATAAAAGCTGTGAAGGCGCGAATTCAAAGAAATCCCAAACGTAAGCAGAAACTGTTGGCCCTTCAGATGGGGTTAAGCAGAACAACGGTGAAAGGGTGTTAAATGAAGACTTAGGGTTTCGGGCATATCGAAGAAAAACAGGACATCGTTTGAATGCTCGTCTAATGGACCTGAGACTGAAGAGATGCCGCGCTTTGTTGAAGCGGTACGCGGGAAAAAAATATCGGGAAATTCTTTTTTCGGATGAAAAAATGTTTACCGTAGAAGAGAGCTACAACAAACAAAATGATAAGGTGTACGCACACAGTAGTGAAGACGCGAGCAACCGTATTCCGCGTGTCCAACGAGGTCATTTTCCATCCTCGCTCATGGTATGGTTGGGAGTTTCTTATTGGGGCTTAACAGAGGTACATTTTTGTGAGAAAGGCGTAAAAACGAATGCAGTTGTGTATCAAAATACAGTCCTGACGAACCTTGTGGAACCTGTTTCAAATACCATGTTCAATAACAGGCACTGGGTATTCCAACAAGATTCGGCGCCAGCTCATAGAGCGAAGAGCACACAAGACTGGCTGGCGGCGCGTGAAATCGACTTCATCCGGCACGAAGACTGGCCCTCCTCCAGTCCGGATTTGAATCCGTTAGATTACAAAATATGGCAACACTTGGAGGAAAAGGCGTGCTCAAAGCCTCATCCCAATTTGGAGTCACTCAAGACATCCTTGATTAAGGCAGCCGCCGATATTGACATGGACCTCGTTCGTGCTGCGATAGACGACTGGCCGCGCAGATTGAAGGCCTGTATTCAAAATCACGGAGGTCATTTTGAATAAACTTTAGTGTCATAAGAATCTATGTTTTGTTAAGTTCATTTTGGTATATGAATGGTTACATAATGAATAAACTTGTTTCAATTAGTTTACATTAAACATGTGACAGAATTTATGACCTGACTAGGTCATCATCATCAGCCTGTATCTCTCCACTGCTGGATGTAGGCCTCTCCCATAGTCCGCCACAATGAACGATCCTCCGCCTTCCGCATCCAATCTCTCCCAGCATATCGCCGCAAGTCATCGGTCCAACGGACAGGGGGACGCCCAACGCTGCGTTTACCGGTACGCGGTCTCCAGTCCAGAACACGTCTGCTCCATCGGCCATCGGTTCTGCGACACGTATGTCCGGCCCATTGCCACTTCAGCTTGCTAACTTTTAGGACTATGTCGGTTACTTTAGTTCTTTGACGAATTTCATCATTTCTGACTCGATCCATCAAAGAAACTCCGAGCATACATCTTTCCATAGCACGCTGAGCGACTTTGAGCTTATGGACCAAACCTACGGTTAATGTCCAGGTTTCAGCGCCATATGTCATGACCGGCAGCACACACAATAATAGTACCTGACTAGGTACTATTATTAAATTACTTAACTTGTACTATATTTATTTATTATTTATATAATATTATATACATAATTAACATTACACCACCTATTTTTACCGCGACGCCTGCATGCGTTCCGATGCGGAACAACAGTCGTACAATCAAGTTAAGGCTTTGACCTCATGAGACTTAAAATTAGATAGACTCTGAGTTTATTAAGCAAGCGAAAAGAGTTTTCATTACAATTTAATGTCAATTTAGTGTCTTTAAAATATAATATCTTTCAATTCTCATCATAATCGTAACGGTTATGTTAGAAACACAAACAAACGAAGCGACAAAGTTAACGTATTCACTTCCATTTCCAAAACTAAACAGGCGAAAAATTTATTTCAACAGACACGTTTCCCGTCTTCAAAAATATAATAAAAACCTTGTAACTAAATTTGAATAATGTATTCGTCTGAATGCTATCGTATTTCACACTTCCATTAGTAGCCCCCCATATTGACTACGGCGCGCTATTTGCAACCTTATCGCTGTGCGTTAAGACTTGGCTTTGCGTGTTAAGTACCAAATTATGTAGTTGACAGGGACTTTGTTGTTAGGTGCGTATTGGTAATGCGGTTTAATGATTAGTATTGTTGGTTCTTGGCAAAGAGAAAATAGTTGAGAAAATGTGGATTTTAAGATATATATATATATATACCTCCTCCTCCATGCGTTGTGTTCCTCAGTGCTGAGGGTCGTGACCTTTACGGAATACATTCTTCTTCTCAGTCGTGTCACTCTTGACAGAGTGGTCGTGATCGTCATGTAGTGGTACGTAGAGGTTTTCTTGGGAAAATTACTAGTGGTGGGTTCCCGCGTCCTTCCACAGCAGAATTTCAGAGGCGATTTAGTTCCTCTGGGCTACAGTTACTGAAGCCCTAGTTCGGGTTAGTTGACCGCCACCCGTTGCTCGGCGTTATATTTTTACGGCTGGGTAGATATATACACATGTACATAATTTATTATTTTCTGTGACAATTATTTTTAGTGCCGGTTGTAGGGTATTTTGAGTCTTATCACATGCGTTTAAATCTGAAAATTAAGATTGACGTTGTTCCGCACAGTTGACACTGCTAACACTTATTTTAAGGTCGGTTGCAATCAACATACTAGAGTAACAAAAAAGTTATGATCCTATTTATTTTACGTTTCGGTTCTAAAATCCTATAAGGATCTGATTAGTAATATTACTGCTATAGTAGAGTCAATGATTCAAAAAGGATATATCCTAAATTAAGTATCATCCTGACTTACACAGTTGTGACAATATTTATTTATCCGCAATACAGAAACTACAACACAACTTAAGAAGCCATTTACAAAACGTTCACTGAAGCGTGCGACAAGTGACATAACAATTAATTCAGAACCCTTTCCTTGGGCCCTTTCAAAGTAAATGGTCCGTAGGAAAACTTCTTTCCTATTGTCATCAACATTCAACATGCTTGCTCAACAAAGACATCGCTTATAATGCTTGTAGTACCTATATGGACAGGATTTGTAGCGATTTTGAATTTTTTCCCATTCCTTTAGATCATGAGGATCGACGGGTTTCCGCCAATGCATACTGGAAACCGTTGGCAGGGTATATTACAGTGAACCGATTAAGTTACTCAATAATCCATGTCTTGGATGAGCCTCGAACCACCCGGCCTAAATGGCTACCTAAATCATTCCTAGGGGTGTCCCTAGTAATGAGTTGGGTAGCCATGCGCCCAGTCGTGTGGCTAGGTTAGAACTGGTGTGAGTAAGGGAATACGGTCATCCCTCACAAGGTTGATCTTTCATAAGACGCAGATATCTTATATCCGCTTAGCTTTCATGCATCTCCCTTGCTGGCTCTCGCTCAAACTGCCAGACCTTTTACGTATCTTCGAAATTCTTAGAAGACTCAGACGAAATCCCAATCCCGATTCTCAGCTCTATGCCGACGGGTTGGAGAGATAAGAGAACTGTTTCTCACGCCCTGTCGTATATTACTGCAAGATGATTCAATCGCATGTCTGTAGCCACGACTCATAAAAAATTCTCATTTAAATCTTACGAAATAAACAAAAATGTATCCAAAATCTAAGCTTTTTCTATGCATATTTCGACACAGTTTTCCACTACCGATCTAATTCGTAAGCATCGCTGTGGCGCTGTTTGTATAAGCCGACAATCCTCCCGTTTTATTTTTGCACGTACTCAATTTCTCGCCTCACTGGGTGTCTCAGAGCATAGATATTAATTTACATGAATAAATAAAATTTGCATTAAAAGCGTTCAAGACAATGCTGGCAAAGAAAACCTTTACTTGAGTGCACTAGGTTTTTATGGGGCAGTACTGTAGGTACGCGAGGGAATTCTAAATGGTTAAAAAGTCCAGAGCTCCGAGATAACTGCTAGGATTACGGTAAAAAATGTTATAAGCTGTATCATAATTTTATTTTTATATTATAAAAATTTAAGCATTTTCATGTAAATTTATTTTTATAAAAATTTAAGTCTTTTAGTGTAGAAGAAGGTTTTGAAAATAACGAATTAGTATTAAAAGTATCTTATCAGACATGTCACATTTGACCTTTTACCGCCAGAGGATGTCATTTACAATTTTCAATCATTGCTCAAAGTAAACCTAACTTTAAGAAATATATGGCTAGACGTAGCACTCAGTCAAGCAACGTGGAGGAGAATTCGCATGATCGAATGAAACATGACGAAAATTGTACGTTATTTATTTATTGTGTAGTGAACGAATTTACGGCAAATCTGGTATTAAGTAAATCTTAATATAAACTTCATTGCACCTACCACTATTCACTCTGCACTACCCTCGGTTGACTGGTAGAGAATGCCTTAGGCATTAAGTCCGTCAATGGAAATTTTACATGAAGTGTAATAAATAAATAAATAAATAAGTGGTTATTGGAACCCATAGACTACTCAACTGCCAAACGTTTCTCACAAACGAGGTCAAAATCTCAATCGTATTGTTTATAGGCTGTCCTACCCTTCAAACAGAAACGCATGACTGCTGCGCGGTATAATTTTTATATTTATTATTTTTTTATTGCCCTTGTAGGCTGACGAGCATACGGCCCACCTGATTGTGAGTAGTTACCGTTGCCCATGGACTTCAGCAATGCCAGGGGTAGAGCTAGGCCGCTGCCTACCGTATGTAGTAATTAATTCAATATGTATGCCGCTGCCCACTTTAAGACGTTAGATCCAATTTTATACTTATTCATTACGCTTCGTATATTTGTTTACATTGTTTCTCGGTTGCATTGCCTTCAAACCGAGTATACGATTGCTTCTCTGCAGAAATATCCAGGATATTATGAATCGAACAATTTTGGAATATGGCCAGTACAAAATATATTATCTTTATGAAAACTGAAAACATAGTACAATATTATTACGTTATCGGGTGTAACACCGGTTTAGAATATTAATACAATAAATTCCGCACATAAGCCATAGACAAAAAACAAAGTGGAACGAATAATAAAAACACAGGTAGTTTTCGCAAAGGCACATTATGTAAAATGTGAAAATAATTTCAAATTGCACCCTATTCGTTGAATAAGGAAGTTCTCGATCTTGCTGTAGTCGTTACTTTTAGAACATTATGTTTTCGCGTATCTTCCGGATCTAGTTTCAATAGGGCTGTCAAAAGCATACTGATATTCTATTATCCTATTTTACTGGTGGTAGGACCTGTTGTGAGTCCGCGCGGGTGGGTACCACCGCCCTGCCTATTTCTGCCGTGAAGCAGTAATGCGTTTCGGTTTGAAGGGTGGGGCAGCCGTTGTAGCTATGCTGAGACCTTACAACTTATATCTCAAGGTGGGTGGCGCATTTACGTTGTAGATGTCTATGGGCTCCAGTAACCACTTAACATCAGGTGGGCTGTGAGCTCGCCCACCCTTCTAAGCAATAAAAAAAAAAAAAAAAAACATTACTAGAACTTGTTTTTTTTTTAAATACACCAGTGAAGTTTATAACTTCATACGCAAATCTGTAGTCATAACACATACATTCAACATGCACGTTCATGTCCTGATAATGTGTCATTTAAGTAATTTTCATTTATCTAAGAAATACTAAAAACATACTAAATATAAAGAAGTACTAGTTAATACGAAGTATTTGTAAATCATTCTTCTACGCAATCTTTGAGTATACCAACCCTATGAACCAAACGCCCTCGGGGATAAAGGTAATGTATTTTGTACTAACTAATTTTATTTTTTAATATTTTTTCGACGCCGAGGGATCTTTTAATGGAGTAGGGGCTTTGTTTTAGAGTAAAACATGAAATCCCGAATGAAATTAACATTTCGAATCGAAATAGGAATTTTTTATTACAGATTATAAAGTGATAAAGTGGGAAAATTACTTTAAAATAGCCAAAAAGTGTTTACGTGCAGATTTATTTTGTGTTTATTGATAGACTGTAGGTATGCTTGTAAGTCGAATAACCCACCTGTTGGTAATCGTGAATGAATGGTAATCGTCGCCCATGGACGTCAGCAATTCCAGGAGCACGAATATATCGCTGGGTACCTTACTCAAACCTCTTTCAAAATAAAATATGTTATAGTGCTCTGGAAAAGCCATTTAATAATACATTTAATTAAAGTAAGTTATTTTTAAATCTAGAAGTTACGTGGTAAAAGAAAACTCAGAAAACGCGATGAAAGGTGTGGTTGTAGTTTAGGTGACCTCTGCTCAGGTGACGAGCGGCGTGTGTGATGATTAAAAAAAAGATGATGGATTCATCAATTCCTTGGAGTACCCGTCATAGAGTATTTGGAACAAAACACAAAGAGAACCGAAGTCCCCAAATGACTCCAGTTTTGGACACCACTCGAAACGTCGCCCTCGAGAATTCCAATACTCTCGGAAGGTTGCAAGGATTGTGGCGTCATGATTTCTTAAAGGACAGAGATAGGATACTAAAAGTACAACCACATACGTTGTCATCTATTAATGAAATTAAAGACATCGTATTCCAGTACAAAGTTGATGAAAAACATATCAGCCTATCTCGTCTTATAGGAGATCATGAAGTATCTCGAGCCTATTTTCTTAATTGAATTAATAAATAATATTAATAAATGTCACGATCTCAGATACTGCGAAATTTAATAAACAGCATACAAGTTAATACGCACCAAAATATTAATTAATTTTGTCACTTAGTTAATCGGCTTAGTCAACTAGAGTACGTAGAAATGAAGTTGCAAAATTTCGCTAATGCAAGATCATAGGACTTAAGACTTCTATTTTTTTGCTTGGGAGCGGGCAAAAGGGCATATGAAGAGATAACACTGTGACAGTCTCGTGCGTTGTCATAATGATAAGAAACTAACCGAGGATTGAGCGCTATTAAGGTAGTAGAGGTCGTGTCCTTGAGAGCAGCTGTTTTTTTTTTATCGCTTAGATGGGTGGACTTGCTCACAGCCCACCTGGTATTAAGTGGTTACAGGAGCCCATAGACATTTACAACTTAAATGCGCCACCCACCTTGAGATATAAGTTCTAAGATCTCAGTATAGTTGCAACGGCTGCCCCACCCTTCAAACCGAAACGCATTACTGCTTCACGGCAGAAATGAGCAGGGTGGTGGTACCTACCCGTGCGGACTCACAAGAGGTCCTACCACCAGTTAACGATGAGTTAGTATGGCGTAGCTGGTAATCAGCTATGTACTATAACCTCTCTTCTTTACATTTTCCTAGTTGTATCTCGTCTAGAATCAGACTAGGAAATACGTGAATTGACTATCGCAATTTCTAGTAGTGGTGAGACCTTAACCCTTAATTATATATAGTGATATGATTTTTATATCTCAACCATATGTATTGATGTTTAGCCTAATATTGGTACCAGAACTGTGTCTAATTGGCTTCGCTAAATAATTGGAATAATTAAAGAATAATCATCATTAAAAATAATTCACACGTAATTGTACTCAAATTCAAAATACTTGTTTAATTTTTTATCGAACTGAATTTTTGTTAACTGTGTGTTGTTTCTTAGATATTTGTTGACTTACAATCAACAGCAATCTAAGAAAGTGGAAGGATTTCAATTTGTCATAATATCGATCTCGAGGCTGCTCGTGGTGCGCAAAAATTGGAAAATAAGTGTAGCCACACATTCCTCTATTGATTGATTTACTACAACCAAATACTTATTCTTCGATCCTAAACTAGTTAAAATAAGTTTCTCAAAGTGCAACCCTTGCGCTGGCTCTCAAATTTCTCGCTATTTTTTAATACTAATGTTGCTTAAAGTTGTTAAAATATTGTAAATATTTTTTATTTATTTTAGAACTGTCGTATTCGCTCATGAAATTTGTAAATCAAATTACATAATACTCGTAGATGTCATACAGCTACTCGACAACCAATAATAGATGAAGATATAGAGTGTTCCAATTAGTAAAAGTTTTCCACAGTAACTCGGAAGTATTATACGTGTAATGACTAGTTTTTAGTATTTATTTGTAGTTATTACTACTAAATTGTTTAAACAAAATTGTATTAAGAAATATATATAAATATAAATACCAAAACTACGAAAATCAGCATATTAAAAATTCTTCATATTAAAAAAAAAAAAAATTATTAATATCAATTAAATAAAATTACTTTTGATACTATTAAAACTATGTAACTGTAAGTTTACAAAGTAAGTTTTATTTCTTAAGAAATAAAAGGCTTTTTTTAATATTTATTTATTATTACTACTAAATTAGTATATCAGTTAGTTCCCCACCGAATGTAGTTCCGCCTTGTCGTGGCGGTGGGGCTTAAGCGTGCGTCCCTAAAATCGCGTGCAGAGGAATCTGTGTGGGACGCCGTGACCAAGAGAACTGCGCCCAGCTCTCCGCAGCCGCCTCCGCGTTCTGCGGGGGATGCCTTGAGAGAGAGTGAGGGACCCTCTCCCCACGCCCTTTGCACTGGCAAAGTGTGGCATTTAGGGGATGAGGGGTTGGCTCTCGGGAGCCTGATGAGCCGGCGGCACTTTGGTGTCTTCCGGCTGCGGGTTGCCATGTCCCCGGCTTTGGCTACAGGGGAAAGCCTTCCAGATATGGAAGGTACCGGCTCGCCGGCGTGGCTCCACACCGCGTTGTGGGCGACGCACAGGCTTCGGCCACCGTCGGCCAAGCCGTAAATCCCAGTCATGGGGAACGGGGGCTCCTGCCTTTACTGGTCGGAGCCGCGAGGACGCAAACCTCTTCAAAAATGCCCCAATCCCAAGCTCGACACCCGGCGATGGGATGTATGGCTGGAGGGTTTCCAGTCCCGAGGGTGTCATAGATCCCAGGGGACCAAACCCCTGGTTAATAAAAAAAGAAATTTCATGATGATGGACAATTGTACAAAGTTAGTACCCCAGGAGGGTACCTCCCGCGAGTCGGGCGGAGAATCCCTCCGTGCTTCCACCTCAGTGGAAGCACGCTGCCCCACGTATTCTGGGGGGGGCAACAATTGCCAGGATGAAGGAGGCTGTGCGACGGGCAGCGGAATTCCCGTCGAACCGAGGCGCTCCCCGATCGCCGGCTTGATGCGCTCTGCGCTCGCCAGCGAGTCGGGTGCGATCAACCCCACCAGATCATCGGTAGGGAGAAAGAGGGGGCGAAGGAAGACCCCACTAACAACGTCCGACGACGGCGGCGCGTCATCTTCCAGCATCGAGGTGCCGGAAAAGACGATGGCCATCGAGGAGGTGGCTCCGGTGGTTGCGGGGCCTGCCACAAAGAAAGACACGATGCCCGCTCCCCAGCGGGCACCGGTAAGAAGGAGGGGCGCAGTGTCACCAGCGACGTCGGTGGAGTCGATGTCGACGTCGGCCGCGTCCCTGGCTAGCGGGGACGAGGCATTCCGCGACCTCGACCTTGCGCTGGTCAATCTGGCTAAGCTGCTGTCGACCGTGGCTGCCAAGGGCGCCGACCCAGGCAGCAGCTACAGGAAAAGGCTCCGGCAGGGAGCCACTATGGTTAGGACAAAGCTGATCCCCACCATGTCCAAACTCGTCGCGCAGCTTGACTCCAGGGAGAGTCGCATTCTGGAGGACTCCCCGGTCTTGTGAGATGGGACTCCCTTGTGTCCGATGCCTGCGCTGGCAC
Source organism: Bombyx mandarina (assembly GCF_030267445.1). NCBI lineage: Eukaryota > Metazoa > Arthropoda > Insecta > Lepidoptera > Bombycidae > Bombyx > Bombyx mandarina. The sequence goes on along the minus strand of NC_143229.1, from coordinate 4,254,399 downwards.
ACTCTGGGCCCCCCGCGAGGAAGATGGACACCAGCGTGCCCTCACGAGCTGTGATGAGTGTGGCGGCGCCCATGCCACCGCCCACTTCTGTGGCCCCTGTTTCACGAGTGCCTACTCCCGCACTCCCTCACCCCCCGCGGAGGGTTGAGTTAAGGCCTGCGCCGCCTCCCCAAATATCGGCCATCCCTGCATCCATGCAGAGAGGAAGGTTAAGGCCTGCACCAGCGCAGGCTGAAGACATCCGCTCGCCACTGGCGAGGATGGTAGACGAGTGGCCGGCGCTGACGCGGCCCAGGCCTGCGGAGCCGCCAAGCAGAGAAGAAATGGTGGCCTGCATCTCGCGGGCGGTGGCGGATGAGGTCCGCAAACACTTTGCTGGCCTCGAGGAGATGCTCCGCTCCTCGAGTGGTTCCGGAAATTGCGTCCCGGCACCAAAAGCCACGACCGCCATACGGGACTGGGCCGCCCAGCCGACCTCCACTCCTACCCCATCCGCGAGGGTGTCACGACGTGGAGGCCGGAACCAGAATATCAGAGGTACGGGAGCCAAGAATCTCGCCCCGAGATCCCAACCACAGCCTCGTCCCCTTCCTCCTCCCCCGTCAAGCATGGATGAGGGCTGGACAGAAGTGGTGAAGCGGGGTACCAAAGCACGGCGACAGACAGCAGCTCTGGCAGCTCCCCAAGAGGGTCGAGCGCCGACCGCTGCATCCCGAAATACAGCGCTGGCGGCCGTGGCTGCTCCCCGCGAGGGTCGAGCACCGGCCGCTTGCAAGAAGAAAAACAGAAAGAAGAAGCCGCGCGCAGCGGGGTCAGCTGCCGTGGTAGTGACTTTGCTGCCGGGCGCCGCCGAAAAGGGCCTCACCTACAATGAGGTGATGGCCCGGGCGCGCGCAGCCGTAAACCTGACAGAAATCGGGGCAGAGGAAGGTCTACGCTTCCGGCATACCGCCAATGGGGCGAAGCTGCTGGAATGTCCCGGTGCCGATAGTTCTGGCATCGCGGACAAACTAGTGGCGACGCTCCGCGTGGCGTTGCCGGAGGAAGAGGTGCGCGTGCACAGGCCGGTGAGGATGGCCGAGATTAGGGTCACCGGCCTGGACGACTGCGCCACCAAGGAGGAGGTGGCAGCCGCAATAGCCGCCCAGGGGGGATGTGCCCCGGAGAGCGTGACCGTGGGCGAACTTCGCTCAGGGTACTCCGGGGCCAGGTCGGCGTGGGCGCGCTGCCCTGTGGAGGCGGCCACTTCTTTGGCCACCCCTCCACCGGGAAGATCGACGGGGGATCCGGGGAGACTGCGCGTGGGCTGGATAGCGGCCCACGTGTGTCTCCAAGAACCACGTGCCTGGCGATGCCTCCGATGCTTCAGCACGGGGCACGGCCTCGCTAGGTGCACCAGTTCGGTTGACCGCAGCGGTCTGTGTTTCCGTTGCGGCCAACCGGGCCACAAAGCGGCGTCCTGCACGGCCGCCCCGCACTGCGCTCTGTGCGCTGCGGCCGGGCGCAGGGCAAACCACCGGGCGGGAGGCAAGGCGTGTTTCCCATTCGGTGATAACACCGAACGAAACCGGCGCCGGAAATCAAAGCGCCGGCAAAAGAGAAGGTTGGCCAGAGGAGCACTGGCCAATGTTGTAATCCCCGTTGCGGCGCCGGTGCCGGAGAGCGGGGGCAGCGGTGAAGGGGAGGGGGCGATGGATGTGGTCCAACAGTAATGGACCGCACCTATCGCTTCCTCCAAGGAAACCTGAACCACTCCTGCTCCACTGAGCTCAGGACATGCTGTCTCAGAGCATAGCGGAGTGGTCCATAGATGTGGCTGTGGTCGCCGAGCCGTACTTCGTTCCCCCGGCAAATGATTGCTGGTTTGGGGACGATGGCGGCCTGGCGGCCATAGTCATAAGAAGAGACGCGGCGATCCCCCCCTGGCGATGGTGACCAGGGGCCAAGGGTTCGTCGCAGTGCAGCTGGAAGGGACCGTCGTGATCGGGGCATACTTCTCTCCGAACAGGCCTACCGTCGAGTTCGGGCATTTCCTGGGCAGGATCGGGGCGGTTGCTCGCCGCCTCGCTCCTCGTCCAGTGATTCTCGCGGGGGACCTCAATGCGAAGTCTGTCGCATGGTGCTCCCCCCGCTCGGACGCTCGGGGTAGGCTACTGGAGAGGTGGGCGAACGCGGCCGGCCTCTGTTTGTTGAATAGAGGGTCGGTTGCGACGTGCGTGCGGTGGCAGGGCGAGTCCATTGTGGACGTTACTTTTGCGAGCCCGGCCATCGCGCGCCGTATCCGCGACTGGAGGGTTTTGGAGGGGGCGGAGACGCTGTCAGATCACCGATATATTCGGTTTGATCTCTCCGCCCGCTCCGCAGTCGCGGACGCCCACGGGGACTACCCACATGGTGCGCCCCGGTCATTCCCCAGGTGGGCATTGAAGCGCCTGAATAAGGCGCTACTGATGGAAGCCTCTACGGTGGCGGCGTGGACGCCCATGCTTCCACATCCGGTTGAGGTCGAGGGCGAAGCGGGGTGGTTCCGGGACACGATGCGACGCATCTGCGACGTATCGATGCCCCGGATCAGCCCTCGGCCTCCCAATCGCCAGGTGTACTGGTGGTCGCCCGAAATCGCGCAACTCCGCGTGGAGTGCGTTCGGGCGAGGCGCGAGTGCGCCAGGCATCGCCGCCGTCGCTTGCCGCGGCGCAACGATCCGGTTGCGTTCGCGGTGGTGGAGGCCCGGCTGTACGGCACATTTCGCGTCGCGCAGAGGGCTTTGCAGCTGGCCATCAGAAGAGCCAAGAACCAACACATGGAGGGTCTCTTGGAGACGCTGGATGAGGATCCGTGGGGGCGACCCTATCATATGGTGCGCAATAAAATGCGCCCATGGGCCCCCCCAATTACGGAGCGTCTCCAGCCTCAGCAGTTGCGGGACATCGTCTCGGCGCTGTTCCCGCAGGAGCGGGAGGGATTTGTCGCTCCCGCTATGGACGTCCCGTCGGAAAACGGCGGCGACGCCCCTGCTGAGGTGCCCTATATAACGGGAGCGGAGCTCCATGTGGCCGTGCGTAAAATGTGCGCGAAGGACACGGCGCCCGGCCCGGACGGCGTCCATGGCCGGGTTTGGGTCTTGGCTCTTGGTGCCCTGGGGGACCGACTCTTGAGGCTTTACAACTCCTGCCTCGAGTCGGGACGGTTTCCTTCATCGTGGAGGACGGGCAGACTCGTGCTGTTGAGAAAGGAGGGGCGCCCGGCGGACGGGTACCGTCCCATCGTGTTGCTGGATGAGGTGGGCAAGCTGCTGGAACGCATTCTGGCGGCCCGCATCATTCAGCATCTGGTCGGGGTGGGACCCGATCTGTCGGCGGAGCAGTATGGCTTTCGAGAGGGCCGCTCAACGGTGGACGCGATCCTTCGCGTACGGGCTCTCTCGGAAGAAGCCGTCTCCAGGGGTGGGGTGGCCTTGGCGGTGTCGCTCGATATCGCCAATGCGTTTAACACCCTGCCCTGGTCCGTGATAGGGGGGGCACTGGAAAGACACGGAGTGCCTCTCTACCTTCGCCGGCTGGTGGGTTCCTACTTGGAGGACAGATCGGTCACGTGTACCGGACACGGTGGGATCGTACACAGGTTCCCGGTCGTGCGCGGTGTTCCACAGGGGTCGGTGCTCGGTCCCCTTTTGTGGAACATCGGGTATGACTGGGTACTGAGGGGTGCCCTCCTCCCGGGCCTAAGCGTAATCTGTTACGCAGACGACACGCTGATCGTGGCCCGGGGGGGAGTTTTGCTGAGTCTGCTCGTCTTGCCACCGCTGGGGTGGAGCATGTCGTCGGCAAAATCAGGAGATTGGGCCTCGACGTGGCGCTCAGTAAATCCGAGGCCATGTGGTTCCACAGGCCCCGGAGAGTGCCACCTGTCGATGCCCATATCATGGTTGGAGGCGTCCGTATCGAGGTCGGGGTGCAGTTGAAGTACCTCGGCCTCATTCTGGACAGTCGTTGGACCTTCCGTGCTCACTTTCAGAACCTGGTCCCTCGTTTGTTGGGGGTGGCCGGCGCGTTAAGCCGGCTTCTGCCCAACGTGGGGGGGCCTGACCAGGTGACGCGCCGTCTCTATACGGGGGTGGTGCGATCAATGGCCCTATACGGGGCGCCCGTGTGGGGCCAGTCCCTGGCCGTGGGGGTAGCGAAGCTGCTGCAACGGCCGCAACGCACCATCGCGGTCAGGGTCATCCGTGGCTATCGCACCCTCTCCTTCGAGGCGGCGTGTGTACTGGCTGGGACGCCGCCTTGGGTCCTGGAGGCGGAGGCGCTCGCCGCTGACTATCAGTGGCGGGCTGACCTTCGTTCCCGGGGCGTGGCACGTCCCAGCCCCAGTGTGGTCAGAGCGCGGAAGGCCCAATCTCGGCGGTCCGTGCTGGAGTCATGGTCCAGACGGCTGGCCGATCCTTCGGCTGGTCGTAGGACCGTCGAGGCGATTCGCCCGGTTCTTGTGAATTGGGTGAATCGTGACAGAGGACGCCTCACTTTCCGGCTCACGCAGGTGCTCACTGGGCATGGTTGCTTCGGTGAGTTCCTGCACCGGATCGGAGCCGAGCCGACGGCAGAGTGCCACCATTGTGGTTGTGACTTGGACACGGTGGAGCACACGCTCGTCGCCTGCCCCGCATGGGAGGGGTGGCGCCGTGTCCTCGTCGCAAAAATAGGAAACGACTTGTCGTTGCCGAGTGTTGTGGCATCGATGCTCGGTGACGACGAGTCGTGGAAAGCGATGCTCGACTTCTGCGAGTGCACCATCTCGCAGAAGGAGGCGGCGGGGCGCGTGAGAGACGCACAGGCCCGCCGCCGTCGAGCGGGGGCCAGGGAGGCGGACCTCGCCCAAGCCCTGGCCCTCTAAGTGTTTCGGGTCCCCCTCATATGTCGGTCTGGGGACCGGCGAGGGGAACCTAAGAAGACGTCGTGCAAGCTGCTCTGCACGCGTTTTACGCATGAGCATCCGGGTGATGGAAGGCCGGCTATCCTCAACCCACGCTGGTTCTGACCCAGCGGGGTATTCCGTAGGATAGACCATTCTAACCGGCGCCATCTAGGCGGGCTTCGGATAGCCTGCCGACCGAGAGGGCTGGTGGTCGTGGCGCCGACGACCACCAGTCCGGCGTCCCGAGGGGGAGGGTGATGGGAGAGATGTGCTCCGCACTAAACGCTTCACTTTCCCCCCTTTGCCTTTTCATGAGTTTTGTCTCATGCGAGGTTTGGACGTTGGTTGTTGAGAGACAGGAGGTTTTAGTCGGTTCGACTCCGACATGCCCCGCCCTCCATCCCCAGGGAAGGGCGGAAGTCCGGAGATTTCCTCCTGACAAAAAAAAAAAAAAAATCAGTTAGTTGGCAATTCATCGATTGATAAATACTAAGCTACGAGAATATAAATAAAACTTAAAATCGAATTGAATGAAAAAGGTTATTTCATTTAACTGTTCAAAAGTTTTCGTGGAAATAAATTTCGAATAACATATTATTTGTTAAAGAAATTACAAAGACCCAAACTTTCACATAAAATCAGGGTTCCAGTAAACTCTATCACCAAATCCCTTTCCTGACCGTCGGTAGTTTAACAACCGCAATAAAACCGTCCAGGAAATCCTACTGTAGGTTGGACCCTCGGTAGTCTGCAGATCTAAGATACGATCCAGAAGCGAGAGCTAATCCGGTGGTCGCAAATCAGACTATAAATGACACTTTCCTTTTAAGCATTTTTTTTTTCTTTACTAAATGATGTTGACAGTAGATTTATTATGTGTATGTAAATGCATCGGAATATAAATCATTTAGTGATTTCATATTATATTTAACGGTATACCTTTATATTTATTGTACGTATATATTTTCTTTAATAATGTATATTAATAGTACACATATTTTTTTATTGCCCTTGTAGACAGACAAGACAGAAAATTGAAGTCGTCGTGGCCTAAAAGATAAGACGTCCGGTGCATTCGTATGTAGCGATGCACCGGTGTTCGAATCTCGCAGGCGGGTACCAATTTTTCTAATGAAATACGTACTTAGCAAATGTTCACGATTGACTTCCACGGTGAAGGAATAACATCGTGTAATAAAAATGAAACCCGTAAAATTATAATTTGCGTAATGACTGGTGGTAGGACCTCTTGTGAGTCCGCGCGGGTAGGTACCACCGCCCTGCTTATTTCTGCCGTGAAGTAGTAATGTGTTTCGGTTTGAAGGTTGGCCGTTGCAACTATACTTGAGACTTTAGAACTTATATCTCGAGGTGGGTAGCGCATTTACGTTGTAGATGTCTATGGGCTCCAGTAACCACTTAACACCAGGTGGGCTGTGAGCTCGCGCATCCATCTAAGCAATAAAAAAAAAAGACAAGCATACGACCCACCTGATGGTGAGTGGTTACTGTAGCCCATGGACTTCAGAAATGCCAGGGGCAGAGCCAAGCCGCTGCCTACCTTTTCTTTTGAACATACCTGCGGTATCCTGTATCTAAAAATGTACTAAAAAATAAATATATTTTTATCATTTAGTCTCCTTATCGCCTTCAACGGAGCTATATTTCAATAAAGCCTGTATAATTTGTACAAAAAGCAACCCAGCAAATACTCAATGAAGCCGTAAAAAAAGGAGCGTGACTAATTTCGTTCAAAGGTTTTTTTTAATTAAACGTGACTTCGTCATCACTCAGGAGGAATCATTAAAATGCTTAGAACGAATCATATCGGTGTTTTAGGTAGTCTAAAAAAAGTAGCCTAAGTTACTCCTTATATCATCAGCTACTTATCAGTGAAAGTCTCGTCAAAATCGGTCCATCCGTTCCAGGGATTAGCCGGAACAAACAGACAGACAGACAGACAAAATTTGTAAAAAAATGTCATTTTGGTGTATGTACCGTATATATATTCATATGTATGTAGTAAAAAGCGGTTATTTAAATATTACAAACAGACATTCCAATTTTATTTATATGTATAAGTAAAATTACCTTTCATCATTCTCCTGCCCTTATCCCACTATTCACTATTAATATGTGCCATTCTTAGGTATGTTATTATAAAATTGGTTATTATAAAATATGTTATTATAAAATTATAATTTGCGTAATTACTGGTGGTAGGACCTCTTGTGAGTCCGCGCGCGTGGGTACCACCACCCTGCCTATTTCTGCCGTGAAGCAGTAATGCGTTTCGGTTTGAAGGGTGGGGCAGCCGTTGTAACTATACATGAGACCTTAGAACTTGTATCTCAAGGTGGGTGGCGCATTTACGTTGTGGATGTCTATGGGCTCCAGTAACCACTTAACACCAGGTGGGCTGTGAGCTCGTCCACCCATCTAAGCAATAAAAAAAAAAAAAAAATGTTTAAAACTAAAAATCTACATTATTTTGAGTAAAACGTAAATCTTTCTTACATTTATTTTATTATACTCCTTGGGGCTGTCTCGGTATATCCTTGGCACTTCCACGACACGGAAACGACATCACGAAAACCGAATGCTGTATTCCTCCACAATATGTTAATGCATTTTCTCCGACACGACAAATCCTACTGCGAACCATTGGAACAGAATAAAAGGAGGCTCGAACCCGAAATAACCAGGTTTTCCACCTCGTATTTTCCGTATTAAGTATTTTGTTGAAAGCCCTTTCGTAGTTCGACCCTTCTTTGTTACGTATCCGATATCATCCCTTCAAAATTATGAAAGTGTATAAACATTTCACGCCCTAAGTCTCGCCCCCTCCATTTCCCGTCTGCAAGTTATTATTATCAAATCAGGTTATAGATACCTGTTTCGATAACAGTTGCATGTCTGCTCCCCCTTCGTATAATGGAAATATAAGATTCCATTCGAATACCTAAATCATTGTTTCACGATAATTTTTGTTTGGGGGGGCTAAATTGCTTTTCAACAATGATTTTTGATTATACATGAGTTTCAGGTTAGTTAGGAGATAAAATAGAAAAATTATTCACAGTAATTAAACTTGCGACTCAAACAGCTAAACGTTTAATTAATTCAAACTAAATTAAAATATGTCTACAACATCCAGAAACTAAAAGCTTCCGTTCAAAAGTCTGAGAATTGACTAACTTATATTTAACAGAAGATCCTCCTAATTCTGAAGCTTGGAATTAATTAACAGTTTTGAAACAATGTCTAACTCTCACAGAACTTACGTCGACGTACATTTAAAACTCATTTAGTCTATGTGAAAACAGAGAACGAGGGATGTGCACCGATTTGCATAATCCTTGCATCAAACTTCGTTAATTTTCTTTTAATGCATGCCAGTCTGTGTTTGGGGATGTAAAGTACATCGGAGATACTGTTTTCATTTTTTACTTATTTCCATGCCATAGTAACAGATTTTAAAATTTTATGATACAGAATAATTATAATGTAATTTCAAATTAAACTAGCCACATGCTTAAGGGCCCTGCATTATCCAAGGTTATGTCCCGGGTGGGGCTCAGGCTCGAGCGATACAGCATTGGATTCGTTTTGCAGCTTACTTTGGCGATATACTCTATTCATCCCCTTGACGCGAGCATCTTGTTGGAGATTCGAACCTCATCTCAAAATTTTCAAAGTCGCCAAAGTTGGGGTGAATGTCTCAATACTATTGTCACACGGCCATCTAACCCTCCTAACTGGAACGATGAAATACTTCTTGGCAGAAATATGTATGCTGTAAGAAATCAATTGAAGAGACGATACTATTATTAAGATCAGTTAATTATCCTACCTATACTGATACCCTTGAGAGGTTATATCAGCGATACCCTGGCGTGTAGGTGAGCTCTCGGAGCTCAAACCGGAGGGGGGTTATATTATAATAGCCATTGAATGACACACATTTATTATCTGTTCTCACTGTTGTGAATGAAAAGGACTTCAATTTGAAGAACACAGACAAATCAGAGAAAAAAAAAACTGTAAAGATCAAAATAAATATATTTAAATCAAAATCCATTACGGAAATCCCATTCGTACATCCGAGAAATCCAATCGAACGTCAATCGAAGACAAAGAGAATGCGGTACTGTGGAAGTATAGCTCTGAATAGTCTTGGGAACAGCACACAGGATGATGGCTACGGTCGTGTACGATGTTAATATTCATTACGACTCGCCTACAGGGAGCTAAGTCGCAGACAAATCGAAGGCGTTGTCGCAAACTCGTCAGACTTTCCAACTGCAATGTACTAAAGCTAAGAAATAAGAGTTACAGAATTTTGGAGATGCCATAATATCTACCTAGTATAAATGGCTATGAACTCCCAATATGGATTAAATTTGATCGATGAAACTATATCTTTTATGCAATTAAAAATTGGATGGCTCTGTTACTGATAATTTAAATAGTATTATTTGTGGTTTCCTTGACTTTTGAGATTTTGATGGGAAAACCCACTACGCTTACTATGTAGCTCGCGTTCAACACATTCACACGTTGCGCTGTGCAACACTACTGTTTGTGAATAAGCGCGCGGCGTGACGTCGCGCTGCATGAGCATCATGAAAATTCTGCCCATCTCTCTCTCACGCGGTCTAGCTTATGAGTGTGAAGGGGACAGTTAATGTTTTGCTTTTGTTAATGTTTATAAATATAGCGTGGTCTTATTTTTATTATTGTTTTAATATTAAATTATTATTGTCTAATTTTAATTGCATAAGTTGATAAAAAATGCTTTGCAATGGCTTTACCGCGGCAGTCCCCGAGTGCCACACGTCTTTTTTATAATAGAGGATCCATTTGAAATTATTTTGGTAATATGTTGAAACACATCCATAGAATTTTATCCGTTCATGTAACTATACCTCAAGGAAGCACAGGCTGAAAATAAATAGACACAGTCGCATGTGTGAATTTCAATTTCAATGACGCTGTCTTCTTTGTAAATACTTGTATGTTGTTTATTGTTAGAGAATGTTTCTCGAAAACAAAATTTACTACATTCCAGTGTGTTTTGAAATTCAATTTGAAAGTGAATTTGAAATTGATGGTTACTTATTTAACTTTTATTATATTAGACGAACTAGTGGTCCCGCAGTAGTCGAAATTCGACTATAATTAATTGGAATTGTATAATAAGTTTGTACACTATTATGATTGTATTTTATATTTCTATAATCACAAATTTCGCCAAGGTTATACTATAAAACATATTAATAAAGACAAACAATATTTATTTATTCTATTCTCAATTTGACCACAGACGTCAAGAACAAAAGTTTGACAGTAAATAGTATGCATGCGTGTGTGCGTCAAATACATGGTATGTAGTGTGTGTAATGTTTTCTTTATTGATTTAATGTATCTTATATGCATTATTTTAAAAAAATATTAGTATTGTGCACTTCTTCTCTATATTCTCTATAAGTGTGGAAAATTTCATACTCTTCCGTCCGCGCAATTTTCGTAAAAAGGGATACAAAGTTTTAGCTTCACGTATAAATGACCACTGTCATGTCATGTCACGAAACACAAGTCTGATACCAATGTATCAGACATGCGTCTCCGATATTCTAGAATTCGAATGAACCTATTTACAGTGAACTGTGTTATGTTTCTGTTGATCGAAAGGAGAGCTCAAAGTCTACGTTATGTTAAAAGATATCTATGGCGAAGCGAATTAAAACTTTTTTAAAATTATTTTAACAAAAGTAATCTCTTTTTTTTTCAGAACACAAAATTACACTATTTATCCTTTAAAGTTCGAGATATGAAATAGATTATCCAAAGGCAAACACAGTTAGGTACTGAATTAATATTCATTACAGTCACGGGTAAGTCCTCAGCACGTAAGCCTTGTGCGTCTCGACAGCTCTACGCTGTTCCAAATGAAAACATTGTAAGTGACAGTCAAGCAAAAATCCAATTTTAGACGATACCATTGATTGCTTAGTGCCCTCGCTGTATCAAACAGTACTTAATGTATGTTAATACTGTTACGCGCTGGGGTCCGGGATAAATAAAAAGTTCCACCAAAGTATAAATTAAAACTGTATTCAACACTTAGGACACTCACAGAACACTTTAAAATTCTTAATTTACTTCTTCCACTTCGCTTCAGGTGATCGGTTCGCTGTTTCGCTTCGAGGAGTTCCGATTACTAACTGACAGCGTGCCATCTCTGCAACGCTTTTATATTCGATACGACATCCCTAGAACAGTCGAGAACATTCCTCACAAGTCGAATACTTTCGATGTGTGTTTCCGCAACCTGACAATAGATGGCGTTGTACTTCTCAAGCGTTCTAGATGCTACTAGATCCTTCGATATTCGTTCGGCTATTTGGCGGTAGATGGCATTATTCATACCAGCGTAACAATACAGTAGGCATCTTACATATTACTAATAATAAAATAAGGGCCTTAAAGTTTCTATAGTGCAATTTACAACTGTCGTTAGTGATCGTAGACCTGAACCCTTTGTCTCAATCTGGAGGTTGAAATTCGGCATCCATACACACACAGATCATAAATTCCTGATCCCTGCTTATTATCAATCGATCGGTGAGCTCGTTTCTACGAAAAACAAGTCTCTACTAATACTAAATTATCGATTGATATAATGTTATTTCACCGGTACTCCATTTTTTTTAATGATATTACTTAAACATACCCACCCACGCACTAAAGTCAATAAACGTGCTCTACGGTCGTCAAATTTCGTAGAAACGTTAAGCGCAGATAAACATTTCTCCTTATTAACGTATAACATTAGTGATATTTAAAATCTTTAGTTCCGGAAAGCAATTATAGGAAAAATAAGTACGTTTAGATATTTATTTATTTGCAAATCACTAGGGACATTGGTAAGTATAGTAGTATCATATTAAATTGTATTATTATATTATATAGGCAAGCGTTGTTCGATACGAATATACATTTTAAATTTCTCGACCATCCATCGCGCATGACGAGGCTCGGGTTAATATGTACGAGTGCTCTTCGCATTTCCGTCAAAGATAGATGATAGCTCGCAGTCCCCTCTCAAAACCAATTGAGTATAGTTAGATAGCTTGTATCCTGTTAGTTCCCGAGAATTGGTTATTTATTTTTCTTACTATACAGACCACCTGGCATGTCATTTCATTTTTTTTATAAATGGATTAAATCGATTACGATTGAATACGTTCAAATGAAAAGTTCGACCATTAAAGTCTCAATAAAATTTAATGGACTAGTACAAATACTAAGTAGCAAGTTCTATACCGTTGTACGTGATTATGAATATGAAAAAAATAATTGTTTTCTTACCCATTTGCTGACAGTTTAATGGGCTATTTCGACTAGGCTGTGACTGCTAGGTGAACTTACGAGGCTAAGTCTGAGACAGTGTGCTAACACTGACCCTAGCAAGAGCAGTGCTTAGCAGAATCTACGATCTGGCGAGAAACTCATTGGGTTAAATTTGGTTGTTCAAACTGATTGTGACGATTTAGATTAAGACAACTTCAAAATATCACTTACATATTATATTACATACGCCCGTTTTTCCTTTATCATTGAGTCGGAATGGGTAAGGTCTCACCATCATCCTAACTATGTCGCGAAGTAACACTAAAAAAGTATAAAACGCATATAAGCTTCTTTAAGCGAACAAAAAAAATGCTACATATCCAGTTCTAAAGTATAAGCATCGAGATTGGCACTTCGCGAGACGCGCCAGTTGTAATAACACGATATGGGACGTATAATTTGAAACCTCTTTTCGCTTTAGCTTAGATGCTCAGTTCGGATCCGTTGTTGGCGATATTCTCGTGAAATACTCATCGGTATATAAAGTTTTCTGTGTGCTGTTTGTAGTAACGACGTTAGTAATTGTCAACTAATAACTTTGATATTTTTGAAGTATTTAGTAAAATCATCAATGTGTCAATTCTAAATATCTTAGTACCGTAGTTCCATTTTAGTAATATAGATCGAAACGCCTACATAAAAATCATTCTAATGTATTGTACGAAAAAGATTCACATCAATGTTGCAACCAGTATCAATTTAAATGGAATCGCCCAATATAATGTTTATTTATCAGGCCTATTGTATATTGTTATGGAGTTTTGCTACATCTTCTTGCAAGAGTTTCTCATCATTAAACATAGGCCTTATTCGAGTAAAATTGGAGTGCTTAGCCTTTTGCAGTATTCGAAATTTGAAAGACATGATGCTTAAGCCATATCGGCAGTAATTGTCAGTGTGGTAGTAGACATCAGTTACAAATCGAAAGTGATGGTGACAACACAATATAAAAAACCAAAAAAAGTTTTTATCTAGTGTAATTAGATACATTTTGTAAATTACTTATTATTTATTCGTAGTTGTAAATGCCGATCGGGCTGAAGAATAGTTCTCATAATTTTGGTTCTGACGTCTATACCGCAAATCATATTAGATTACATACAGCGGAAGTATCAATAAATACTGCTCCGGCCAGCCATTTTGGCACTCAAGATGTTGAAAAATGTATCACCATCATCAGCCTTTATCTGCCCACTGCTGAACGTAGGCCTTCTACAGAATGCGGTCCTCCGCCTTCCGCATCCAACGGCTTCCCGCCGTGCGCACTAAGTCGTCGGTCCACCTGGTTGGAGGACGCCCCACGCTCCTGGTACCCATCTGTGGCCTCTATTCGAGGACATTCCTCCCCCACCTGGCGTCGCTGGCTCGACCGATGTGACCGGCCCATTGCCACTTTAGCCTGCTAACTCTGAGAGCTATGTCGTCGACTTTGGTTCTCCGTCGCATTTCCTCGTTCCGGATTTTGTCCCTTAGAGAAATACTGAGGATAGCTCTCTCCATCGCCCACTGTGCGACTCTTAACTTATGGGCTATCAGTGTCCGCCCGCCGTCAGTGTCCAGGTTTCCGCGCCGTAGGTCATCGCGGAGAGAACGCACCGATTAAAGAGTTTTGTCTTCAGGAATTAAGGAATTTGCGAGGTGAGGATTTTAGGAAATTTCCCAAATGCCGACCAACCCAGTCGTAGACGTCTTTCAATCTCTGTATTGAATTTACTCCAGCCAAGTTGGATAGCCTGACCGAGGTAGACAAAGTATTTTACCTCTTCAATGGCTGCATTCGAGATGATAACTTGGTAAACTAAAAAAATTATATATTTTTAAAAATATGTTACGAATGTTAATCACCCTATAGCTAACGACCCCAGACAACCCATTTGTCCACCTCGGTTTCATAAATATACTATATCTGATTACATCTAGTGTGAAGATAATTTAGTAGTAAAAGCAACAGAAAAACCACTAGATTTAATTCACACTGAATTATTTCCACCCTAATAATTAAGCAACATCCACAAAACTAATTTCTGGTTGTCTCTCTGCTGCTATGACGCCAATGTGTGGAACAAGTTACACACTTTGATCATTTTAAATACCTTTCTCAGTAAGGTTTTTTTTGTAACAATTAAAATGTCGACAGTCGAGGTTCACAGGGAGTGAGTAAACCGGTGTATTTTTTTACAAAAATTTTATATTTTTTTAGGAAAAATACAACATTTACTGAAAATATTGAACGGGGTCAGGGTTAATCTGTTATTAAGTGGTGACCGGAATAGAAGTGAAAGCTGTCACCTACACAGGGACAAGTTCAATTTATCATATAACAGCAGTCGATTAACCCTATATTAAAAAAGAATGATATCAAATTATCCAGAAAATAAAAAACTTAACTACATTTTCTGTAATATAAATAGGATTTTATTGACAGTATAAAATTAAAACTACAATAAATTTATTTAACAAAATATTCACTCAGCTGCAATTTAAATATGAAAACAACATTTAAAGCCCTTAACCTCTATTTAAATTGATATTTTAAACAATATTATTCATTAGGTGTGAATTATGCTCTTCATTAAATAACAAACGAGTGTATTTGTCTATGAAAAATATTTTTAAAATTTTAAAAGGATGTTTTTTGTAACATATCCTAATACACTTCCGCTGCCGCCATTTGCTTCGGCCATCATCTATAATGACATTTCCCGTCACCACCGCAGTTATCCCTGCATTTGATACACCTGCTATAAGCCACCATAAAACTGTAATAACACTAATGGCATTCGCATGTCTCTATTTATATAGGGAGTCGTAAACGTGCGGTAATTTATTGAGGCGCGTTGCATTGTTTTAATTTTAATAGTGAATTTTATGATGAAAATTTTCGTATGCTGTGTACGGCTATGGAGCTCCAAAACGATTTTGTAATTCTGGTATCTTTTTAAATTAGATTTAAAATACTAAAAACGATTATTAAACTGCATTTCCAGATATCTGAAGAGAGCTTTAATAAGACAGTTCTAACGTTGCTCCTATGAATGTGTCTTCTTATTAATACGCTTTTATTAGCTTCAGACGTATGTATGTTAAGTATGTAACGGAATCTTTGAACATGATTTGACCCCCTTAAAAACGTCGGATTAACTCGAAATTTGGTATACTTATTAAGGACAATTTAATATAAAAATTTAAAACTGAAAAAAATATTTTGAAAAAATTGAATTTCAACTAAAACATTAAAAATAAATAATAGTTTAAAAAAGCTAACAAAATACGCTTTTATAGAAAATCCAACTAAAATATGAAAAATAAATTTTAATAAATTTGAATTAAAAATAGTTATTTTGGTAATATCCTGAAAAGCACCCCACGCTTTTTTACAATAAAATCATTTTTTTCTTACACTTTAGTTGAATTTCAATTTTTTCAATTTTTGTTTTTTTTTACTTGAAGTTGAAATTTATTCTTTTAGTCAATGCTTTTAGTCAGCCATGCATTATTTTTGTTTTTTTCATTACGTCATTACAAGACGTCAACGAAGTATAAATACTATTATACTATAATAGTATATAAATACTATTATAGTATAGGAATTGCATTAGCAAATACAGCAGTAACAAGTTTTGTAACAATACATTTTACATTAATTTTTTTAATAATGCACAAACTAGTATACCGATTTGTACCAAACACTAATCCTAGTTTATATTAAAATTTCATAATTGTTTTCTGTGTGTTGTCAAACAAAAACAAACATAATGGTAGGGCATTACGTGAGCCAGCACGGATAACTACCACCACCCTGCCTATTTATGCCATGAAGCAGCAATGTGTTTGTTTCAGTTGTTTTACTATAAAAAAGGGAGGGTGGCAGCATTTACGTTGTTGTTGTCTATAGACTCCATTAACCAGTTAACATCAGATAGCCGTGACCTTGTCCATCCAACTAAGCAATAAAAAAGAATATATTTTGAAGTCGTCGTGGCCTAAAGGATAAGACGTCCGGTGCATTCGTGTTGAAGCGATGCACCGGTGTTCGAATCCCGCAGGCAGGCACCAATTTTTCTAATGAAATACGTACTTAGCAAATGTTCACGATCGACTTCCACGGTGAAGGAATAACATCGTGTAATAAAAATCAAACCCGCAAAATTATAATTTGCGTAATTATTAGTGGAAGGACCTCTTGTGAGTCCGTACGGGTAGGTACCACCGCCCTGCCTATTTCTGCCGTGAAGCAGTAATGCGTTTCGGTTTGAAGGGTAGGGCAGCCGTTGTAACTATACTGAGACCTTAGAACTTATACCTCAAGGTGGGTGGCGCATTTACGTTGTAGATATCTATGGGCCCCAGTAACCACTTAACACCAGGTGGGCTGTGAGCTCGTCCAACCATCTAAGCAATAAAAAAAAAATATATGCATTCAGTACTCGCAATAAAGGATCTCACACATCAATAAAAACGTAAAAATAAACGATGTCCACCCATATCTATATAACGAGCTTTTCAAAATGTTTCTTAACTAAATATTTCTAAAGGATAGTTCGTAGGAAAATTCAAAACCCATAAACTATATTCAGGAGTGCTTTAAGCATAATACATTCGTATTCATAGCCGCTTTAAGGCTTATAAAGCTGAAGATCAATATGCGAAAGCCAGTAAGCAGTGACGGTAGTGTCGTGAGCAAGCAATGGATAACGTATTTCGATAATCAACTGTCAACAAATTGTATCGCAAATTCGTTTTTCTAAAAATTTCTTGTAAGAACCAATTAAATAATGTATAAAATTTAAAGCAACATAAATTTTTAGAGAATTGTTGACCGGCAGCGCACGCTTGTATACTAAAATCCAATTTTATGCTTGTATCAATACCTAATCAATTATTCATTTCTGTTTCAACAAAATCAATGCAACCCACTTACATTGTATTTTTTAAGCTTAAAATGGACAAAGATATTCCTTCTCCTTTTCCTTCTTCAAACGAGGCTTGTGGAGAGTATTAAGCGGTAGGCAGCGGCTTGGCTCTGCCCCTGGCATTGCTGAAGTCCATGGGCGACGGTAACCACTCACAATCAGGTGGGCCGTATGCTCGTCTGCCTACAAGGGCAATAAAAAATAAAAAATAAATCACGTTGTCGTACCTATAAGCTCCAATCTTTCTCCAAAGTCTCCAAAGTCTTCTCCGTTTGGCCGATAAAATATCGATTGAAGAGTCATCGAACAGCCAACATCACTATTAAATAGGCCCTTGTATTCAGGGTCGATCGTTTTTGCTACAGACTGCGTTATATAAGCTACCATTGACATGTAAATTCCTTAAAGCTATTAAATTTGCATTCTAATTAAAACAAAGACACCGGTATCGGGTTATTTCACCTGGATTTTTGTTTCCGTAACGGGAGTATTCGCGAATTGTCGAAGTAAATACTCTTGGTTGCGTAATGAGTTCGAGTACTTGTAATGAGAGAATTTAATGAATGGAACATAATTTGAACGATGATCATTTTATAAATGTGAACCCGATATTTGAAGTAAAGGAAGGGATTCTGTAAATCGTAATTTGTGTATACGGTTGTTAAAATAAATGTAGTAATGTTTACTGCCGCCATTCCCTATTAGGCTTATCAAAACACAATACATCTTGATTTGTTTGTTTTATAACATTTAGTTATTACTCAGACTTACAGTACTTAATCGGTTAATAGAGACGTACACATAATTAATAACTACTTTTATGGCTTAATCTCGAGCTTATGGTTTTTGTTTTATTATTTCTGACTTCACGAATAGTTTACAGTCTTCGTAATCAGGGAGGTTTCATTGCGGATCCTCCCAATCCGTTAACGGTGCTTTTAGGTACCATAAGCACCGGTCACCATCCTCGTCGAATCCGTCGCTTGCGACGAAGGACTCGACGGGTGAATTAACCCATAGACACAGCCCGCTGAGTTTCTCGCCGGATCTTCTCAGTGGGTCGCGTTTCCGATCCGGTGGTAGATTCCGCGAATTACTGCTCTTGATAGGGTCAGTGTTAGCAACACTCCCGGTTTGAGCCCCGCGAGCTCACCTACACGTCAAGGAGAAGCTAAAATAGCCTCTCAAGGCTATCATGATAGGTAGGGAAAAAATCAGGGAGGACTGAAGTAATATTTGCTGAAGGAAATTTAGATTTCAAAATCAATCAAAATATTTATTGTGTAAATAATGCGTAATTAAATATAAGTTGAATACCCTACGGAGCGATGTAAAACATGAATTTTTCAAATACCACGGCCAGAAATGTTGAGTAAATATTTGATATTATCTTGTAACTTTAAATTTTACGAAGCTTAGTCTGGAATTCGGCGCCTCCATATTCTTATATAGAGATAAAACTTTTATTTCTCATTCAATTCGTGATGGTGTTAGCTCTTTAATTTTATTTCTCAATGCCGACGACCGCACGCGTGATTATGCATTATTTATGCGATGCTACGAAACAAATGCGACTAACTTAAAATAAGGTTTGGACGCACCGAAAGTCCTTTGTCTCGATTCTTGAATAAAACTAAACGGCTATAAATATTAATCGTCTGGATTTTACACTAACGTGACTTCGCAAGTGGGTATGCGGCAATTTTTCTGATCGCGATACTAGGTTGGGAATTATCGGAAGGCTTAATAGTTTATCTTAAATTTTGGTTTTAGCTTAGAGCTTTACCTTTAATTATTTTTTTTAAAGATAAAATAGTGATTTCGTTTAATTATAGTGAAAATGTGACAATTTTTTTTTATATTTTCACCAAAAAACGCATATAGTTCGTTTATTCAGATATCGCTAATATGTAGGTAGAGTCGTCATTGCGTCCAAGCTATGACACAATGATCCTTCGTAAATATTCAATAACATATTTCATGACAGATTTCAACTCGATCAGAAATTTTATGTAGACATTAATTTTGTTCCAAGTTAGCGGACACAAACAAGTAGTGAAAGTTTAAAAAAAAAACGATGTCCATTGCTGCTTAAATATCAATAAACTCATCTTGAAGGCTCTTGCAATAAGAAAGCCACAAGTTGTTTTTTTCCGATTTCTACAAAATAATATCGAAGCCCAAATGTATATTTTTGTTTCGCCTACGTACATATGCGAACGAATGTGAACAATACGTAAGTTTTTATCATCATTCTGTTATCGTTTACATTAGTTCTCGCCATGTTTGGTGCAAAAAGTTTCGCACAAGAAACACAAGACAGACCTCTTCCAACTGTTTTTTGTTTTTTCGTGTTGGTCACAAAATGGAAAATGTTTTATTTTTTGGACCGAGATTAAACTTTCAAATCGATTTTTGGTTAAGGTTTTTGATCTTTAATCCTTTGTTTCACTGTATAAATACATTTTCCGTGTCTTGAAACTCATAAATAATTTTGAAAAAAATATTGGCGAATGTTTTTGCCAATTATAAAGAAACGTTCAGGGGATTCAATGAAAAATTTATTAGCTGTCACTGGTGAGTCAATCTACCTAATGCACTTTAGCCTCTAATAGTTTATATTATGTTAAGAACATCGACTTACTCACGGTAGAGCATCTAGTGAGCCTACACGGATAGAGGTACCACCTGCTTATTTTTGCCGTGAAGCAATTAATTGGTTTCAGTTTGAAGGGTGGGGCAGCCGTTTAGCTGAAGCATTGAGAGTTCAAACTCATTTCGGTTGTTGCTGTTTATGGGTTCCGGTAAACGCTTAATACCAGGTGGGACGTGAGCTCCTCCACACATCTAGACAATAAAACAAATAATAGTTGAAATAATATTAATTGAATTTCTGTGTGTGGGTAAGACAGTTCACAGAAGAGCTTGTATTAAGCGTCAAAAGCAGAGTCTTCCAAAAATTTATATCTAATAATAGAATGTACATGTATTTGGTATATTTATTGAATTTTTGTTTATTTAATATTTTTTTTATTAAACTATGTTAATTCTATGTATTTATTTAAATTTATATTTTACATATTCGTATTCTTGTTTTAGGACACAAGGACAAAGCAAAACGACGATACTTTAATAAAATAAAAGGACATAAATAAATAAATAAAATTAAAAAAAATTATCTCTATGGATGTTCTGTGCCGGTCGAATATGAATAGCGAATGGAAAACGCAAAACGTGCAACGTTTCAGCGCTTGTGCAAGCTTTGATCTATAAATCAAAACATTCACGCTTTGAATGATAAACTGAACGTAACTGTTGCTCTACGAAGGACTTTTCAGTAAAGATTACACTTTAATAGACAACTTTGCGTTATAGTGTAGTCCATTTAATTAGGACGTAGGTTTAATTAAATATTTATTATTATGGAAAATGAATTGTGTCTAAATAAATTAATGGATTAAGAACAAAAGCGTTTTTTAGTGTCTTGCGATGCAGTAAATAGGTTTTATTATTTACTCGTACTTCAATTATTAGTATAATAAACTACTATTACACTTTATGTTATTAATAATTTAATATATTATTATAGTAAATATTTGAAAGATATTCGAATCAGTTGAGTACATGATTTTTCGTTTTGTTAGTATAGCCGGTTGCATGAATAACGTTCATTCGTTGCATTTACTACATAAATAATTTTACAAAATATATACTAGCTGACCCGGCAAACGTTGTTTTACCATATTATTATATAAGATTTCTAGAGAATTTCCTGTATAGAAAAAAAAAACTAACTTATTGTAAGTGTGTAAGGACGTGATAAATGAGTGAAAGAGGTATGTAGTGCTGTGAACGATGAGGGAATATTATTATAAAAATAACAAAACCTCATTCAACCACATAATGCCTCATTATAACAAAAAAAAAATGTCCAAAAAATAAATGTTAAAAAAGGGGTGGGCAACCCTTATCGCTTAGGGGTATGAAAAGAAATAGTAGCCGATTCTCAGACCTGCTGAAAATGCATATAAAACTTCATAAAAATCGGTCAAACCGTTTCAGAGGAGTATGGTAACTATCATTGTGACATGAGAATTTTATATATAAGAAAATAAATATATAAAAAATATATAAATATATATATTATATATATTTATATAAGATAATACCACATATTCCAACCGAAATAAACTTCTCAACAGTTACGAACACGACAAATTACGAAGCACTCCGACCGCGTCCATGCTAAACTATTTGACTCCGACAAATATACTTAAAGCACCCAAATACGTAGATTAATCCGGAGCCCACGTATTTGCAACTACCCTAATTTCTGATCCCGATATCACTACGTACGTACGGCTTGTTTCGTGAATTACTAGCATAATCTGCCTTAGATTGCCCATTATCTCGCTACCGAGTTACAGGCGGAATTGGAGTTTTTGATCCCGTTGCGAGGTTAAGGATGGCTGTTTTTGTACAAATTTAAATTGGTTCTGTACGTATATAAACTAGAATTATTCATCACCGAAACAGTATAATGATTGTCTAATTTAGAAGATAGTGTAAATACCTTTTTTTTTAAAGGAAAAACGTACTTAAGACACCTTCTTATTTGTTTTATAGTGAAGGAATAATATCGAGTAATAAAAATAAAACCAGTACAATTTATAAAATGACAAATAATTACTGGTGCTAAGAAACACCATTCCGCTTATTTATACGATACAGTCGGACAGTATTTGTACACTTAAATTGAGATTTCGACCTCATGGTCGATGGCGGCATTGATGTGGTGATGTCCACTGGCTGCAGCACCTAACAATATGTGAACTGTGAGCTCGTTCACACACGTAGTTCGATTGTAATACAAATAGAGCTTAGTGAAGTTGTCATAAAGTATTTGTTTACGTTTAATGCTTTTCAATACCATTCGAAAAGTACTTAGATTGGATGAATGAGATGAATCATGAAATGATCTATCTCAGTATTATTCTACTAGCTTTTCCTCGCGATTTCATCCGCGTGGAATAGTTCACAAATAATGCTTTATTTTAGAACGAATTTGGTTAGCATAAAAAACGTTATAGTGAGCCAATCTTTACATATAGACATATGCTAGACATATGCTTAAATCGAACCAGTAGTTCCTGAGATTAGTGCGTTCAAACAAACACACTCTTCAGTTATATAATATTAGTGTAGATTTACTTATTCACTTGCTACGAAATTGTGACTTTACGTAATTACGTTATAACTTTATTATTATACTAGCTGACCCGGCAGACTTCGTAGTGCCTCAATCGATAAATAAAAGACCTAAACTTTTATATAGAATAAACTTAAAACAAACAAAAGGAATCCGTCCGACGGGGGACACGTCAAAGGGAAAACAAAATTGTTATTTTTATTTAATTCCGAGAATTTTCATATTTTTATACCTTTTAAACCTTCTCTGGACTTCCACAAATAATTCAAGACCAAAATTAGCCAAATCGGTCAAGCCGTTTTCATGTTATGTCGTGACAACGGAAAACGGGTTTCATTTTTATATATATAGATTACATGACAATGATGTTTTCTATATGACACGATAAACCTAAAATTGGAATGTTACATCCCTATCGGCGGACATACTCGAGTTGTTAATTAAGGTCCTTCGCTCGCCCTGCGTTACCTTTGTTGTGTGAATCTATAGCGGTTTGCGTAACGAAATGTATTCATATCATTTTAATAGACGGATCTTAATAAAATGAAATTTCTTTGACGAAAATATAATTAGAAAAAATCACTTAAATTTTAAGTGTATTGAAAAATTTTACATGTTAATTCTTTGATATAGGTTTTTCATACCAATAACAGAGTCGTTTCAAGCGTCAAATACAGATGTTTTGCTACGTAATTTTGAGGAAAATGTGTGCCGAATTGAGCTGTGTTATATAGAATTCACCCTTTTTAATACGCTAATATTAGCTTCAGACGTATGTATGTTAATATGTAACGGAATCTTTTAATATGATTTTGACCCCCTTTAAAACGTTGGATTAACTCGAAATTTGGTATAATTATTAAGGACCGATGACAATTCAATTGTTAAAAAAAAAATTGAAATATTGAAATTCAAATGAAAAATAAATTTTAATAAATTTGAATTAAAAATAGTATTTAAAAAATATATTTTATTGTAAAAAAGGCGTGAGGTGCATGGTATCAGTTGTTATAAATATTTTATGAACAGATATGAGTAAAAGGGTTATTTTAATAATATCCTGAAACTACACTATTTTTAATTCAAATTTATTAATATTTATTTTCTATTTATTCTTATTCTATTTTTAGTTGGATTTTATATTAAAGCGTATTTGTTAGTTTTTTAAACTATTATTTATTATTAGTGAGTGTCGTCAAAAACAACTCAATAATCTACGGAGAAATCGAAACATCAGAGCTTTCTTTGTAATACATCACGACAGCGCTTCAAGCCCACTATTTATTTCATCTTTTACTTATTTATTTGCTTTTTTCTCTTTTTTCTTTCACTCTTTTATTTCTTTCATTGGTGATTGAATAAGCTTTTGAGTGATCACCTTATCCTGTAGACATCACGACGAGAAAGTCACCATCCGTAATACCTGAGGCTTAAGCTTCAATAATTTACTATAACTACTGTCCCGCCCGTGAAATCGAAACGCATTACTGCTTCGCGTCATAAATACAGACAGCATGGTAATACTTTTTTGTAATTACGCAAATTGAATATGGCCTTTAATTCTGTGACAACACTTCATCGATAGCTTATCATCTTTGTTTCGCTCACGGGAGCGGACGCAGTGCTTTTGAACACAAGAGACGATTAAATTGACAATTGATTAATTAATTTTATTTTACGCAGCGCTTTTTACACTGTCAAAGCTTCTCGCGGTAATCGATCTCAGATTAGATCCGGCTATATGTTTGTGACGGTAGAGGTGTGACGGAATTAATAATGGTAGCTATTTGCAGCTATTGTTACAATATGTCGTTACTGTTTTACAAATTTCCTTCCATCTAGACATCAAATTTTACGTCTATTTTCAATGTTAAAAACAACAAACGCCCCAACAGCAATTTCAAACACATTTTCCTCGAATACTATTCTCGCTGGAACACAAAAGCAACATATCGTCCCTCGGCTTACATATTTCTTCGCACAATTCTCAATCTATGCAAACAAAATTTACCGACATCTATTTCGCACAGTGCAGTGTGCAGACTTGAAACTTCCAGAACAAACATTCAGGTTTCGAGATGAACATAGTTTAATGTTAAACGGTACTACAATTTGATAACTTCTACTAACTATTTTAGATTAAAAACTACCTAATAAATTAAAGATATTTTAATTATCATTTAGCCGGTGTTCCATCGTTTTTATGCCATATTAGAAACGAGATTTGGTTCTCATTGCTTAAACTATAGCGCTACGGTACACCACGTATCCCTTATATACAGTTTGGAAAATGTACAATTTTTCGCTAAAAGAACACCGAAATGCAATTAAACATTAAACCTTGTGGGTTTACGACGAAAAGAAAATCTTTCACAGAGCGGGTGATATTGCTCGGTAGACCAACGGTCCGAATGTTGTTGTTCGGAACTTGTTTAATTATCTTATAAAGCATTTTTTTTATTGCTTAGATTGGTGGACAAGCTCACAGCCCACCTGTTGCTAAGTGGTTACTGGAGCCCATAGACATCTTTTTTTTTTATTGCTTAGATGGGTGGACGAGCTCACAGCCCACCCGTTGTTAAGTGGTTACTGGAGCCCATAGACATCTACAACGTAAATGCACGCCCACCTTGAGATATAAGTTCTAAGGTCTCAGTATAGTTACAACGGTCGCCCCAGCCTTCAAACCTGGTGCCTTCAAAACTGCTTCACGGCAGAAATAGGTGGGGTGGTGATACCTACCCGTGCAAACTCACAAGAGGTCCTACCACCAGTAAAAAGTCGTTAGTTAGCAGGCTTATCTTGGAAATGTGGTAAGCGAGATTAAGGCATTTGTCAAATATATTTTGTTGTATGATGGCTACCGCCACAACCTCATTATTCTTCATGGTCACTTGAATCATACGCTTTACTGAATACAGTATTTGAAATCAAACAATTAAACCGTTTTCAAATATGCCATTACATCCTTAGCGTTGTATCGCCGCAAAGCCACTGTAGGATCCTAGTTTATACCGAGCTCTATTACCATAATTAACTACAAACAGTACGGTGCAGCGGTGACAACTCAAACATCGGTGGTATCGGTGCAAAATCGTGTGCAAATAAAATTATATCTACGGTAGGTGAGCTTGTTTTGTGAATCTATCCGAGTACATGTAACGAATAAAACGGTATTTGTAAAATGATATCTAAATATTTTCTAGTTTAGTTCTGGCAATTCTTTGCGTTTATATTATTTATTATAATATATTAGAAAAAAAAAACTATACCAATTTGGTTTTAAAAAACGATCTTTAAGCGACTTTAAAATACTAGATATTACTTTATTTTCCTACCATTTTTCCAGCCTTAAATGTTGGTAAAAGTATGTGTCGAACGCACGGGTAACACATTGCAGCCTATTCCAATCTTCCAGCAATTATTAATTGACCAAACAAATTTTTAATCTCATCTTTGTAAGCAGGCAGTATCATGCACGCTGTCGTATCTACTTCTCTATCTAATAACTGAGCGTTCAGAAGCTGAGCAAATGATCTTAGCAAGTAAAAATAACAAGATGATTTGTTTACTAATGTCTGAAATGAAATTGAAAATTCAAAAAACTGCGACAAAATACCTTTTTTTCGAAATGGTTGCATTAGTTGCACTTCGTAAATGAAGAATCTGTTCTTATAGTGGTGATAGGGTTCCATAAATATGAAAAACCACGTCTCAAGGTGTCAAAGTCTTAACTGTATTGTATAGCGCCGGTCCTAATCTTCAAAGTGGACAACATTGCTCTTATCGTCATATTTAAGCACCTATAAATAAAAAGATCTATTTGTCTTTACAAATAATAACATGTCTTAGTTCGACAAACAGAAAAGATCTTAACTAACATGCTATTAAGGGTTCCGCATAAGTTTTAATGAACGTTTGATCTCCGAAGTTCTAAATTTTAATATACGCAAATATTTGTACATCGACGTCTTGTGAAGTCTCTGAGGCAAGTTTAATTAGAAGTATGAGTCAATACAAATCGGAAGGATTGATTACGTAGCTGCAAATTAAAATCGATAAGGGTTTTTATTTTTGTTTTGTTTCGTGAACCTATTAGACGTTGTATTGATAATGTAATCCTGGTAACCAATTTTCTTTGAGAGGCCCCCACATCTCTTCGTCATTTTTAAAACCGTGAATTTTGCAATTTTCAACTTTAAGTAGACTATAATTTTAATTCAGTAATACGCGTGTATAAAAGGCTTATTTAGAAATTATCTTAATTAGATTCGTTTTGAAACATGACCTCATCACAGTCTCAACTGAATTACATGAAAATGAAATGAAAAAAAAACATTAAATATATTTTCATTCAAAAACATAAAGCTAAAAAAGTTAGCCTCCAAGACACGTCTCATACATTCTAAAATATATATATATATTTTTTAAAAAAAACATTCTATAATACCCGGATATCTATCAAAACGGAGATTATAAACTCGAAAATGAATCGAAAGGCTAACTAACGTCGCCGATACGTTTCCCGCTACAAGCGCACGTAACAGACAAATCGATTCTCGGCACCAGTGTCCCAGTGAACCGATTCTGTTTAATCAACAACTAGAATTGGAACTATTCGAACTATCCGAAGTGATTGAAGCGAGGAGCCGACTGACGAGCAATCTTCTACTAATATCCTATCCTTCGCGAGAACTCAATTACAATACAGAGCACTTTAATTTCCTTGTGCATGTACTGTAAAATGGAACAAAGGGTTTTATTAGTTACGTAAAATCAATCAATCATATTTTAACTGTGGAAGATTCTTCGGTTTTGCAATAACGAGTCAGGATTAAGTTACATACTTAACAGAGAAGTATTTTTAAGCTATTGCATAGCTTTTATCGCGGGCCTTGAGCGCGGCTTACTGTAATCATGAAATTCCGTAACGAAAAAAACCTTACACCCCTCACTCCGCCTACCATGTAGCTCGCGTTCAACACATCCACACGTTGCTTTAGTGTAGTGTTAGTGAATAAGCGCGTGGCGTGACGTCACACTGCATGCGCATCATGAAAAGTCTGCCCATCTCTCTCTCGCGCGGTCTAGCTTATGAGTGTGAAGTTAAGTTAAGGTTTTGCTTTTATTATTGTTTAATATAGCGTGGTCTTGTTTTATTATTGTTTTAATATTAAATTATCATTGTCTCATTATAATTGCATAAGTTGATAAAAAATGCTATGCAATAGCTTTACCGCGGCAGTTCCCGAGTGCCAAATGTTTTTTTATTATTTACCGATCACTTAAGCTGTCGTCGCTTAAAACTTAGATCAGTAGTGCATACGTAAAGAGTGAAGCGAATGTGCAAAATTTTTCGATAACCGCAGTCAGTACCCATCAATTTTTCTAATTAAATTCGTATTTAGCACATGCTCACAAGTGACTTCCATAATGACGGAATAAAATCAAGTTACAAATATGAAACCTGGAAAATTTTTAATTTGCCTAATTACTTTTGGGCAAGCGCCTTGTGAACTCTCATGGGTAGGTAGCACCGCTCTGTCCTTTTCTGCCATGAAGGAGTAATGCATTTCAGCTTAACGAGTGGCGCAGCCTTTGTACTATAAGACTGAGTCTTAGAACTCACGTCTCTAGGTAGGTGGCGGTAGCTATATTGTAGATGGACATAAACTGGGGTAACCACCTAACATTAGGTCGGCCGTAATCTCGCCGACCATAGATCCACAAAAAAGGATATAAGTCATATCATAACATATAAGATACCATAGTCTCAAACTGATATTATTCGATGTTCTAAAATTCGTATGGTTTACGCAAGACGCTGACGCATTTCGTTCAAAATAATTATATGAATGTAAATTTTGTATATCGTTTTATAAACCGTAGATGCCTCAATACACATGGTAACCAAACAATGTAATGATTCTTATATTTGTTTATAAAATAGGAATTCACACAATCGATAATATTCTTCCAAGACACCTTAAATGGACACACGCGCGTGCTGATATGCTTGCCAAAATAAGCTTATTCGTATAAGAATTCTTGCGCCTTATACAGCGTAATATGTGAAGGAGATGCCTAAGAACCTTCATAGATAACGAATGCCAATAACATTGTTTTAGCCCCTGGCGATCCTAAATAATGTTGGATGGATTACATGAACATCCCTTTTTTTCTTTACTATATTTCGGAAGACTTAGTCTATATGGTTTCGAATTGTTTAGCGATTATTGATGAACACATTTAAAATATACACAGTTAAAAAAAATGTATTACAAAGCATACAAACCAGACTCCACCTTAACAGTTCTTTATTTATAGTTATTGCTTTATGTGTGACCCAATTTCAATTCAATGGTTGCCCGCAAATTCCTGATTCGCTTAACACTAGCCGTTGCTTTACTGGTGTTAAGATTGTCGTTCTAAAATCTAAACAAGTATCATTTTAAGGTATCATAACATGTCATATCCGTTCTTAGCTTTCTTCTGAAAAACATTACGTCAATCCATTGCTTCTATGACACAAGTGAGAAGCATAAAAACTCAGTCGAATTTACTACATTGCCATTATTATATCGTAATTATGCAATTTCAGATAATCTTTGCCAGTCATGTTCCCGAGTTCTTCTTAATAGCTAGTGACAAAGGCTTTAGGCTCAGAATAACGTGCATTTTGATTATCGTTCCTTACTCCTAAATTATGCAGGGAGACGTCTCGTTATTCTTAATGGTTCGGATAAAATCGTAAACGATTATTTTGCTGTAGAATTTTAAGACGTAGATAAAGCATGTCGCGGAAGAAGTTTGTTTTAACGAACCTTATGGGATTTTATGGGTTTTGCTTGTGTTGGATTAAGATTGTATCTTTTCATTCCATAGAAGAGGATTAGAAATGCTGAAAAATGTATTTTTAAAACACTTGACTGATCTCAATGTACTGACTGGTGAATGGAAAAGTCTCCGTATTTACTGTTGATGCAACATAGTGTAAATCTACATGGGCTGATACAAAGTTTAGCACTAGATAAGACACCAATTTGTGTTATTTTCTACGGTTTCTAAAAAACGCAAACCCCCTACTCTCTCTTCCAGTATTTTTGTATTGCATGGTCAACAATCTTTGTGACGAGGCTTGGTCGAGACCTATGTCCAGCAGTGGCTGATAGAATAGAATATAAATTGGTCAACAAGCTCTCTCACAGATTGGTCTTCGTGTAGAATTTTCCTTAAAATTTAAGTGTGGTTTTTAATACTAACACGCTATACTTCTAGATCAAGTGATTACCGAAGCCTATAGACCTCATAACATCAGTCTCGGTTGTATTAAAAAGCTATCCACAACTTGCCATTAAATCGAAATCGAGTCTGATGATGTCTGTTTGAGGAATTCACATTATGACTTCTATTGGTTTCGGTAACTTTGCAGCAGATGAACCGGAACCTTACTTGCCCAAGTGACGAATAAACAAAAACTGTAAATAGTAAACAAGCTGTGTACGGCATTACGACGAAAATTTCGAATCGGGAAAAACAGCGAGGTAAACTTTAAGCATGACACCGATCCAAATAATCTGGGGAGATAATACTTAGTATTACGTCATTCGGAGTCCTGGCACGTTTGGCCCCTGCGACTGTGTGACATTGAGTTTTGTGTACTCGAAAAGAATGGCACCAGTAACTAAACTTCACGATTTTTCTTATTATTCCCAAATGTGTATTTTTATTAATATCCGAATTAAAAAATATATTTATATATGCTTACTTACGAATTTCGGAAAATGGAAGGTTAAATTTAGCAATTTAATAGTTCACCCCGCAAACTATCGCATTTTGTAAGTGTTATGCTACAAACTTTCACATAGGCTTCACAGCTGTACAAATTAGCTACATATAGCTTATGCAAACATTGACTTCGACAATAATTGTTATACTATATAAACGTCGTCGTGGCCTAACGGATAAGACGTCCGGTGCATTCGTGTTAAAGCGATGCACCAGTGTTCGAATCCCGCAGGCGGGTACCAATTTTTCTAATGAAATACGTACTCAACAAATGTTCACGATTGACTTCCACGGTGAAGGAATAACATCGTGTAATAAAAATGAAAACCGCAAAATTATAATTTGCGTAATTACTGGTGGTAGGGCCTGTTCTGAGTCCGCGCGGGTGGGTACCATCACCCTGCCTATTTCTACAATTACAACATTATTGAATAGCAGCCGTGCTTGGCTGTGCTAACTAAATATTATTAGGGTTAAACGTAGTTCTGTAAGACAATGCGTTCACGTCGTTCATCCGATGGAGTTGAAACAAATATACATTTTTTTTTTTTGTAAATTCCAGTATCTTTAACTTACTTGATTTTGGTAATAATACAAATGAAGATCTCAAGCAAAATCGTCTTTCCCATTTCATTTAAATTAGAGCATACTTTCTGAAATTTCGCTACACTGTGACTAAAACGTATAGAAAAAAATACACGCACAAGTTTCACAAGAGGCGCAGTCATTTATCAAGGCAGCGCTAAGAACTCTCGACAAGGCGAACTTTTGATACAGGATACGCTCGCACTAGACATTAATAATAAGGATATCTCGGTGTTTGATGTGATGTCGTCCCCGTGTTTTATTACTGAAGTGGAAAACTTCTAACTTCATTTCGTTTAGTTTTTCTAATACTGAGATGTTTTTATGTTATATTAGCAGTAAATGTGTTGTTTTTTTTTTTCTCGTAAATATCTATTATTTCGCCATTTGCAATGGGGCCATGCGTGACAGGTTCAGGCCGTGTCAGGTTCGTAAGGTTCCATCATATTTCCAGAAATTCTGAGAGGGTTTTTTTTCCGACTTTAAAGTTTTCTTGGTCACCTGCGACCAGTCTGAGCGAAAGAGTTTTTGTGAAATAATAATTGACGTTTTCGAGTGCTAATTACTAGACATGACCTATTACGATTGGTAGCGTATCATAAGAAAGTAATACCTTAGATTTTAGGTAAGAATAAAGTTTGAAATCATCGGTTCGATAACACAGGTCGCGGATACGGATTTTTAATTAGTGCTAAGACAAACCATATTTCTTATTCTAACGATATTTTACGAAGTTTAAATAAATTGAAATTGTATACATACAAATTCTAATATAAAATCAAATGGTAATTAGTCTTTTGTCATACCCTAAGGACCTTAAAGACTCCCACCTGTCCTGGTGAAACTGGAAAGGCCTCAGGAAGACCAGTAATCACTCATTCAAAAAAAAACCTCAAAGACAAAATAAGTGGCCAATAAGAGTTTATTTACGAAACATTCGACCACAAACAAGTCTGGCATATTTATTCCCGGCGTCTGTTCCCAAAACTCCGGGCGTGGTAACTAACTTCAAGTTAGGCCAGTAAACGACTTTACGTGTCGAACGAGGAAATCAAATTATCAACTCCCATGAACTTCACACCTCTACCCTTTCAAGATATGTACTGGAATTCGTCGGCCGAAAATGTTTGCGCCTGCTCTCTTTGTGAATTCTGAACGTTTCTTTAGAAAATATATGCCAGGGCACGCGACGCCAAACAAGCTTTATTGGGTATCTTCACCAAAGTATGTGAGTTGGGAATTCAATAAGTGACAGCGTAAAGAATTAAGGGTGCTCCTAACATGCTTGCACTTTGTTCCCTATTGTCACTTTGATGTTTCTCTCTCTTTTGTTTTGTTTACAAAATATTCTTTGTGAATTTTGAACAAAATTAGGTCATTGCTGTGATAATGCAATAACTTATTCGCATTGCCACAACAAACTTGTTCTCCTAGGGAGAGATCAATAAATAATTGCAATTGTAAAACATTAAATGAGTGATTTCAAAAAGCTGAATTTGATTACCACTATTATTACGTAGCTGGCTTCCTTTTTAACCCGATGCGTTGGCACGATTAAGAAAACATTACATAATTGTGTGAGACCCGACGGCCGCGCAAGTGGCGCCGTGTGAGCGAACGTGTAACTATGTTGGGGTGGAAGGGGCGAGCCAGAGGAGACGGAGGGAGCGGCTACGAGCACCACCACTCTCGCTAGACTGACGAACCGATCGCCCCGACAGTCGACAGTCGCTCTAGAGTCACGATGAGGACGCCACGCGTCCGCGTCGCTCCCCACATCTTACGTACGCGTGCCGCGATGTAAACAAGTTTTGTGATTTGTGTCTTCATATATCATCGACACAGAAGTGAGTTATTGACTGTGTTTTGAAAAGGACAAATGCGTGGGGAAAATGTTTCAATTTCTGACTCTTTTGTTTGTGACTTTTGGTGTCAATGCGGCCTATGCTCGTGGCGTTGATAATTGTAGTCGCCAGAGTAAAGGTGACAATAGCACTCTGTGCCGGGTGCGAACCCTTGACGCTGACGGATCCAGCTTAGCATCTGCACCTACAGAAAGTACAAAGCGTCTCGATATCGAATGCAACCAGCTGCTACTGTTTGAAAGTTATTTAGAGGCGAACTACTTTCAAAGGTTTCACGAGCTCACAGAATTAACAATTCGGAACTGCAAGCTTCTGAGGATACCAGGCAATGCCTTCGAAGGATTACGTGAACTGAAAAAGTTGTCGATCCGATCTAAAAACTACGATTGGAGCTCGAACAAAAACTTGGAACTCTCGTTGGGTACTTTCAACGGATTACGTGAATTACAAGCACTCGATTTAGGACAAAATAATTTAAAGACTATACCTTCAGAAGTGTTTTGTCCATTGGACAACTTGCAGACACTAAACGTTACCGGTAACAAATTAAAAAGTGTCGATCGTCTCGGCTTCGGTAAAAATTGCGGATCTGGCTTACGAAGATTGGACCTGAGCCGGAATGAAATCAAATCTTTGCCTGAAGAGTCCGAAATAATCGGATTGAAAAGGCTTCAAGAATTAAAACTACAACATAATAACATCACAGACATTTCAGGTGAAACGTTTAACGGGCTCATTTCTTTAAGAATATTAAATGTTTCCTACAACAATATTCAGTTTATCCCTGAGGGCACATTCGCCAGCACGAAAGAGTTACGAGAAGTGTATTTGAATAATAACCTGCTATTTGAACTAGCCAGAGGCGTGTTCCACCGATTAGAACAGCTGCTTGTCTTAGATTTATCGTATAATCAGCTATCTAGTGCTCATATAGATGGCGGTACATTTGTTGGCCTCATACGCCTAGTCATTTTGAATTTGTCGAATAATGCATTGACAAGGATAGACTCTAAGACGTTCAAGGATTTATTCTTTCTCCAAATATTAGATTTAAGAAACAATTCAATTGGATATATCGAAGAAAATACTTTTCTTCCATTGTACAATCTTCACACATTGAATTTAGCTGAAAATCGTTTGCATATGATAGACGAGTATCTCTTCAATGGATTGTTTGTACTTAGTAAATTAAACTTAAATAATAATCTCCTTATAAACATAGATATAAATGCATTTAAAAATTGTTCGGATTTAAAAGAATTAGATTTAAGCTCGAATCAGTTATTGGATGTTCCAAACGCCATCTGGGAATTATCTCAATTAAAAACGTTAGATCTTGGTGAAAATCAAATAAAAGACATAAAAAATGGATCGTTTAAGAGCTTAGATCAACTAACCGGTTTGAGATTGATAGACAATCAAATCGGTAATTTGAGTGTGGGTATGTTTTCTGAACTACCAAGCCTACAGGTTTTAAACTTAGCCAAGAATAAAATTTTAGCCGTAGAACTTGGTAGTTTTCAAAATAATAAACAATTAGAGGCCATAAGATTAGATGGAAATTTTATATCCGATATCAATGGCGTATTCTCGAGGCTGATGAGTTTGTTATGGCTAAATTTGTCGGAAAATCATTTAGTCTGGTTTGATTACGCTTTTATTCCAAGTAACTTGAAGTGGCTGGACGTCCATGGCAATTTTATTGAACATTTAGGAAATTATTACAAGCTTCAAGACGAAATCCGCATAAAAACTTTAGAC
The DNA here is from genome assembly GCF_030267445.1 of Bombyx mandarina. Taxonomy (NCBI): domain Eukaryota; kingdom Metazoa; phylum Arthropoda; class Insecta; order Lepidoptera; family Bombycidae; genus Bombyx; species Bombyx mandarina. The sequence continues at coordinate 4,219,953 of NC_143229.1, read as the reverse complement.
GTAAGCCATAATCGTATAGTCGATATTTCTCCATTGGCTATTCCAAACAGTGTTGAATTATTGTTCATAAACAACAATCATATCAATAACATTCAAGTAAACACTTTTATGGAGAAGCACAATTTGACTCGTGTTGATATTTACGCAAATGAGATATCTCACTTAGACATCAATAGCCTACGCTTATCTCCTGTACCTCTGAATAAGTCACTACCGGAGTTCTACATCGGCGGAAATCCATTTGATTGCGATTGCTCTATGGAATGGCTACCTTTGATAAACAATATGACAACAATGAGACAACATCCACGCATCATGGACTTAGAGAACGTATTATGTAAAATGACCCATACTAGAGGTGTAACGCATATACCTCTTAGTAACTTGAAGTCTACTGATTTTTTGTGTACATACGAAACTCATTGTTTCACATTGTGCCGTTGTTGTGATTACGTTGCTTGTGATTGCCAAATGACATGCCCGTATAATTGTTCTTGCTATCATGATCCGACTTGGAATAAAAACGTGGTTGACTGCTCCAGTCAAAGCGCTATAGAGATACCAGAAAAAATACCCATGGACGCAACCGAGGTCTACTTAGATGGGAACGACTTTAAAATATTGCAAAATTATGCATTCATCGGGCGAAAAAATATGAGGTCGCTCTATGTAAATTCTAGCCAAGTTGAAAGCGTACATAATAAAACGTTCGCCGGCTTATCATCTCTTATTACGCTTCATCTCGGCAACAATAAACTAAAGCATTTGAATGGTTACGAGTTCGAGCATCTGACGCAGCTTAACGAGCTTTATTTGCAAGATAACTTTATCAGTCATATTGCAAACTTAACGTTTTCAACGCTGTATTCATTAAGAATCTTGAGATTAGACGGCAATAGATTAATCGATTTTAGTATTTGGAGTTTGAATGCCAACAAACAGCTAAGCTCTCTCAGCATAGGTAACAATATGTGGTCGTGTAAATGTAGGTATTTACAAAAATTTACCGCATTCATTTCAGATAATGTTCCTAAAATTGTTGATGTAACGGATATATCGTGTTGGAACGTCGACACAAAAACTACACAAAAGAAAGAACTTAATCTCAACGGAACGATTTGTAGTGATTATTACGCTGGCGATTCGGTTATAGATAACATTTTAGTATCGAATTACATGCCTATGATGGTAACGACTCTCTCCGGATTCATGTTGATTATGTTAGTCATCCTTGTGATTTTCATATTCAGAGATACGGTTCGTATATGGCTCTTCACAAGCTGCGGGATTAGATTGTTTCCATTCAACGGAGCGTACGACGACACTGATAAATTATACGACGCTTACGTCTGTTACAGTCCAAAGGATGACGATTTTGTTATTCAAACCCTCGCTGCCGAGTTAGAGAATGGTAATCCATCGTATCACCTCTGCTTGCATTACAGAGATATACCGCAACATAATGTTGCTTATATGCAATGCACGTTACCACTTCCCGAGTGCGCGGAAGCGTCTAAACGCATTATACTAGTACTGACCAGAAATTTCATAGAAACGGAATGGTCGCGTTTCGAATTCCGACAGGCCCTACACGAAATAGTTAAGTCACGTATTTATACTTTAGTGATAATAGAAGAGGGTTCAATTTTGCCCGAGGCCGAATGCGATCCTGATTTAAGGCCGTACTTGAAAACAAGCTCAAGGATAAGATGGCGCCAAAATAAATTTTGGGAAAAGTTACGATACGCGATGCCGGATAAGAGATACAAATCTAAAACGTCTGCCTACAGAAATAATATAAATTCTTATTCAATGCGAAGTGCCACCCAGAACGGAACAATGCGATCTTTTTCTTTCACTGAGAAAATGAGAGGTTCGGCAGATGGTGTCAGTACGAGTCCAGAGTTCGTCGACCCCGCGTCTCAGCACGTGCCTGTAGCATCGTATGGACCGGACGGTAGACCACCCTCGGACCATATTTACTCATCGATAGATTCGGACTACTCATCCCTAGAGCTAGGTGCAAACAATCCGAATAGGAGACGCGAGTTCAGGCATTGGCCTCCGCCGCCACCTTTAATTGACACTCAAAGCTCAGGTCAAGCTTATCTTGTCTAGTCCATGTGCTTCACGTTACTTATTTTAATTAATTTAGTCAAAGCTTCATGTGAATATTGTATCGATCGTAACACGCGCTTTACCAAATAATTAAAATTTATATTATATTTTTGTAATTTCTCGCCGTTACAAAGGGCGTTCGTGAATTCGATGTAAATAAATACATTCTATAAGACTGCTGTAGTAATATTGTGAATTTGTAAATAAAAATGTAAATAAATGTCCATAGTAAAAGTCACAAGTATACTATTTATGTACTTTAATAAAGCCATTGTGATAATTTTTGCATAATACGCTCTTTCATTAAAACCCTTTTACGATTCAAGTGTTTCGTTATTTTATTTTTTGTCTATTTATAATGTTAAAATGGTTTAACCTCATCCAAGGTTATTGATAAGTGCCAGTTATTAAAATGTTATTCTTTTTTTTGTAAGGGATTCTTAATTAAAGCATTCTTATTTGAATAACGGAGAGCATATTGTTGAACTATTTTAAAAAACACGAGGACATGAAAACTTTAATTGCAGAATCAATTTACGGATAATAGGTAACGTAATTCTAAATGATGGAGCTTCTTTTTGTAACCCTACTACACTTAAACTATTAGTAAAAACTGTATTAGATTTCTCAACACGAAATAATATAATTTCTATCAAATGAACGTTCCTATTTTACAAGTACAGTTTCTTTGTCTAGACGTGCTCACAATCTGGTCTTAAAGGCTGAAGACTATAAACATCAATAAGCAAGCCGGTACACGCCTTGAAGTGTAAGATTTAAGTCTTAATTGCACATAAAAGTACTTTGCGTACTCACACGGCCTGACTACGCTCAGCCTACGACCAAAAATTACCTAAGCTGAAGACTATAAACACCAATAAGCAGGCCGATCCACTTGGATGTCTAAGATATAAGTCTTAATTGCACATAAAAGTGCTTCGCGTACTCACACGGCCTGACTACCCTCAGCCTACGACCAAAAATTACCAAGGCTAAAGACTATAAACACCAATAAGCAAGCCGGTATCCACCTTGATGTGTAAGATTTAAGTCTTAATTGCACATAAAAGTACTTTTCGTACTCCCACGGCCTAACGACGCTCAGTCTACGACCAAAAATTACCCAAATTGTTTTTTTGACGGGTTTCATTTTAATTACACGATATTATTTCTTAATTCATCATCATTATCCTGCTCTTCTCCCAGTCACCTGGGGTCGGTGCAACATGTTTTCTCCTTCCATATTCTTCTATCATATACCATTTCTTCGCTCACTCCCCTCTTACCCATATCGTCTTTCACACAATCTATCCATTTCTTCTTAGGTCTACCTCTTCCTCTATATCCTTCCACATTCATAGTTAACACTCTACTAACGACCTCATTTTCATTTCGTCTCATGACATGTCCATACCATGCTAAACGCGCGCTCCTCAGCTTCTCTGTCACAGGTGCTACTTTCAGACTTTCTCTACCATATTGATTCCGTATTATATCCATTCTCGTTACTCAACACATCCATCGCAACATTCGCATCTCTGCTGCATGCAATCGCCTTTCATCCACCACTTTTGTGGCGGATGAAAGGCGATTAATAAATTCTTAATTGATTTCTTAATTAATTCTTAATGATATTTCTGAATTGTGAACGCGAATTATGAACTGTTAAACGGATATACACTCGGTTTAACAGTTCCGTATTTCGTTTGAAAAGTTGGTACCTGCATCTCGCAATCCTTGATACGCCATAATGTCCACTTGGCCATCACCATCCCCAATCGAAGAGACCGCTTTCAATTTATTCCAAAAAAGCACGTAGATGCATACGTTCTTTGTAAAAGGAGTTTTATACAAATAGTACGTGATTGCGTTAGCTGATACGTACATTCAAAATGAACCCTAAAAATGGTAAAATCATATTATTAAAGAATTTAAGGTTGTTGAATTTGCGAAAATTTGACACTTTTTAAAATTAAGGATTAGGATGAAAACTCTCTGCCTGGATATTTGACAGAACGCTGGGGTGCCGACGTGACCAGAATCCTGTGGTCTCCGTATTATGATCGTAAGGTAAGAGCCCCTATTGAATTTTAAAATCAAATCTCCGAAAGAAAAAAAAAATGATACGTTCTCTGCATAATTATTGTCATCTAGAGATTTTTAAGGCTTTTTCGAAAAGTCTTTGTCAACAATTAATTCTGGTCAGATCGCAAAAGGCATAAAGAAGGAGGTAATGATGAGTAGCTGAAATTTTTTTTAAAGAGTTAAAAAAATCAGTGTATTAAAATTTGATTAGTTACATACTGCTAACTGATAACACATGGATTGCAATATGAATGCCAATAATCATTGTGAAAGGTGGAAATCTAGATGGTTTGGAAATTTTGACTCTCCAATCGTTCAAAAGGGGCACATGACGTCATAGTAAAAATGGCTAAGAAAGCGATAACGCGTGCGGGCTTCTAATCCGCCATTACGATCTTTTTTTTTGTTTTTTTATTGCCCTTGTAGGCAGACGAGCATACGGCCCACCTGATGGTGAGTGGTTACCATCTTTACAATAGGTTTGTTAGCTTAGCGAAGCGATCTAGTTACGATCGCTATAATCCATGGTGCGGGTTGGATGGTCTTATTTTGTATTGATAAGTGAACAATTTCATGACCCATCAGTTTTTGAGATTTTATCGTAGCTCATAGACACTACGAAGTAAATCCACTCATCCACCTCAATATATATAAGTATATGAGATCGATAGATACTTTTTAAATCAGAACCCAAGGCTGCGTCGCGGCGGAATCCCGCGTGAGCTTGCAATCAGAATATTAGTTAAATAACATTTTATTATCAATTCCTAGATGTATTCAGAAGTATCAGCGGCAAGTCAGTTTCTTTTAAAATAAAGGAAACTTAATTATATCACACACTGGTTTACTGGTGGTAGGACCTCTGGTGAGTCCGCACGGGTAGGTACCACCGCCCCGTCTATTTCTGCCGTGAAGCAGTAATGCGTTTCGGTTTGAAGGGTGGGGAAGCCGTTGTGACTATACTGAGACCTCAGAACTATATCTCAAGGTATGTGGCGCATTTACGTTGTAGATGTCTATGGGCACCAGTAACCACTTAACACCAGGTGGGCTGCGAGCTCGTCCACACATCAAGGCAATAAAAAAAAACACCATTTTGCTGCAGTGTAAAAAAATAACAAACATACTTCGCATTACAGTAACTTTATACAATACAATGAGAATGTTGTCTTAGAATAGAAATAGCAAAGGATTTTCTCAGAGATATAGTATTCATTGGCTGACCTACGCACGTATACTGCGTGCGTGAATATAAAACACTTTCTCACATTCAAAATTATATTTTATAGAGTTCATCGTAAATAATCTTTCCTACAATTTTACGTTCAATTAACATTCAATTTACAACTTACTTAATAGTTTTAATGCACATAGAGTTTCTATAATGACAAACCTTCGCCCACGTACAAAGTAAAGCGATTGTTGTACAGAATTCATAGCTCAGTTTTTAAACTCGTCAAAGGACATAAAGGACAAATCTTCCTCTACTTTCTTATGTCCGAAATTAAGACTGCATGAAATTATGATGTGGTCTTTACAAGTATGCAATAAACCCTCAGTAAACACGCATTGCGATTCAGTAGTAAGTTTTAAAAACAAAAAAAAACAAATGAAATTCTAAATTATATTTTCTCACTTAAAATATAATTTAAAAATAATAAATAATATATTCAAACTTACTGAAACAAACTTTAGGTACAATATACTGATTCACCCGCGTAAAGTTAGAGCAAGTCCCTAGTACTTGATAAATATGTATTATAATATTTCAAATGTGGAATCGTCACCATTTTTACAGCTCTTTTTTTCACACGATCAACAGTTTGGAGCCTAAACTAAGTTTCTCTGCGATATGGACACGAGAGACTGACATGCTTACTTATATATGTTTAAATATATGTAAATAATAAACATCCAGACAAAGAACAATCAAACCTGTTCACCACATGTTTACTCGATGTGGGAATCAAAACCACGGCCACGAAAAGTCAGAGGCGCTAACTACTAAACCACCGAGTCAGTCTATACTCTTATGTACTTTCAGAACCTATAAATCTATATTGCTATTCTATGTTGTTATGCTATTCTAATCTATGTTGTTATTTTAACTTCGAATAGAAATGTGTAACCATTATAAGTGATCCACGTATGAAATACCTTCATGCTTAAATAAATACTTTATAATTAGTATCCTCATTTTTATCTAAATTCGAATGATGCTCATTACCGAAGGATACTAGCGCCATATTTTCTTTTCCTACCTATGCTAGTAACCTCGAGAGGTTATTCTAGATTAGCCGAGCTAGTAGGTTTTGATAGCTAGTAGATGCTGGGCTACGAACGCATCAGTTAGCCAAGATCAAAACGTTATCAATTATCTAAATACCAAACTATAGATTCTGCCTAAACACCCACATTGTCCAGGCATTTAATATTTACGTACTTCGGTTATTTCCGTTCATTATTTTAAAGTTGCTCTCCGGCTCTGTTAATAATTCAATGTAACGTTCAAACTCCTATAAACTCCAAGACTATGTGTTGGAATCAATTTCATTTATTCGGGTAACCAGATCGGCTTTTATTATTGAAAGGACATTAATTACTCTTGACCGCTCTTTAATTTTGCGTGTAAAGAAAAAAGATGCCAATCTTTTTTTCTTTTTACGGATCACAGTTTTCGGTAAATAAAACGGAAATTTAAAACCCATCATCACAACCTTCTAAGGGATTCTTGGATTCTCTAAAAAACAATCTGCAGTTGGCGATCACGACATCAAACCCTTAACTAACTCGCAACCAAGAATTTGCTATTAATATTTGAATTCGGTAGTCGTATTGTTTATTGTCATTTCGGATCGTCTTTGTCTTCGTCGAACACTAGTAGCTGTTTAATACAAAAACGTAAAAGTTACCCCGGGGGCTATAAACCGGAGAAATGTTATGAGTCATTGTTCACCGCCTATTGACATAACGCGCACGGCAATAAAAGAGTATTTGAGGAACTTGAAATGAATTCCGCTGAGTACAAGCCGCTTTTGTGTTTTTTTTTTTTTTTTCGTTTCGTCGTGACGAGGATGTCACGCAAAATATTTTGTCTCTGGCCCATTGTTGGGTTTTTGCGAAGGACATGTAACTTTGACTTTTCTGGAATTTTTGTTTGGAGTTCATTTGGGTTGTTTGAATTTTGTTGGAGTTTGGATGAATTTAATATGTTTTTGGGTACAATTTTAAAGGTTTATGTTTCGAATGAATCTCTCTAAGCTCATTTTGTAATAGTGATGTTCATGTAAGGGGTCAAGGCGATAAATGAAATGCTGCCGGCAAAAAGTGTGTTAGAAGAGCCGAAGGAAGTTAGTGGCGTGTATTTGGATGTCCCCTCCAGCTTCAACAGGACGGGTGGGACTTATTAAGAGCTGCCCGAGCACCTCTGAAAGAGACCTAACAGCTCAAGGGCAGTTGCTTCGCGAATGCATATACTACCAAATCGAAAATCACGACCCGCTGAGAAGATCTAACCATACTTTGAGTTAGGCTTCACGTCGAACTCGACGAGTATGGTTGCCAGGGTTTCCATGCCTGATCCTAGTATTAGAGCTTAAAGCTTCTAGAAAGTATTAATGAGAGTATTGGAGATCGCGTGGGAGTGTGGATGTTTCGACATGACAAGAAAAACAATAATTATGTTTTGTTTATCCATAAACTAAAGTTAGTTTTATTTTATTGCAGTGGATGGGCAGGTAAACTCAAGTCCACATATTATGAAACGGTTAATAGAGCCCATAGAGATCACAACGACCTGCCTTTATTTTTATTTATTTTTATTGCTTAGACTAGCTCACATAGCCCACCTGGTGTTAAGTGGTTACTGGAGCCCATAGATATTTACAACTCAAATGCGCCACCCACCTTGAGATATAAGTTCTAAGGTCTCAGTATAGTTACAACAGCTGCCCCACCCTTCAAGTCGAAACACATTACTGCTTCACGGCAGAAATAAAATGCCTGCCTATTCTGTTTTCTCAAATGAAATATAAAATTGTCGCCAAAAATAACGTACATACCAGTTGAAATGACCCAAATTAAATAAAAACATTGATACGATTCAGAGAAGTATACTTCAACTGACATTTAAAGCAAATACACATAAAATTCCTTAATTGTTAAAAATAAGAAAAACAGAAAATGAAACAGCTTAATTGGATTTAATATTGAAACCAGCAGCCGACGCAATGCACACAGCACTATACTTTACTGACCCCGACTGTATAATCCAATCACTTTTGCTTCTATCAAGTAGCACAATAATGCCAATAATAATTATATATTCCACACAAAGGCTTATGCAAAGCCTTATCACCCTGGTCGAACTTAATTAAAGTACGCTTCAATATCTTCATTTTCGCTTACGAAATCGCCGGCCGATTTATCACGTATCCATTCATTACTTTCAAGTTGTGTCTTGTCAAATTTTAAGAGAACTCTACTGTTGACCGGATTGCGTAAATTCTCAGGGTCATCGGAAGTTGGGCAGCGTTAGCATTTAATAACGTCGGCTTTAATTATACAATGGTCTAACACTTCATTAGATTGTCACTTATTTCGATGTCTTCTTTTCGTAATATACTAGAACGCATTACGTCATTGTAGCCTTTTGACATCCCTGTGACTTGTTGATTTGAAGCCCGAATCTAGCTTCATTAGAGATATTTAATAGATTGTTAACGTATTTATTGGTAAATAATAATAGTTAAATGGTATTGCTAAATTTTATCTGCTGCATGCAGTTCTGGTTATAATCTATTCTAAAACACCCGCGTCATTAACTTTTTGCTAACTGCTAAGTCGTGATTGTAGACACTAAAGATATGTGAAAAGATAAGTAAGCCTAAGTAGATTATTTTAAGTTATTTATACTCAAGACAATTTCAAGTAGAATCATTTGTGGGCTGAGATTCTTGGCTTGCGCTTGGAGGCTCTTGCTTTGCTGTATGTATCAGAGAAAAGTGTTTTTTTTATATATATAGGAACCGTTTCGAGAACAACTAAGGCAGCTGATTGTGCGGTATACTCTATTTACACTTAGCATAATGGCAATTACTAATTCTCTGTTTGAAAAATGAAAATTGTGCTCCATTCACATTATAATATTACTCTCGGAGTTGTTCAATTCGGTTTCAGCTTAAGAAATTTATTTTTACACCATGTATATCTGGTGTTATATTTTCGTTTATTTACCTGAATATCTGAAAATCTTTTAGCGATTCACCTTGAGTCAGTTCAAAGGGTGTCCTTGAAAGTAATACTGTTCCGTATTCACTATTAAATAATTCAAGGTATCTTTATCAAGCTCAAGAGCAGCAAAGTGAGTCACTCAAGCAATATATACCTTTGTATTTATATAGAAACAGGTTAATAGAGTTTGTACGTATCTTCCTCTACAGATCTTGTCGTGGTTTGTGAACGCGTTTATTTGGACGACAAATTCTCATTTAAGAACATTAGGAACATGAAAATAATATGTACCATCTTTGTTTTCTTAACGCACTCAATATATTGATCACACGTGATGCTGAGTGCTAACCAGAGTAAAAAAATCATAAATCTATTTATTTTAGAATAATGAATTTTGAAAGCTACATATTGTTTTGTTTGTAATGGAAATAACTGAAAAACAAACATCACCTTTACAACATTGTTTTATTTAATAATATATAGATAAAAAAACGTTGCAAGCCCGTAACTGTAAACATGGTCAGATTTAAGCCCGCCGGTAAATGCAATTTCAAAACATGCTATACGTAAACACCATTACCCTATTTCGGAAAACAAAAACAATTATTATTCGTTACCCTACATACTATTATGAAATAATCCAACGCTTACCCTACAGCGCAATAGCGAACAGTGTTATTAAAAATTCACAGCCCTAGTGAGCGGATTAAGTTTTATTAAAAATTCCTATAATCTCGTAGCCAAGATGTAGGTCATGACAGTTTTGTGTTTGGAGCGCACTGTCGCCCGTGACAATATTAATAAAATGACAGTAGTTTGGGATTAGGGGCTCGTTGTGCTACTATCGACCGATACCCATCACGTTGCCGTAAAACCTATGAAAGAACATCAGCATGCAGCAAAAGTGAAACCTGAGAAATCACCTGGTATTTGCTTATAGCATATATACATAAATACCTCTACCTAATTTGTGACATGAGCATACCCGATCCTGTGGACTGAATAGTAAACAGTCAACGTCTCCCTAAACACGTTATTATGGATCTTCCCTATCCATTAAAGGTGCTTTTAGGTACCTCAAGCATCAGTCACCGGCCTCGCCGAATCCATCGCTTGCGACGAAGGGTTCGGTGAGTAAATTAATCCATAGACATAGCCCACTGAGCTTCTCGCCGGATCTTCTCAGTGGGTCGCGTTTCCGATCCGGTGGTAGATTCTACGACGCACTGCCCTTGTTAGGGCCAGTGTTAGCAACACCTCCAGCGTGAGTCCCAAGAGCTCATGTACAGGGCAGGGTAGCGCTGGTCTAACATCTCTAGGCTATCAGCATAGGTAGGAAAAAGAAAAAGAAAAAAAAGTGACATGAGATCTAAATTTGAATCATGTTATTATTTAACCACTGTCCTACCCTTCAACGTGAAAAGTATACATAATGACTTTGAGGCAGCAATAGCAATACCATTATTAATTTTATAACTTATATATTTAGTGTTCAATTTGTTCCTGCCAGGTGTGGATTAGAGTAGTGGAATAATCGCTTCACTCAATACGGGTACACTGGCTCTCTTGCGCGTTAGGCCACGAACGCTTCAAGACTTATTTATAATACATACTGAGTGCGACATACATCACCATGTCAGTCGTTCCAAGCACATAACCCTTTCAAACCTAATTTCGACACATGAATAAACACAACCAAAATGGAAATTGATTTGAAACCCAACAAAGCGGATCGCGAATTGAAAAGAGCCGCCAATGATTTCTTCGACAACATGAGCTGAAAATGCTACAGTGCCGAGTTCGGGATTGTCAAACTTATTTATACAAGTTTGAACGCACTTGGAATAACAATCTTTTGTTGACAGTTTTCTTTTGAATTCAACTGTGACGAGCTCAAAGGTTTCGTCAGTTGAAATAAAAACATGTCTGCTATTAAATTGTGCGTGTAGAGAGTCGTTTCGGGTTTCGCGTTGTTGTATTTGCAAGTTCGTGATTTGTATGTAGAAATAATTTCAAATTATTGTTATTATATGTATTTTTTACGTAGAAATACTTCGATATTATTGTTATCATATGTTTGAAGAGAGGCAGCTTAGGTTGATAATACAAGCGCACTCGATTAATTTCCACTCCGTTTGTTATCGCCGTAAACAGTAATGCTTTCTAGTTCCAGCTAAACCAAATCCAAGAAATCATCAAAAATGATAATAGTGTCCTTTTTTTTATTGCCTTTGTAGGCAGACGAGCATACGGCCCACCTGATGGTGAGTGGTTACCGTCGCCCATGGACTTCAGCAATGCCAAGGGCAGAGCCAAGCCGCTGCCTACAAAACCTACCTGTCCGGGAATACGTTGGGTATGAAGGCAGCCTTTTCAGATAGTAGGAATGAATTGTTTGCGAAACATGTGATAACAGGGAAATCTTAGCAATTCATTACTCCCAATCTAATTTCGTGTCGTGGTTATATTTAGAAAAAAAACGCTAGCATAAAGTACAGTAATGAAATAAATTCAAAGCAAACTTCAGGCTGTGAATGAAACCGAAGAGGCTTCAAAGGAGAGCGAGAATTTTATAATAGTAATTAAAGAGGAACTACCAGAGAATTATGTCACCGAACAATGTTTTGCAGAGTCGTAAAAGTCTTAAGGAATTCGCAAAGAAAGACGTCCCTTTTGTCTGGTATTATTACAAAGAAGAAATGGTATGAAAACGTGTACATCTCGGTGTGTTGATGGCTTCATTTTTGTTAATAAGATTCCATTATTAAAAAAAAAGACGTGTGGCACTCGGGGACTGCCGCAGTAAAGCTATTGCAAAGCATTTTTATCAACTTATGCAATTACAATTAGACAATAATAATTTAATATTAAAACAATAATAAAAGTAAGACCACGCTATATTTATTATAAACATTAACAAAAGCAAAACATTAACTGTCCCCTTCACACTCATAAGGTAGACCGCGTGAGAGAGAGATGGGCAGACTGTTCATGATGCTCATGCAGTGCGACGTCACGCCGCGCGCTTATTCACAAACACTACACCAGCGCAACGTGTGAATGTGTTGAACGCGAGCTACATAGTAGGCGTAGTGGGGGTGTCGGGTTATTTTCCCGGCCGCGATAGAAGCTATGCAATAGCTTAAAAACAAATTGTTATAATATAAATACAATTATTATACTTTTTATGGCCACGGAAATAATAAGAATAAAAACTGTGAGAATCAACCGTAAAATTAATTTTAATTACAAACTATACAAGAAATATTAAAAAATCAAAGTTCTTAAGGAAATAAAAATGATCACTGAATTATTTTTCATCCTAAAACCATTTATACCGCAATATTTTTAGTTCAATTAAATAATGATTGTTATAAAAATACAAATAGTTCTACCATGACTAATTGAACTTCCTAATTATCTAATAATAACATATTTGCAATTCTTAAAAATTCCTTCATCATTGCAATGAGGACATGTCTTCAAAAAACGCAATTCTATAAGTTATTTTATGACTTTGTAAATCAAAATAAAGTAACTGAGTAAATCAAACAAAGACAACGAAATTATTTAGTCTCAGATATAATAAAACTGTTCGTTAATTTTGTAATTTATGCTTTCGCGGCTTTCATTCACTGAGTTATAAATTTGGCTTGTTCAAGACCACAATCGAGGAGAGGACGAGATTTAGTGAAATGCTTAGTTTTATTTCCTCTTAGATTTAGATCGTCCAAAAATTACTGGTTTTATGGCGTATTTTGAGCGGTGTTTCTGTGACAGTCAGACATTTCGGTTCGATGGGTTGGACACAATATATTATTATTACAACTGAGACTCCGAGCTCATGTATCAAAGTACGTGAGGAGATAGATAGACGATATGGATATTGTAACGTTATGTTGCACACGCTAGTTCTTTTAAGCACGAAATTACCCGAAATTAATAATTATATTAAATAATGGCACGAATATCATGTTAAATATTATAAATCAGACTTCTTATTTTTTATTGCTTAGATGTGTAGACTAGCTCACAGCCCACCTGGTGTTATGTGGTTACAGAAGCCCATAGACATCTACAACGTAAATGCGCCACCCACCTTGATATATACGTTCTGAGGTCTCAGGTCTCAGTATATAAGAGTTACAACGGCTACCTCACCCTTCAAACCGAAACGCATTACTGCTTCACGGCAGAAATAGGCGGGGTGATGGTACCTACCCGTGTGGACTCACAAGAGGTCCTAGCATTTACGCAAATTATAATTTTGCGGGTTTGATTTTTACTACACGATGTTATTCTTTCACCGTGGAAGTCAATCGTGAACATCTGTTCTGGTACGTATTTTATTAGAAAAATTGGTACCCGTTGGCGGGAATCGAACACCGTTGCATCACTGGATACGAATGCACCGGACATCTTATCATTTAGGCCACGACGATTCTGAATATTCAATCAGATTCGCGGAGGACAAATAATTGAAAACAATATTTTGCACTACATTGGTAGACGAACTCCGCCTGACTTGGTGAAATCGTTACCCTAGTTCGTAGGCATTTGAATGTAACAACACAATAAAGCAGACAGATTCAGATTATAAATCCAAACTGATATTATCCAAAACGAATGTACAAGTACCCTCTTAGACAAACAAACTTTAAACAAACAGATGCGGTCATGCCATATAAAAAAATTATAAGGGTCTCAGAACCTGTTCGTTTAATAAATTTATTACTCACTTCCCGAGATCTTTTAGAAATTATCCCGTGCAAACAAAGAACGTTGACGGGAGCAAATAAAAGGTCGCGTACATTTCGTTCGTAAGATATGACCCACTTTTACATAGTAATTCGTCTCGTCGCGTCGCCCTGACCATAAGATTGTTGTCTTTGTCTAATATTTGACTTTTTATTACTGTTTACGTTTGTCCTATTGTTTACGTTCACGTTTTAAGATTTTCATTTTGAATAAAAAGTTCGAACCATACTTTGTTGAAATATTATGTTTTTAATCATTTAGTTGTTGTTGGGGTGTGTAGAACGAATTCTGTGACTCACGAATGTGCCTCTATAGGTGCTTTTAAGTACCACAAGCACCGGTCACCGCCCTCGTCGAACTCGTCGCTTTCGACGAAGGGCTCGGCGAGTGAATTAGCCCATAGACACAGCCCACTGAGTTTCTCGCCGGAGCTTCTCAGTGGGTCGCCTTTCCGATCCGGTGGTAGATTCTGCGAAGCACTGCTCTGGCTAGGGACAGTATTAGCAATAATCCTGGTTTGAGCCCCGTGAGCTCACCTACATGTCAAGGAGAAGCTGAAATAGCCTCTCAAGGCTACCAGCATAGGTAAAAAAAGTGCCTCTATCGCCTCTATATATATAGTAGCCTCTATAGTATTAATGGTCCGAATAAGAATATGCTTAGATTAAATAAATTGCATTTTAATTGACACAATATAGCATCATTCTCTACAAACAGGGATAACAATTTACGTTTCATAATACATAGGCTCGCTGGCTCTTGATTCCTTACGTATCGATATAAGATTTTTTTTTCTTTCTCTGCCTATTCGCTAATAGCATAAGGGGCTATTCCGGCTACGCTATGGATGGTAGGTGAGCTCATGGGGCTCAACCTGTGAGAATTTACTGAGAATCTTACGCAGAATCCACCGTCAGATCGGAAAAGCGACTCACTGCGATCTGGCGCGAAAGTAAGTAGGTTAAGCGTTGGATAGCTGTTGATATAGTAATTAAAATTCTTAAAAGCATCAACTGAAACATTGAACACCATTTTTATCTGAATTTCCCATGTATTATACCGGCTGCATCAATAGGATTACAAAATAAAAAAAAAGAAATTAGAAACTGCTTTCTTCTAAATTCCGAATGAATTAACTCATCAAGCAACAATTGTCTAAACTAATTTAATTTCTAAACAACGATTTTGGCGCAGAAAAATAGAGTCATTAAACATATTTCTGTTCTATCGTGTGAAAAATCTTTTCACCGAAAAGCCGTTGTATAGTTCGGAGTTGAGGTATGTAATTTTGTACTTTCTACTTAATAAAATGTAGCATTCACAGTAATAATTATACGGTCTGTGCTTACGTGACGAGCATTTGACAGCTCACTCGGTGTGAGGCAAAACATTTCATTGTATGTACGAATGAGAACAAAAGCTACTGTCGTCTAGTTTAGATTATGTTGAAGCAGTACATTTATATATGTCTCAATATTAGTAGAGTAAAGTTTTATGTTTTAAAATTTTATAATGTGTTTTTATGATTATGATTTTTAAAATATATTTTTTTACGTATATCTGAATTAATTAGTTTGTCTGTTTTTTCGTTACTATTTTTTTTATTGCTTACATGTTTGGACCAGCTTACAGCCCACCTGGTGTTAAGCGGTTACTGGAGCCCATAGACATCTACAACGTAAATGCGCCACCCTCCTTGAGATATAAGTTCTAAGGTCTCAAGTTTAGTTACAACGGCTGCCCCACCCTTCAAACCGAACAGCATTACTGCTTCACGGCAGAAATAGGCGGGGTGGTGGTACCTACCCGCGCGGACTCACAAGAGGTCCTACCTAATGTCTATGGGCTCCAGTAACTACGTAACACCAGGTGGGCGGTGAGCTCCTCCACCCATATATGCAATGAATAAAAAAAATTATATGTAGGGTAGGGTAATAACTTAACACTAAATCAGCCGTAAGATCCTGTCTAAAATAAGCTTAGAAGAAATTATTCTTAAAAAAATCCCTACCTGCTTTTCTGTAACAATTTTATACTACACCCAAAACTTCTGCAACGAAATGTCAGAGATAATTAAAAAAAAAACACAAAGACTCTTTATAAACATGCATATTTCAGTAAGTCTTTATGTAAATTAATTCATAATAAATATTTTGTATTTCTGTTAACAAGTTCTGTGGCGCATTCATTTTCGTTACGGTGAATTCAGAAAAATGTGCATTAACATAATAACGTTATTGTTCGCGAATGCTTTTCGACAATACATCGTTGTATGACGAAGTACATGGACGAATATGATAATAAGGATATTTCCTGTGTTCTATGTGGACATTTCGCAATAGCCACCTAGTCTTATATATAATTTATTGTAGAACCTCAATAAGTGCCAATGTAGTGCCTCAATCGATAAATAAAGGACCTAAAATTTTGTATAAAATAAACTTGAAACAAACAAAAGGAATCCGTCCCACGGGAGCACATCAAAGGAAAAACAAAATTGTTAGTTTTATTTAATTATCCATCTTTTAATTATATTTTATCTACCTTTTAAACCTTCTCTGGACTTACACAAATAATTCAAAACCAAAATTAGCCAAATCGGTTCAGCCGTTCTCAAGTTTTAGCGAAACATCAATTCATTTTTATATATAGAGATAATTTTGTTGCTATTTAAATAGAAACGCATAACAACCTCGTGGTTAAAATAGGCGCTTTTTTATAGCTGTAATTAATTAATAAAAACACAAAAAAGGTATATCGCAAGGAGCTTCGATCCAATCAATTGTCCGTAAGAGACCTTTCTCTTTTTTATAGCCTAACCCGCTGTCTGCTCAGAACTAGGATGAACGGTAGCCTATGTTGTTTGTGCCTGAAAACGTTATAGACAAACCGAGTTACGCGGTACGAATAGTATTATTTGCAATGTAGCTTCTAAGATCTAAATGTAAAAGATAAATTTAGAAAAAAATATCCTTAAATATATACATGAACATATGTGTCATATAAAGATCATAAATAAACAAAGAGAAATTATTGCTATCGGCATGAGATATCTCGAATTCTACAGCTATTTACTGGTGGTAGGACCTCTTGTGAGTCCGCGCGAGTAGGTACCACCGCCCTGCCTATTTCTGCCGTGAAGCAGTAATGCGTTTCGGTTTGAAGGGTGGGGCAGCCGTTGTAACTATACTGAGATCTTAGAACTTATATCTCAAGGTGGGTGGCGCATTTACGTTGTAGATGTCCATGGGCTCCAGTAACCACTTAACACCAGGTGGACTGTGAGCTATTCCATCCACCTAAGCAAAAAAAAAAAAAACTGTTCTAACTTTTGCCAATTATTCCAGCACACCCTGTGTACTCACAAAAACAATACAGCGTCTCGTTAACAAAAGTCAGATATCAATAAATAAAAATATGTTAAATCTTCGAATACAAAAAGCAATGCAAAACAAACTGTTACAATAGCGTGAGTGACGGCGGATGCTTGTTAAAATTTTCGTTAATACTTGCAGACCCGAATATCATTTTGACATGCAAAACTCCTTTTACCAGTGTTTTGCAGATAATGATCAAGTGTGCCTGTATGCATTGCTCTTAATGGTTTGATTTGTTCAACATCTCACTTCGAGGTCTCATTAGATTATGATTCAAGATCAATGAGTTAAAAGACTAAATAAATAAGGTTTGGGGTCATATGCTGTGCAGATCATGGATGTCTGTGTTCGAATCTCCTTCAATGACCTAAAATATGATCAGATACTTTCTAAGTCAATCTCCAGGGAATACTGCGGTTCTTTAGGCATATTGTAACAAAATCCGCTGACTGAAACGTAAAAGGAAAATGAATCAGGGGATGGAGTCCGAAGAGATGAGTTAATTAAGTGCCTGAACACGCTTTACTATGTCATCTGTCGAGAGTGGCGACAACTCAACGAAATTAATAGTGCATCAGAATTTAACCTTTAATAAGACTTATTTAATGATCAAATTCGTAAATAGTTTAGAGTCATGCGTATGACGGTTGTAACGTAATAATTTTATCAATCATCGACGTTATAAAACCCCTTTATTAGGTCGTTGCCCAAATGTACGAAGATAAACGCTCAAAGGTGCGCGGGATCAGTGAGACTTGACTTGCTTAGTGGGTTTTTAACGTAGGCGATAGCGTAAAAGTTAACCCAAATTTAGCCCACTCAGATTCTCGCCGGATCTTCTCAGTGGATCCTGTGGTAAATTCTGCGAAGCACTACTCTTGCTAGGGCCAGTGTTAGCATCACTCCGGTTTGAGCCCCGTGAGCTCACCTACACGTTAGGGCGAAGCTGATTTAGCATCTCAAGGCTATCAGCACAGGTAGGAAAAAAAATTGTATCCAGTTGGGACAGCGTCACTAGCGGTAAACGTAGGTAAACGTTAAAAAGCTCGCACTAAGCACACGGGTGAGCTGCCAAATCAAAGACGCCAGACAGGTAGAATCTTAAATGACTTAACTTTACGTGGGCCATTGCAGTTGCTTATTTGTCATGCTGCACCAAACAGTGCCGCTAGTATTTCGTAAAACGCCATTAAACCAGAACCAGCTTGTTGGGTAGGTATAAAATAAACTGCAAGCCACTCTTCAGTATCCACTGCGATGCCCTAGAGTACTTAACCTGCCATGCAACATGCTTTGTCACTTGGAACTGGAGCCGCAAGGGGCTGTAAAAAATATTATTCTAAGTACCTGCAACTTCATTACATCAAACTTATTGACTTGAGTAATTAGTTGTGATAAAGCTCTCCATAAAAGCTAATAAGAACGAACTGTGACCAGAGGTAACTATTTTCCGCCTGTCTCTACCTCTGCCTACTTTTACCGTGAAGCAGTGTTTCGTTTCGGTTTAAAAGGTAACATAGCTATTATGAAATTATTACTGATAAGTTGACCTTCGGTCTCAAAATTGTCAGTGCCAAATGAATTTTTTTTGAACTATTTGCGCTTAAAGTTTTCCATTAATATATACCTATATAGTATATTAAAATTAGAAATTAATTACATTCAAATAACAAGTCCTCCGTCTGTCAACAGTTTCTTCGACGAAACCATTTTCATAAACAGATTTGCGAAATAACTGAGAATTGTTGACTTTACTTTTCCCGGTAAATTAATTGAAAACAAATCAATGCAAATAGCCCTAACTTGAATGTTGATGTTCATTTCAGTTTAATTGATCGATAATATTGAGATATCGTTCTGTTATTTTAAGTCTGTTTAGTGTACGATAAACTTGATTGGCTAAATTTTGGATAATATTTTGAAATTTACAATCGATCTTTGAGAGATTGAACTAAATCTGATTTCTGTACGACTTAAAGTTCCTGATCTTTGGGTTTACAAGATACGCTATCTCCAATACTATGATGGAAATAGAGGGAAAGAGCGAAGTTAAACAGGTTAAGTTTATAACTGGATGGATGAGCAAATACTAGAAAAAATCTCCATGTTTGTACGCTCGTATCAATACCTTTTTCTTTTAAACCTATACTTCATAAGAGGATGATTTCAATCGAAACGTTTAAGAAAATACAATAATTCAGGTCAACAAAAAACACTTCTTGCTGTGCGCAAATCGAAAATGCTAACATCAATAACTAGAGCTGAAATGTGAACGTTTACAAAGTAAAAGGTCCACTGAAGATACGGTCAGAGGGATATCGATCCACAACGCATGCATCAATCACGACTGGCAAACATCGCTTCAGATTGGACAAACACTATCACCCCGCGGCTACTGGTGAGCTTCTAGTCGATACTGGAATATTATAGTTTTCTTGTACTTTGTCGTGTACATTTCAGAAATAAAATAATGAATACCCTACCTCACAAGCATAAGGTCGATTTTAAATTTCGCAAAAAGAATCTTCACACAGATTAGCATGTTTTTCTTGGTGTCTCAATTTCTAACTTTCAATTTTTAGAACAATGATTGGTAGAAGTTTATGATTGCATATATTTTGATTAACGTAACAGAAAGAGTT